>NC_133774.1:129194852-129494852 GCF_003597395.2 Chelonoidis abingdonii
GGTGTTATTTTCCTAACATATATCTGGATAGTTGAAGTCCCCCATCACCACCAAATCTTGGGCTTTGGATGATTTTATTAGTTGTTTAAAAAAAGCCTCATCCACCTCTTCCACCTGGTTAGGTGGCCTGTAGTAGACTCCTAGCACGACATCACCCTTGTTTTTTTACCCCTTTTATCCTAACCCAGAGACTCTCAACACTTCCGTCTCCTATGTCCATCTCCACCTCAGTCCAAGTGTGTTCCTCCAAAGCATACTGGCTTCCATTATTATGGATTACACAGACGCAACATGCTGGGTTCCCTGGAGGGCATCTGGATCTCCACATATGGCGATCAGCAAGACCCCTGAGCATGTGAGCAACAACCAGCCAGCCAGCATCTGAGACACAGAATGCTTGATGTCACCTCAGAGACCTGCCCCTCCTCTTCCAGTGTCCTATCTCTAGCTGTGACCATCCCTGATGCTTCAGAAGAAGGAGAAGATAAATAATAAAAATAATAAATAATTCATAACACCCCCCCCAGAATACACTGAGGGGAAATCTCTTCCTTACCCCTACCGGGTTCCTGCTGAAACCCTGAACCATGAGCTTTAGGAACATGAGAAATAAACTGGAAGTGAGCCCCAGAGCTCTTGAGTCCTGCCCGCCATCCTATAAACAACCCAGTCATACAATCACACTCGTAAATTTGTCCAGGTCTCTTGCTTACCACTAATAAGTTGTTTTGCCCCCACAACTCCCAGGGGCAGGCTGGTCCAGAACTTCACCCCTCTGATTAATTTGTTCACGGCCAGTTTATATCCATTTGTTCTGTCTCACCCTTGTCCTTTAACATCAATAGTTCTTCACCCTCCCTGGTATTTACTTCTCTAATGTATTTATGGAGAACAGCCTCTCACTTCCTTCTTTTTGCTAGACTAAACCAGACAAGCTCTTCCGGTCTCCTCTCAGAAGGTAGACCCTTCATTCCCCGATCATCCTAGTACCTCTTCTCTGCACTTGTTCCAGTTTAAATTAATCTTTCTTGAACGTGGGTGACCAGAATTGTATGCAGTATTCCAGATGAGATCTCACCAGTGCATTATTACAATTGTATTACTACTTCTCTTTGTCTACTGGAAATATTCCACCTGAAACATCCTAGGATTTGCCTTTTTTTGCAGCTGCATCACATTGGTGGCTCGTTGCCATCCTGTGATCGACCAGTACACCCAAGTCTCTCTACTTCACCATCACTTCCAGATGATGAGCCTCCAGTTGATAGGAGAAATTATGAGACCCTAAGTGCATGATCTTGTACTTTATACTGTTGAATTTTGTCCCATTTCCATCACTCCCATCTTCAAGGTCATCCAGATCTTCCTGAATCATATTTCCATCCTCCTCTGCATTGACGACGACCCCCAATTTTGTATCAGCAAATTTCATGAGCACACTCCTCTTTGTGCCAAGGTCATTAATAAAAACACTGAATAAGACTGGTTCCAAGACTGCTAGTGATCTCCCTCCAGTGTTATAATTCACTTCTCAGCACAACTCATGGCCTTCTCCCTTTAGCCAATTCCATATCCACTGTACGGCACTTGTACTGATCCCGGCTTCCCTATCTCGACTAATAATTTCCATGTGGCACCATGTCGAATGCTGAACGTTAATGTTTTTGAAGGGCTAGAAAACCTCAGGCTGTATGGATTAAGCTAATTTCTAACTATTAGCGACCAGAAGAAAACTTCACACTGGGGGTATATTATCTTACTGCACGGTTCATACAACTTCTTTGAAGCACCTGGCACTAGTCACTGTCAGAGACGGGGCACTGGACTAGCTGGATCTTGGGCCAGATCCAGTCTGGCAGCTCCTTTGTTCCTAGACAGATGTTTTCTCCTGGTGTCAATAAGACCTTGAGACATTTGATCATCCTACTGTACAGCTAGTATCCTGAAATAACATCACTGTGAGCACATCTGCATCTAACTGGGCGACTTCTAGGCAGCTACTCCCCAAATACATTGGCTGCTTTTCACCAGCTCAGCTTGACACGTGGAGCCAACCCAGTAGTGAGAGCTCCAGCCAACAGAGGGATCTGTAGACTGGCTGTGGCCAAGGGAGGTGAGGGGACGAAAGATCAGTTGGTTGTGAATAAGGGGACGCCAGCAGGGGATGATGTACGGGAGGGTGAGAGAGAGACTGAGGGCATGGGAAAGTCAGCTGTTAGAAAGCAGAGTACAGGTTACGTGAGGAAAGGGTAGATGTCTGCCTTTCAGGGTAGGTCACCAGTAGAGTGAGGGAGGACAGGAAAGGGTGATGAGCAAGAGACACAGTGAAAAAAGAACCAATAGGAAAAACCAAGTCGAATACGAAATAGCACGACAGGCTGAAGGTGAGCAGCAAGGAGTGAGGAGGCCATGGGGCCAGAGCACTTGAAAGAGAGGCATACAGCATTGAGCCTGCTGGGCGCAGGATAAGAGCGGCACCAGGACCAGTCTGCATGATGGATATAACCATATTTAAACCTATGGCTGTCAGCACTGATTTGGCTGACAATGGGACAGTTTGCTCATGTAGGCAGGAGTTGGACAGACCGAAGATTAGGAGGCAGGGAGACGTAGCAGTGTGCCCCAATCATTAAGAAATATGGCCTTGCCATAGCAGCTCACCTACCTGCACCATAAGTTGGCCCTGACTCACCTTCTCCTCATCGGTGGGGTAGCTTAGCCCGCTAGGCAAACCCTCAAACCCAGGAGAAACATAACCACAACAAACCAGCATCCAACAGAAAGCCAAACCTTCACCCCTGAGTGCACAGCTCGTCCCCTTGGTGGAGGGCCCACCAGCAATCCCATCCCAGCAGGTCTCCTCACAGCCTCCTGATGGAGACTCACAGGCAGCAGCTCCTCTCTCCAGGTTTCCCTTCTCCATCTCTGGACTTCTAGTCCAAAACACCCTTCTTCCTTTTTCTCTCTCCTTCTAGAGTGCTCCTCAGCTTCTTCCAAGAGCTCTCCTGGGCCCTTTACCCGGAGAGACCCAACAGTAGGCCCTGTTCCCTTCATGTAGAAATACCCATAAAAAGCTCCACTTGTCTTTAGTCTCTCTTACTGGCGTAAAGGGAGATAATATATTCCTCCTCCCGCACCCAGCATATATTGTTGAGCATCTTAAAACTCCCATCATCCCTTTGGACTACAGGTCCCAGAATGCCCAGGTGCTACGCTGAACTGGGACTGACCCAGATCTGGACCTCTGGTAAGATCAGTTTGCCCTATGACAGATTTCCTGGGCCAAGCTCTTCAAATTTGCCTAAAGTCAGGATCTTGTTTAGGCGCCTATTAAGAATATTTCTACACTGCATTTAAAAACTGGCTGACTCAGGCTCATGGGGCTCGGGCTAAGGGGCTGTTTAATTGTGGTGTAGATGTTCAGGCTTGAGCTGAAGCCCAGGATCAAGGACCCTGCTAGTTGGGAGGGTCCCAGAGCTTGGGTTGCAGCCTGAGTTCGAATGTCTACACAGATAAATAGCTCCTTAGCCCAAGCCCCTTGAGCCCAAGTCAGCTGGCACGGCCAGCTACAGGTCTCTAACTGCAGTGTAGACATACGCTAAGTAGCCTGAATTTTCAACAGGATTTTCCTTCATGGGAGCTTCTAGGTACTCCGCACTTTTTGGGGGGGAAAAAGCAATCCTCTTATTTAGGGGCCTAAATATGGATTTAGAAGCCAAGTTTTCGGCTTTGAAAATCCTAACTCTGTATTGTAATGCCAGATACACTAATTAGTTGCAAGTTAGTGATGGGCAGAAGACAACTTGGTCACAGTCGCCTCTGTATTTAAGGAGCTAGTTCAACATTTATACCTTTAAGGTGAACAAATTCCAGCTGGCCTGTTTCAGGAAACAGCAGATTTCTCAGTGACTAATGTGTGTTTTCTCCACAGATTATCCTAACTTTAGCTATGTGACTTTCCCACAAAGTGGCATTTCTTTCTCCTCACCCTGCTTCCCTCTTCATAACACGCACTGCATGGCTAAAAAACTCCCACAATGCCACAGGCATAGCGCCCGCAGCCCAAAACTTCTAGCTTCTATTGCCACCTTTCCCCTAGGCTTAACAGCTTGTCTAGGTATTATTCTTGACGTGTTCTGAGTAATGACACAAAATAGTGAAACCAACGAATCGTGAATCAACGCTGCTTCTTGCTTTCATAAAAGAGACATTATAAACCAAAAACATAAAGATCATTTTATCTTTATTAATAGTTTAATGCATATGAGAAAGCTATTTGACATTTTCTACACCTCCAGCTCTTTTCTTCATGCATTGTTGAGCAGGCTTCACCAGAGTTCATCCACTTAAATCCATTTAATAACTCAGTAGGTTCTACACCAAGTTACAAGATCATTCTAGGAGATGGCTGTACTTTATATATTATAAACCCCTTGTGTAAAAGATTGCTGTGAATAATTAAAGCAGGGGTAAGTTGGTATTAGAACTGGGTGAACCTTCCCACTTCTATGTCTCTAGGCCTTTTATAAGCCTTCCTGTTGGTCTGATTTGGCGTATGAATGCTTAAAGACGAGCCCAATTTTGCTCAAAGGCTGACCAGTTCTCACTAGAGAAAGGGCCTATTCTTGTTAAAAAAAATAAAAGCATCTGTCCTACCAAAGTCTTCTGCAGAAATCGACCTCTTTGCAGATTTCTTGTCAGATGATGGTTTGGTACTAACGTCCCACTCTGTTCTTGCCACAGAAGAGGTGTGTGGCTAACCTCCACGGTATCCTAGTTTTGTAAGTAACAATTGTTTTTATGACTAGTTAAAAGGGAAAATGAAGAGAGCAGCTCTGGGTCAGCACTGATCATTACCACTAGAGTCACTCTGCACCATTGCTCCACGCATGTCTCGTCCCTGCTCTGAGCTCTTCCGTGGCTATCTCTGCCTTAGTGCGTGAGTCCAAGGCACGTCATAATTTCCTCCTGAGCTCTGACCGTAGTTCCTCCTGTTTCTCCACTTGCTCTCTACATTCCTCCCAGTCCCTTTGTGTTCCTGTTCCTTTCACCCCCTTCGCACACTCTCAGATCTGTGCCAGACTGCAAGCACCCTGGATTCCTGGCTAGCCTGGAAAGCGGCCTGTGTTTTTGCCCAGCTGGTCACAGTTTTTAATTGTGCCCACCCAGGCAAAACACTGATTTGGGGAAAGCCAATGAGGTTGGATGGGAGTTTGTAGAGATGGGGTGGAAGCTGTAATGGGGAAGACAGCCACTGTGGCCTGTGCTCATTACCTCTCATCCTGGCCCAACCTCAGTCCATCCTGCTGGGATTTGCACCTTCTCTCCTCCTGCCTTCTGTGCTTATATGAGGACCAATCTCGCCCTCTCTGTTGGCTAAACCCTCCCCTCTCTCTTCTCCCTAATCCCTGTGTAGGCTTCTCAGAACCCCTCTTTCTCTTTGCCCATCACCACTACTCTCTCCTCATTCTCCTTCCCAGTCACTTACGTCCTGCATTGCGCCCTGTTGGCGTCAGCTCTTAGCGGGCTGGGAAAATCTTCTGTTCTAAGATGCAAAGCTTTGTGCAGCTTTACAGTGCTGCAAAATGCCTCTCCCCACCGATAATACCCGATGTGTTTGCAGATGATGCCCAAACCACAAGATTGGAATGTGAGCATGCACAAGGCCAAACCATGGTTTGCCTTGTGTAGAGGCATCAAATGGGAATAAAGCACAGGGAACCTTTTTCCATCCACTCCCACCCAGCACAGCCACTCAGGAGGCACCTGGGTCTCCACTCACCTATGTCGGGGAAAAGAAGACCACCTCTGTGATTTGATCAGACAGCCTGAGGCACCTTTATTGATTATACACTTGTGCACAAGCGGAGGCCAGCGTATGCCCTAGCAAGGGTTAAGCTGACCTGCCTGTTACTAATGTTACTGAGCTTATAAAGGTTAAAACCGCAAAACGTCACACGCAGATACAGCCTTATTTAGAATACAAATTGCTAATGCTGCAAAACATGACTAATATTTACCCTATGGCATACATATTGCTATTTAGCAAGCAACTCTCACACATTTTCCTATTTTCCTTTTATAGTCTTTTGCCAGTCAAGTCTGCGGTTTGACCGTTTTCACACTTTTTCTGTAGTCTCAACAGCAGGGTCAGCTGTTAAAACTTAACAGATCTCCTGGTTCCCCTTTATCCAATTTTAGTTCCTCTTTTTGGTGCCCTGACTCAGATGAATATTTATTCAATAGATGACACAATGTGTAATTATTGCCAGGTATTAATGAAATGTGTTAGGTGTTTTTGTATACAGCAGCTCTGTCGCTTGCTGAAACCAGAAGACTGGGTCTACGTGGAGGTCCACAGCCACTCAGGAGGCACCTGGGTCTCCACTCACCTACAGCCTTGGTTCCCTCTCCCGCACCCTCTTTGTCTGTCGGAAGAGAGGACACAGGGCTAGATGGACCATTGAGCTGACTTAGTATGGCCATTCTTATGTTCTTACAGCAAGATAGAATGACATACAATGCTGGTCTCATTACAAGCACTAAGAGCTGAGGCCAGCATGTTCAAGCCTGGCTGCCGAGTTAGGCTCCTAAACCTAGGCACCAAGATAGAACTTGCTATCATCAGTTGTATTACAGTAGCACTTATATTTCTCAACCTGGACTGAGACCCCCTTGTGCTAGTCAGAAACAGTCCCTGGCCTGAGCTAACCCTATGGAATAGGCAAGGCAGACAAAGAGGGTGCGGGAAAGGGAACCAAGGCATAGAGAGGGAAAGGACACCACACAAGTCACACAGCAGAGCAGTGACCGAGCCAGGAATTCTCTGCCGAGTGCCAGCCCAATGCCCTCTTCACTGGACCCCACAGCCTCTCTAAAAGTGCACTGATTTTCAAAGAGGTTAAGCACCTGCAGCTCCTAGTGGCATCATATTCTTTTCGTAATAATTGTCCTAGTAGCAATCAGCTCCCTTGTAGATTCTTGTCCAGAAGGGACTGTAGGCCCCTTCCTTTGTCGAATGGTAGCACCCATCATATAAGGATCCAAATGTGTTAAAGGCTCTTCCATAGGCCCACAAAGAACTCCGCACTACCCCCTATGCATGGTAGTTCCTGCTCACCCATCCATCTCCCAGGCATCATTTCTGAAGGCTCATTTTGGTTGTCTCACCTTCATGGAATAAGATGGAGGGAGAAAGGATTAAATAAAACCCATTCCTGTAATCCCATGAGTTCTGGTTGTGACCCTATGCATCACCCTAAAAATTCCTACCCTCCTCGGCGTAGACTCTTTACAAATGTTTATACAGTAGAACCTCTGCATTACGAACACCTCCAGAGTGGAGGTTGTTCATAACTCTGAAATGTTCGTAACGCTGAACAAAACATTATGATTATTCTTTCAAAAGCTTACAACTGAACATTGACTTAATACAGCTTTGAAACTTTACTATGCAGAAGAAAAATTTTGCTTTTAACCATCATACTTTTATTTTTTTGTCTCAGTTGCTGCCGGATTGCACACTTCTGGTTCCAGATTAGGTGTGTGGTTGACTGGTCCGGTCGTAACTCTGGTGTTCGTAACTCTGAGATTCTACTGTAGATGTGACATCCCCACCTCATATCCTAGAGCTGACACTTAGCCAAGGAATATTTATTTATACCGGGGGGGTGGGGGGGAAGAATAGAGAAATGGCTTTTTTAAAACTTCCTTCCAGCATTTGGATAATATTTAATTGTTCTTGCAATATGGCGACCAGAACTGAATAAAATGGGCCAGATTATCAGATGGCACAAGTCAGCATAGATTCAATGAAGTCAACATGCTGGGGGTTCAGCCAATGTAAGCTAGTACAGATCTACTGAAGTCAACAGCCCAGAACCTTGACTAGACTCCTGCCTGAGACATTTTCAACAAATTGTTTCCCCTTTCAAAAAAATTGATTTGTTGAAACCAAAACTGTTTGTGAAATAGGGGCAGGTTTGACAAATTTCCCCCCTCGAAAAAATGTTGAGGGGAAAAAATTGAAGTTGTCGACACTTTTGAAACAAACAAACAAAAAAAAAATCAGGTTTTCCAGTTCAAAATGACTTTTTGTTTAGAAATTTAAGCCAATTAGACTGAAAAGAAAAGGTTGAAAGAAAAGAAAGAGGTCAAAATGAAAACCAAACATTTTGAAAGTATTGTAACACAATGTTTGAACTGAAAAATATTTTCTTTTCTGCTTCATGAATATTTTTGAGATTTCTGCCCTGATTCAAGATGGGAAAAATCTTTCAAACTCTGAAAAATATTTGCAGATGAGAAAATCATTTCCCACCCAGAGCTGATTCTGATTTCTTTCTGCCCCTCCTCTTGTCACTGTATCTATGAGTCTGACTCACAAGGTCCATGCTACAACTTGTTAACACTGTCTGCCAGATTATTAATGAAGATTGCATCTAATACCAACTGCTACTGTCACTTATCAGACACTTTCCCACATCTGAATAGGTTTCCCTTTGTTAATGATCTTTTAGCCGGTTTTCAATCCGCCTAAAACCGTTCCTATCCAAGCCACTAAATTAATTTTTCAAGGAATACTTTGTGATTCAGAATGTATCAGCTGCTTTATTAAAGTGCAAATTGGACAGCCAATCATTTTGGAACAAGCAAACAGGTTTCTTCGGCACAGTCAGCTCATTATTCCTGTCTCCCTGACACTCTACAGGTTATATTTTCGAAAGCACTCAATGTTGTCCTAATTCTTCTCATTGAAGTTAATGGTAAATTCTCATTGATTTCAATGGGAGCAGAGTCAGGCCAGTTCTTAGTGCCTTCAAAAATCCCAAACTGTAGAATTTTTCTCTTCTTATTTGTTGAATTGTTTGACTAGAGATAGAAGTTGGATTTACTGCCCTACAAAGCATTAGTGGAGCTCTGTTCCAGTGGAGGAAGATATAGCAAAATACGTACCAAAAATACAAAAAAAAAAATGCAGTGTGCCTGAGAATGCCATATCATGGTGACATGTATTGTCCTCACTCATCAGAAGTTAGCGTGATCAAGAATTGGGAGTATGTCAAAGGATGGCCCCACCTAGAGCACTGTCCTGTGGCAGGCCTTGGCATGACCAGTGCTGTGCCTCAGTTTCCTTTTTCTTCCTCCCATGAAAGGAACAACAGTCTGTGTGTCCAGTAAAAAGGTCTCCTCCAGGCATCATGTATCATATACATCAGGGCAGTCATTCCCCAAAGCTTTGGAGTAAAAGCGAATCTCCAGTTCCCACAGTAACCATGTAAATGTACAATGGTTTTCCCATTAGCCTCTCCAGGGACATCACTTCCAGGTCACCGACCCAAGAGTTAGCAGCAGTCCCAGTTCCTTTTGCCCCTGATTCAGAGCCCCCGTCTCCAGCACTCCCTGCCCGAGAGTGACCATCTTCCCAAAGCCGTTCATTCAGGTCTATGCCCCAAGTGCTCTCCCTCCTGCAATGTCCTGCTCCACCAGGCCCTTCTGCCCAGAGCATTCCCCCCCTCACCACAACCCCCTTGCTTCTGGGCTTCCCCTGACCAACCTGGATCATCCCCTCTTGCCAAGAGGCCTGAGACTGCACTCGTCGGGAGGTCCCAACTTGGGTCAGGTCTCACCAACCGCCCTGTTCCAGCTCCCAGCCACACTCAGCTCTCTCTGCTGGGTCTCCTGTAGCTGCTTCCCAAGCAACTCCTGCCAGCTCTTCCTGGCTGCTTCCGGTCTCCAAGGGCAGCTCTCGCTCACACCTCCTGTGTCTGTCTCCTCCAAGGCTTGGACTCCCCAGGGATCCAGTCTTGCTCCTTCTAGAGCCCAGGTGCCCTCTCTGAGGCCTACCTAGAGCGGTCAACTGACCAGTCAGAGGTGCACTGGCCTCTACCCGCTTAAAGGGCCAGTGTCACCCAGTGACAATATACAACAGAAAATATGTTTCCAGGCGATGTTGTTTCTAGCAACCATGTGGGCGCAAACTAACCCACCATAACGTGGCAGCTGGGACAATAACACACTGGATGGTGGTCACCTGGAAAGTGCTTGTTGCCTGCAAGGAAGCAGGGGCTTTTGGTTAAAGGACAGACCTGAGGTGAATTTCTGGTAATTATGCAGACTCCTTGTAGGGGACAAATCAGTTAACCACTCTGTGCCTCAATTTCCCCTTTGCAAAAAGGAAATTAGTACTTCATCCTATCTCTCTGCCTTGTCAATTTGGATTGTAAACTCTGGGGCTTTGACTGTCTCACTATGTGTTTTTATAGCAAGTAGCATAAAAGGGCCCTGATCTTGGTTGGCATGTGTAGTGCTAACAACACACTAGTAACAGATGACCTATTCTTGGCTAGCTGTGTGTGCTGTGATATTGTATCATAGATTATCAGGGTTGGAAGGGACCTCAGGAGGTCATCTAGTCCAACCCCCTGCTGAAAGCAGGACCAATTCGCAGACAGATTTTTGCCCCAGATCCCTAAAAAGCCTCCTTAAGGATTCAGCTCACAACGCTGGGTTTAGCAGGCCAATGCTCAAACCACTGAGCTATCCCTCCACCAAGCTACAGTCTATCCTGGAAGTGTGAGCTCAAATGCTACTCCGGATGGCAGCTCACCTGTGAGACTCTTTCCACGCTGCACTTCTGCATTTCTGTGACTCTTGTTCCTTGGAATTGCAGAAGAACGAACAACCTGGTCGGAATTTCTGCACCTCTCTGAAATGAACGCCGAGGCCCAGGCTTCTGCTGAGATGGCATTTCTCCATTCCTTAATCAAATTTAACTTAGAACAAAAAGCTAAATTTCCACTGGGCTTTCAATATGTTCAGGACAATATGGTTCAATATTATTTCTGTCTGTCAGTGGCTTTTCAGTATTGGATCCAGTGTTACATGGTAATATTTGCTTTGAATTCCAGTACTTCACCTCCTTTGATACTGTGCTGGATTATGGAGTTTGCATAGCTAATTGTATTGCCTCTGGTTTTTTTTATTGTGTACATGTGTGAATAATGGAATGAATTTAACAGTGTAACTCTGCCTGCTGTGTCCCATGACCCCCTTGGAAATGAGATGACACACCTCTAGAGTTTCATCCTAGAATTCTTTTTTTTTAAAAAAAGAAAAAAAAAAAAAGATTAATAAATGCAAACTTGCCTGAAGGAGCATGATATCTAGACTTGAATTTTGTCAGGACTTAATTACACTTTTCGGAGACAGACTGCGAAAAGATTCTCCGTGTGGGTGTCCCAGAAATGTCACCGCAAAGGAAATCACATTTAGCCACTTGCCAAAGTCCATGCGAGGGATGCAATTTACCACAAAAAGCCACACTCGAAGGACACCAAAAAAATATTCATGAGGGACCAAGCTGAATATAACATGAGATTCCACCCGCTAGCTTGGAAATCTCACTCTCTGGACTCAGTATCACTAGTAACAACAAATTGTTACTTATTGTTATTATTATAGGTGGGTAGTCAGACCAGCACCCCCGCTGTGCTAGGACCTGTACAAACACAAAACAAAAAGCCAGACTCTGTGCCAAAGAACTTACTGTCTTAATTTTCAGCAGTAAAAGTGAGGTGGCCCAAATCTGTCCACAGTGCGGGTCACTTTGCGTCAGTCATTTCAGTCTCAACTCCCCTTCTCCCCGCTCCCTCCCAGGCTTACCGCACGAAAGCGCAGGGAGGGAGGGAGGAGAAGGGAGTAGCGGCACACTCGGGGGATAGCGGAGGTGACCTGGGGCCAGTGGGCGCAGGGAGTAACTCTTCGGGGGGGGCAGGGAACTGCTCTCTACCCCGGCTCACCATCACTCCACCTCCATCATCCCCCGAGCGCCACAACTCCCCTTCTCCCTCCTCGCTCCCAGGCTTGCCGAGGGGGAGCAGAGGTGAGTTGGCGGGGGGAGGAGGGGTGGCAATTTTTTCAGGCCCTAGGGGCTGCAAATTTGTTAATCCACCACTAGCTGGGTTCAATATCTAGGGGTTTCTCTTAACAGAACCAGGTTGAGCACTCACCCAGCAATCCGGGAAAACTTACCACCACCCCAGAAAACTTACCACCACCATGGGTCTCACTAAGAGGCAATACTTCCCCACTCGCACGTGCTGAGTCTGTGTATAACACAAGAGAACTTTCATTAAACAGAAAAGGGAACCAAGCTTTAGTTGGGAAAACAGCACAACCACATTCAAATGCATGTGACCATAAGCAAACCCAACCTCACAGCACATTGGGCAGTGTCCTTTGCCGCAGATTCCCACCATGCAGGGGAAAGGCCAATGAACCAATGTATCTTTAATACCTCACTCCCCTCTCCCTCCGCTGCATCCCACTCCCAGTTGGCTATCCTTGGTTACCAAAGGCCCAGAAGTCAAAGAGATGTTCACAGAGGTCCACCTCCCCATCAAGCAATGTCTCTGAAGTCATTGTGCACCTCTGCAACTGGCTGTTTTCTGCTGCTTGCTCATTGCCACTTCTCCAGCGACACATTCTGAGGCTACAATCCTTAACCCAGACCTTTCCTTCATGAGCATGTGGCATCCTTACCCACTGCTTAGCAAGTGAGGTTCAGTTTAAGGGGAAGCCCTCAATCAGGGCAGGATAAGTACAATTCTGCTGCCCTTTACTGGTACAGTAAGGATAACAACATTTCATTATCTCTGCTCCCAAAACGAAAGAGATTTGTAACCCAACACCAGCCAAAAGTCATTGTCGCAAAGCAGCTCCACCATGCTGCGTGCCAAGGCAGAGTAGGCGTGTCTATGAGAATAGAGTCCATTCCTGAAGTCTTTTCCCCCAGCTCATCACTAGCCATCAGGGGAAAGCTCATTCAGACCCTGCTTACATCAACAATATGTTTATAAGACACATGAGAAGCTCTCCAAACAGGGCTTAACAAAATGGTGTTTGCAAAAAATCTGGCATTAACATATTAAATAGGGAATCTACTTCATAGATTTCTTCACCCAGCTATTTCATGAGAACCTCTTTGGAGAGCATCTCATGAGTCATAAAAATATTGTCCTTATATCTTTATCCTGGTTCTTTATGGAGAAACTTGGAGAGGAAAGCTTGTATTTGATTCTGAATGATCAGTGAGCATCCAAGAAGTTGTTGGTATTTTCCCCATCAAAGCTGCATTTCTTTTTCAGATCTGATCAATATTCACGAGCTTTTGTGCATCTAATCCTCCCAAGCAGGGACACCAAATTTATTTCACTTTGCACCTTTTATAGTCAGCTAATCAGAATGATTTTTCAGTCAATGAATTGAAAACTGTGGTCCCAAAAGTGAGTAAGTCACTGAGCCAAACAATCCCATGCCTTCTGGTTTTATTTATCAACCCCTGCCATTAGCGCATGCAGAGCACGTCAAGACAAGAAGGAACAGAGGCTTCCAGGGATGGGAGGATTTTGCATAATGGAAATAAAATATTAAACTAGGCTATTGTAAGGCAAAGAGAGATACACATGCACTGCCATTTTCAAAACAGCCAAACATGTGTGTGGGTTTTATTTGAATAGCAACATTGTTTATTAGAATTCTCAAAAATAAATCATAGATGCACGGATTAAGATTTCTATCAGACAGTTATCTACTTACATTCACAAGTGCCAGGTTCATTTTAGACCAGTATTTCCAGTATAAAATGTGTATAGCTTTAAATTTTGGTTTTGCAGCATTTTTTGTTGCAGACTTTACGTTTGTGGTTTACTTTTGCTTCTGGTGACTTGCTAGCCAATCAGCGATGTGGACAAATCATTAGATATAGCTATTGTTTCTGCCTCTGGAATGAATCATCCTCACATATTCTTCCCTGGGTTGCCCAGGGAAACAGAAAACAAATTACCTTTGGTTTTGAAAACCAGGTGATTTGGTTTATTTGAAAGGAATACTGCCACATTATTATCTACCTTTAGGGGGAAATTGCACCTTACTGTTTAAAGATACCAAGTAAAGACAGCGGCAGATGCTCGCAGATTCTCCTATAAATAAGGCTTACATCTGATTTTCAACTTAAACACCACAGAAAAGACTAGGACACCTAGAATTGGAACAAATGTTGAAAATTCCCAGTGGGAAGTACGATGAAGAATAAATATATATCCTTGGAGTGGGTCAGGAATTTTTTTCTTGTTAAAAAATGTCCATTCATCAGAACTGAAACTGTTCACAGGAAAAGGTCTGTTTTGATGACCGTCTTGAGGCAAAAAAAATGGTTGAAAACAGTTTCACTAATGTTGAAATATCCCATTTTGACATTTTCACAGCGAAAAGTGTTGATGTCTTGGTTTGAAATGACTTTTTGTTGTGATCTTTAAGCTAATTATAGTAAACAGTCAAAAATCAGAGTGAAGCATTTTGAAACTATTAGAATGAAACCTTTTGATGGACCCACAAGGACATTTTTTTCACTTTGTAAAAAAATTCAGAATTTAACCTTTCATCCAGATTTTGGACATTGTGACAGGGTCAGGCCAGATGGCTACAGGAGAGTGATCTTGTTGGTATCCAGGAAGTGGGCAGGCAAAGCCCGCCCACTGCGAAAGGACCTCCGCCCAGCCTAAGGGGAGGATCCACAGGTCCATGATACCAAATAATTCCGTGGGACAACTAATGAAAAAACCCAGGATCGAGAATGAGGTCATAGGTCTAAACGAAGGGAACCTGATGGGGACACCGAGCAGAGAACCCCAGACAATGCCCATTGCTCCTCGAAGGCGTCAAGGGAGCCAGCAGACGCCTTCTAGAGGAATTCTGCCCGGATGCGTGAATGGACAGAGAGGCGGAAATAGGCCCCACAGTCACAGGAAATCCCGTTGGCCAACCTCTTCTCCCTGGTTTTGTAGATGGCCAGTTTGGCCAGGGCTAAGAGGAGGCTGATAAGGAGATCCTGCAACTTTGTGGGGCCACGGATGGGGAGTGTGTAGATGAACAGGTGAGGGGAAAAGTGCACCCAAAAACGTAATAATATATTTAAGAGGAGCCAGAATAGGGCTGCAACCCGGCGCACTCTAGATAAATGTGCTCCAGGGTTTCTTTCATGCCGCAAAAGGGGCAGGTGTTTGGGACAGGGGTAAACAGCACTCCATGTACACACCCATGCTCACGGCCCTGCGAAGGAGCCACCAACTGATATTCCCGGCGGGCTTTGGAATCAGGGTGGAGTATAGGTTGGCCCACCGGGGCATCTCACCCTCGAGAGGTGGCTACAGGACAGTGATAGAAGGCAGATATATTAGCCCCAGGTTAAGTAGGTCCCCTTTCCCTGGGTAAGGTAACCGGGAAGGTTCCAGAACAATCAGGAACTTTCTGGAAACAATTAAGGCAGACAGGCTGATTAAAACACTTGCAGCCAATCAAGAAATTGCTAGAATCAATCAAGGCAGGCTAATCAGGGCACCTGGGTTTAAAAATGGGCTCACTTCAGTTTGTGGTGCGCGTGTGAGGAGCTAGGAGCAAGAGGTGCAAGGAGCAGAGAGTGAGATGGTATGCTGCTGGAGGACTAAGGAGTACAAGCGTTATCAGACACCAGGAGGAAGGTCCTGTGGTGAGGATAAAGAAGGTGTTTGGAGGAGGCCATGGGGAAGTAGCCCAGGGAGTTGTAGCTGTCATGCAGCTGTTACAGGAGGCACTATAGACAGCTGCAATTCACAGGGCCCTGGGCTGGAACCAGTAGAGGGCAGGCCCAGGTTCCCCCCCAAACCTCCCAACTCCTGATCAGACACAGGAGGAGCTGACCCAGACTGTGGGTTCCACAAGAGGGGAAGATCACTGAGGTGAGCAAATCCGCCAATAAGCACAGGACCCACCAAGGTAGAAGAGGAACTTTGTCACAACTGGAATTTTTTTTTCAAATCTTGAATATCTTCCCAGGCTGGGAAAACAGTTTCCCACCCAGCTCTAAGAGTTGTGTTATAAATACACCATAGTTCTTCATTCAAAAATCCACATTTATCCCGTATCTTGTGTGTAAAACACCCCTGTAGATTGACTGAGAAGCAAATCCTGACTTCTTCATGCAGACCATTGTCTGCTAACGTAGGCAGACCCTGCGTGTCTCTACTTAAACCAGAAAAGCTCTTTGTGAACCTCTCCGACAGCAGGAGTAAAAAGCACAGATTCCACTGTATTTCCCAAGAAAATGGGAGCTGGCTAGGACAGTTATTTCCCAGGAATGACGGAGACTGGCAATAGCAACCAAAGCCCATTTTCAAATATCTCAAAGGCAGGAAGGTCTGATTATCAAAAGAGATATCTGGGAAGACAGTAGAAACAAGAGGGACTTTTATCTTGCTCAGGCGTCTGAAGCTGGCAGGCCTTATGCTCCGGATTACAGCCTGTCTTTGTCCCAAGAGAGGAAATACACAGTAAGCATCTATCTGTGCTGAGGTTTTTAAGGCCTGGCTTGACAAAGCCCTGGCTGGGATGATTTAGTTGGGGATTGGTTCTGCTTTGAGCAGGGGGTTGGACTAGATGACCTCCCAGACGTCCCTTCCAACCCTGATATTCTATGATTCTATGAAATTTGGGAACGTGAGCTCAAGGGTGAGCAAGGCTACTCTTTCCAAGTCATACTGAGATCCCAGCAGTGCTCTAGTCCCCCCCGCTGTCACTATGCTAGGCACTTCACACAGGCCCTGGCCTATGGTGACCAATGTGCTAACCGTTCTGGTGACTGGCGATTTTAGACTGTCATTTTCTGCCAGGCTGCAGTGGTGACTGGAGACAGACCACGGCCGGAGTGGAGCCAGCCTGAACCCTGGAGGTGACCTGTTCTATGGGAAAGCCACAGTGAGAAGGTGGGACAGGAAGACAATGGCTATCCTGGAGGTTAGAGAGAGGCATCCACAGCACAGTGGATGCCAGTAGGGATGGCACAGTCTGGGGAACTGCTGGGGTGTGGTGGCCTGGAGTGTCCTGCTGCATTCTTATTCCTACTGGGTTTCGGTATTTGTATGTGACGGAACCACACAGAGACAGCTGGGGTCCCACTACCAGTGTTTACTGATGACACTCACACACGTCAGCCCTAGCTACTGACAGACTGCGGCTCTGACTGCTTGCAAAACCACAGACCACGCTGAGCACCACTGGAGGGCTCACAAACTATTTCAAGGGATTACTACACCTGCCTATTGAGCAGAGGCTAATTCTTATGTCAAACCTCCCCTGGTGGTGGACCAAGGGGCCAGCTCAACCAGAGGCGAAAGTAAGGCAGTACTGGCTGGTACAGTATACCAGCAAGAGCCAGTATGCTGAGCCAGACCGGCTTACAAAGGCTGGCATTTTAAAGGGCCCGGCGCTCCCTGCAGCGGCTGGAGCCCTGGGCCCTTTAAACTGCCTCTGGACCCCGCTGCTGCTACCCCAAGGCTCCTGCCGCTGTGGGGAGCCCCAGGACCTTTAAAGTGCCGCCCGAGCTTGGCTGCCGGAACCCCCGGGTAGCAGCAATCTGACCCTGCCAGCAGGTAAGTACGGAATCTTGGGGGACAACTACTGCATTGGTGGGGTGCAAAATAAACTTTATTAAGAAAATGCAAAACCAGGGAAAATTCAATAGTGAGTGGTATGGGGTTTGTTAAGGTAGACTAGGAGGTGTTTCTTTTAGTAACTAGTATAGGGGGTTTCAATAGAGGGGTACAAGACAGTGGGGTCAAGACAGTTGGTAACCAATTAATTCTGAAATATAAATGTAACAGGTAGCTAACAATTTCTTATGTAAAGGGTGTGTTACAGCAGCATATAGCTAACTAACAGTTATGGGTAAAATGTGTCACAGTGGTGTAAATGTAAAATGTGAGGTGTGTTAGAGAGAAAAAAAAAGGGTAACCAATGGGGTTTTATGCTAGACTTTAGTAATACAATTGAGGTTTGGGGGCAGTAGGAGCGGGGTGAACACGTGGGGGAAGGGATTAAAAAAGAGAGAGAGAGGAGGCAGTGGTAGGGAAGGGTTGGGTGATGGGGGAAGAGGAGCACGTAGCAGAGAGCAGAGGGAGGTTAAACCAGGGAGACACAGAGAGCAGACAGGCTGCAGTTTTTAAACAGCAGAGACACTGCACCAGTGACTGGGGAGCTCGGAGTGGGGCAGCGGGAAGACAGACTTAACACAATTATACAGAACACAGCAAATCTTATCTATGATCTAACTTAACCAAGACTACACAAAATTAGCAAGTAACAGAACACAATGCAACAATTTTTAAACCTAACTACAGACACAATACAAAAATTCTCTAAACTAACTTAACCACGCTATGCAAAATGAAATTACAACTATCTAGACAAAGAACTGATTCTAATAGGTGCACCTTAGCAGCAGTGTGGGGGGGGGCTTGCCAAGCTGGCAGCCCAGGATACAGTCCACAAAGGCACAGCCCAGCAGCGGCACAGGCTTATATTTAGCAGCAAAGGCCCTGCGGAGCAAGAAACGATATAAGATACAGACCAAGAGTTGTTAGCTTGGGTCCTGTCTGGGGAAACAAGGCCAGCAGCTAGGACAGGGGGAGTCTGCAAGAGAGAGTTCTTACCAATCCCCAGGACAGCAGCAAACACAGAGACAGGAACAGCAGTAGCATCGGAGGATGGAGAGAGGACTCGATTCGCTTACAATAATCAGGAGATCTCCAGGCACAAATTCGTTTGTTCGTGGGAGGGGAGTTTAAAAACGGGGGTACGCTCAAAAACAAACGAGAGCGGGGAGAGGGCCCCCCAAAGACCCTAGCTGATCAGACCAGGTGGCAAAGCAAGGACCTTCTCCGAGGTCTGATCAGAAAATGTTCTGGTTTAAAGGCAAACTTAGGCAGTTTCCCACCAGTACTTTTGATTGGCTCCTCTTGATACAGGGAGGAGAGGAGGCAGGGAAAACCTGCAGGTGAGCATAGGCATGCCTGGGCATGTTCTGAGCCACAGGTATGGACTCATATGCTTAATTAGTTGGCCACTTCAGGTCTTGCATTTCTGGGCGCAGCGCCCCCCACACCGAGCCTGGGTCTGAACAAAGGAGCTAAACAAAGAAGCAAGAAGCCCCCTCCCTAGGCAGGGCAGTGGCTCCAGTTAGTCTGTACAAGCCATCCCTATGAATAGGGCTATGACTTTAGTTAGCACAATGGCCGGGAGGGGCGGTCACCAGGACAAACAGAAGGAGAAGGGAAAAAAGAATGCTAGCAGGGGGACAGCTGTAACAGACGCAGTCGAGCTCTGTCAGTGATTTAGAGGGCCCGGAGCTCTGCTGTGGTAGTAGTGGCCAGAGCCCTGGGCCCTTTAAATCACCCCTTAGCCCCGGGGCTCCCAGCCACCTCTGCTGCTGGTAGCTCCAGGGGTGATTTAAAGGCCCTGGGGCTCCCAACCACAGCCAGAGCCCCGGGGCCTTTAAATCTTGATTTAAAGGCCCCACCTCTTCCAGCTGAGGCCACGGCCCTACTCAGGACTCCTGCGTACTGGTAAGTCCTTTAAGTTACTTTCACCCTTGAGCTCAACCTAGCAAACTTGTTTTCTTTCATGACTAATACAGAATTTGAAATCCAACCTTCTAGAGGCCAAAGACTAGAAAGTTAGCCTTCTCTACCTTCCCACCACCTTCCTATGGTACATACATTGGGAACCACGCTTGGCTT
Source organism: Chelonoidis abingdonii (assembly GCF_003597395.2). NCBI lineage: Eukaryota > Metazoa > Chordata > Testudines > Testudinidae > Chelonoidis > Chelonoidis abingdonii. The sequence continues at coordinate 129,214,463 of NC_133774.1, forward strand.
CAGTGACTGAACATTTCATTCTCATGTGCTTGCCTCAGCTATATGTAAATGAATACAGCCTTAATGTATTTGTTAATGGAAAAAGTTAAACTGGGACATTAAAGAAGAGTTTATTTAACGCCATGTATTTGAAAGGCCACTTAACGCACTGAGCATTAATGATGTACAGTAAATGTATTTCCTTAACGGGATTCCTCCATTAGCAGGTATTCTAAGAAGAGAGTCTATACTGCACATAGAGGATTTCGATAAATTGTTACGTTGGGTCACGCTGTCTGATAAATGGACAGTAATTCATGCTAAATTACACTAGGACTCCTTTGGAAGGATGGCTTATAGCCCCAGGAATATAAAAGTCACTCTGTATCTCAGGCATTCCTGGGAAGCCAGACATTTCTGTGTGTTATAGCAAATTGCAGATGTATTCATTAGAATAACATTAATAATGATGGCTCCATTTGTCAGTTCCACTCTAATTAAGCATTGTTACAGTAATGTACCATTATTTTAAAGCATTATCAGGGATTGTTTACAATGGGTTTAATAGAGGGAGAGGACAGAATTCAGAAGTCATATCTCAGGTGTGACCGACTTTCCCAGTGCTGCAAACTGATGGTGTTAATATTAGTATTAGCCATACATCTATGGCATCCCTCCCCTCCCGACCCCGGCTGAGCGTCCGTCCGCCCAGCAGGCTGCATTCCCCTCTTTCCGGTGCTGCGCGCTACTGCCCCAGTCTCTGGACCCAGCGCTAGGCCTGCCCAGACCCACCCCCACAAGGCACACCAACTGCTGGGCTAGCACTGGGGCCAGAGAATGGGGCAGCAGTGCACAGCGCAGGCAGGAGGGGATCGCAGCTGGGCTGACAGATACTGAGCTAGTGTCATGAGTCCCAGCCTGTGGATTCGGGGGACTCTGACCCCGATTTGGGTGGCCTGGATGCTAAGTGGGTGGCCCACTCATGGCTATGCACCTGACCTAAGGGCTTTAGGAGCACCAAGGAGCCCTGGCATCAATGCTTTGTTCTGCCACAGATTTCCTATGTGACATTCGGCAAGTCACTTAGCCTCTCCGTGGCTCAATTCCCATCTGCACAATGGGTCTGTGTAGTGGGATAGGTACAGTCTATCCCATATGCCGGGTCACATGATGAGAAGAAGGGAAAAAACTGTATAGCAGCCCATTAGGTTCTGTTTTTGTGACCCTGACGATAAAACGTGGTGGCTGGAGTCAATTAAGCAGCCCTTCCTCTCAAGGCAGCATGGCCTAATGGCCAGAGTCAATAAAGTCAGCCCTTCTGCTCAGGGCAGTGTGGCCTAATAGCCTGAGCTATTAAAGTTACCCCCCTCTGTAGAACTGTGTAGTCTACCAGCCCATTGGGGAATTGGGATGCCACTCAGGGGTGTGGGGCACCCAGGGTAGGGGGACTCAGGCCTTCCCTGCTCCTCTGAGTCCCATCCCAAGGCCCTAGATGTGGTGGGGGTGCTCACCACTCAGTCAGCAGGGATCTTCCCAAAACACGCTGACTGGCTCCTCGGTTCACTCACTGGAGAAAAGTCTAATTTCCCTGGGCTGCTTCCTACCCTTTCTCCCTCAGCGATGCTCCACGGTTCCCCAGGGGTTCTCAAGTGGCATATCTCCTGCAGGTGAAGTCCCTCTTTTGGGCTTGTCAGGCAATCTGGAGTCCATCTGGAGCTCTATGTGCCATGGCTCTGTAACTGGGACCTGTAGCAGCTCCCTGGAGAGAGCTTGCAGTCTGCATCCTCCCTCTCCAGCAGCCTGCCCAGACTGAGTTGGGCTGCTTCCTTTTATACTCTGCCTCCAGGCTGAGCATGCCCAGCAGAGTCAGAGGGGCGGGGCTTCCTCTGCCGGCAAAGCACAGTTAAGCCTTTCAGGGCTGGTGTGGGATAGCTACACCCGTCAGAGGCTGACAGCATGGCCCAACCTTATGGGGGAGTTGTGAGGATAAATACGTTACAGATTATGAAGGGCTTTAAGATCTACTGATGAAAAATGTTATATTAGAAATGGCTAGCAATAGTAATATTAATGGGATTTGAGCTCCTTCACCCTTAAAATCTCCCCACAGGTGCCTAAGTACCTGACCAGGAACCTAGCATCAGGTGCTCCCATTTTTGAAAATCTCAGCCACTCCCCACTGAAACAACGCTGCCCGGATTGCGGAAAACTGATGTGGGGGAAGGGCATCCGAGGAGGAGAAAAGGAGGATGGGCACTGAGGGAGGAAGGAAAGAAGCAAGCAGAGAAGAATGCGGGAAAGGGAAGGCCTGAGTCTTTAAAAATCTCTCAGCTCTGCTGTAAAATGTAAAATAACACAACTCAGAAAAACGCAGCGAGCACCAACTGTGCTTCCTGGCCCATGATTGGGGTACTCTGCGATCTTGGCAATGCTGCTTCTGCACTGTGGTCCTTAACCGCAGCCTTTGCTGCTTCCGTGGTGTGCCCTCTTCCTCCTCCTTGCCTTCACAGGGATCACACAGCAGATATTACCAGCAAGACCAGCAGAAGGCCCATGCACTCCAAGTGGACTCTGCCAGTGCACCTCAGTCCTGATCAGTCTCTGACTGGCTATAAACCAGATTATTCACTTCCAGGTGAGTTTCATGACTATGGGGTGGCGGGGGCAGGGAGGGAACAAATCATGTGAAGATGGGAAGCAGAGGAAGCCTTCCTGTCACAAAGGTGACCAGCAGAGCTGATCAGAAGATGGAATTTTCATTCAATGGGAATTTCTGACATTTTGAAATTTGTGCCCTCCAAAGCAGAACAAATGTCAAAACTGCCCAAAGAAGAGAGATGCTGAAAAATTTTGATTTGGAACTATCAAAATTTTCTTTTGTGTATTGCCCTTCTCTGCAGAGTCTGCTGGGGCAAAAATATTTTCCTCTGTTTAACAGTGGCCTTCCTTATCATGGAAAGTCTGAATGACAATCTCAAGGCGTATTAGACAATAGTCATCTGTATGAAGACTTGCAATAAAGGTGTATTTGCATGTTTGAAGGGCATCCTTGTTGAATGAAGCAGTATGGGGCCTAACACCTAAAGGGAAGGAAATGTCCTCTGCCCGTCACACTGAAACTTTATCAAGTCTTGTAGTCTGCTGCAGTACCTCCAACATTCAATAAGATGCTTCGCAGCCAGCGTGTCGGAAGTTTTATGGGGAAAGGGAACTGAACACAACAGAATAGATGCACTCCTCCACTCAAAGGTTTGGCTGACAAACAGAGAGCTGAAGCATAAAAATTATAGTCAGAAATAAGAATCGCAGAGACCTGCAGAGCTTTGTGAAGGAGATAACACAGACTCTTGACAGCCAGACTTGGAAATTAACCAGCAGTGTCTCCATTCTCTAGGTCATGATAAATTTCATGTTTGGGCTTTCTGGCATCTTCACTAATTTATAAATAGGAACAGGTGTGTGTGTTGTATTTGTCAATCTCTCCCCTTTCCTCTTGCACAGAGCAGGGAAAGTGACTCTAAATTACAACTCTCATATGTGATTGACTGTAGGATACCGGTGTGCAAAATCTGAGCCTAGGCCTGGTTGTCCCTGGCGTGCAAAGATCGGAGGATGCTCCAAGGACTCTTGTCCCCCCTGTGCTCTCTACACAAAATCTAGGAACAATGGCACTTGGCCTGTCAAATGAGAAATCTAGGCACAACCATCAGAGCCTGTGATGCCCCTCTGTAATTAGAGCTTGACTTTGTTTAGACCACTCAAATCTTTGATTGGCTGGGAATTTCAAGGAGACCATTCTCGGGGTGAGAGGACCTGCAAGCTCTAAGAAAGTGCATGAGGGGCTGGGTTGAGCTCATGCCACCTGGCACAAGCCAAAGAGAAGTTTTGTTTGGAGGGTTGGTCTCCAACAGAGATACAGACAACACGTCATGGCCATGGGTCTGAAAAGTCAAGTGCAAAGGGTTTAAGGTGGCATGTTAGGCTGTCGCTCTGGGTTGCTGATGGACACATGAAAATACACGGCACGTGCTACAGACTTGAATTAAGGTTGCTGACCAAACCGTATTTTTCCAGAATTTCCTGTCTTTTGAGTGCTCAATCTTGCCAGGATGGCATCACAGTGCTGCTAATTTGTTGCATTAATGTGTAAGCGAGTATGAATCTGGGTGTCTTCCTGAAGTGATGGTGGATTCAATAAAAACAGCAAGGAGTCTGGTGGCACCTTAAAAACTAACAGATTTATTTGGGCATAATCTTTCGTGGGTAAAAAACCACATCTTCAGATGCACTTCTTAGAACAGAGGGAGTAATAACGTATCCAGTGTATTTTGCCTCTTTCGCTCTTCCCCTGTTGTCCAGGAGCAGATCATGAATTTATTTGCAATTGTTTGCCAAATGTCTGTGAAGTTCTGTAACTTATTCTCTTGCTGTTGTTCTCTATGTAGTTAGTATTTCACATTCAAAATGTAAGCTGTTTTGGACACCAAGATGACACGGCATTGCGTCCATTTCCTGATTGGTAGAGCATCCCTCTTAGAAGCAGTGCGAGTGCTCAGGAGGGTGCATTCACAATTTGGGATTTTGTGACCATTCCTCAGTATTTGCTTAACATTTGTTAAAATTGGCCTCATGTGCTAGACCAGTGATTCCCAAACTTGTTCCGCTGCTTGTGCAGTGAAAGCCCCTGGTGGGCCGGGCTGGTTTGTTTACCTGCCGCGTCCACAGGTTTGGCCAATCACAGCTCCCAGTGGCTGTGGTTCGCTGCTCCAGGCCAATGAGAGCTTCAGGAAGCGGTATGGACTGAGTCACTCCCATTGGCCTGGACAGGGGCGGCTCTAGGTATTTTGCCGTCCCAAGCATGGCACGCAGGCTGCCTTCAGCGGCTTGCCTGTGGGAGGTCCCTGGTCCCACGGATTCGGCGGCATACCTGCGGGAGGTCCGCCGAAGCCGCGGGACCAGTGGATCCTCCACAGGCATGCCGCCGAAGGCAACCTGCCTGGCGCCCTCACGGCGACCGATAGAGCGCCCCCCGCTGCTTGCCGCCCCAAGCACGTGCTTGGCGTGCTGGTGCCTGGAGCTGCCCCTGGCCCTGGAGCAGCGAACTGCAGCCTCTGGGAGCCACGATCAGCCGAACCTGCAGACATGGCCTGGCCCACCAGAGGCTTTCCCTGCACAAGCGGCAGAACAAGTTTGGGAACCACTGTGCTAGACTATTCACCGAGAGCAAAGACAGGAGGGGCGTGATCATAACTGAAACAAATATACTAAAAAATGTGAATGGATATTTGCAGAATCATTTGGGGCAAAATTAAAACTTAGGCTAGTGCCCACTGAGATAAGAGCCCTGCCTTGCACACCCCAGCATTCAGAAAGGAAACTTCCTACTCTGCCACGTGTTAATTGTGAAGATCTTGTAACCTTCTCTCAGGCTGGGGTGGAATCAAGATATTGGGAGCTGGTTGTGCAGAGGACACCAGCCTGAATGAGAGTAGCCAATGTCGTGCACTAACTTACATAAGAAATACAGAGCTACTGCCAATAGAGTGAGACAAAGCTAAAACGTAAGGTCGTTAGAAATGACAATAATATTCTGCATTAACTCTGTTACTGCCATGCAGTCGCCTTTAAATAATGAGTTTATACATAATTCAATGTGAATTGACAGTTACTCCTTTATTAACTATAGTGTTTATTTAATAACGCTGTCGTGTTTTTTAATAATAGTTAATTCGGCCCAGATCCACTGCAGGGTATTCCATTGAACTCAATGGCCGCTGGGAGGCTAACTAGCTTTGTGGAATGGGTCCTTACTGTATATGTAGTGGCAGCGTATGAGACTTTATTGCTAATTATCCACATCATAAACCTCAGTCCAGTCAATGGACAGGAAGGCTCAGGGGCTGAAAGATGTCTTCTGTGTGAGTTGCGTATCTGTGGCTTCCATGGTGGGGAGTAGCCTCAGCAGGGTGACTACTCCGCCTCCCAGGTGAGTGGGTGGGGAGTGGGCAGGATGGGGTGGAAATAGGTGGATACTTGGCTCTTGTCCTTCCACATATCCAGCCAGCATCGAAACCAGCAGCAGGCCACGTTAACTCTGAAACAAAGGAAGAGCCAAGGAGAGAATTGTGACTCAGAGCAGCCTCATTCCCTTCCTGCCATGCTCCTGGCAACACGCCACCCCTGACACAGCACAGACTGCACAACAGGACAGATAGGGACCCTGGTGCACCAACAGCAAGAACTCATGGAACACAAGCGGCTGAAAGCCCCAGGGGACCCACAGGATTGTGCTCAATACAGTGTTTGCAGCTGGGCTTTGTTGATGCATTGAGGCTAATTTTGGTTCTGCCCCAATGGGAGGAAAGTTACCTGCCCAACCCTTTGCAGGATCAAGCCCAGAACTGGGGAAATCCTGGGGGCTGCAGAAGGCCCATAATATCGCAGAGAGGCTGCAGTTCTGCTGCATGGGAGGCCAGGCCAAGGAGGGGCTATCCAGAGGGAGTCTAGCTATTTCTGAGTTGATCCTCACAGAGGCCCACTTCACATGGAAGCCGGGTGCGGGCAGGGAAGCCGGTGGCATGGGCATTGATCTCAGGCTGAGTCTCTTTTAACTGCATGGATAGTAACTTTTGCACATCTATCTCTGGGTTACTCTGCTGCCAGATTCAAGTTCTCCCATGTATATTGAATCCACTTGTCATCCTTGTGGAGTTTTGCCTTTGACTCTAATGGGACCAGGATTTCATCCATTAACTTAAATGGAACCTCTCATAGTGCTTAAAGTAAAGCATGTCCTTGGATCCTTTGCTGGGCTGGGACTGGAGTGCTCAGCACCTTGTAGGATCAAGCCATCTGTGAGCGGTCTTGCTGAAATCAGTTGCTATTGTGAAATCAATGGGATTTCTCATAGGGTAAGGTTGTCCTCATTGGGTCTAGACTTCAGTGGGATCAGAATTCCACCCATTGTAGGTAAAGGTATCAGGAGCTGACCCAAATGTTTCAGGATAGAAATCAGTTAGGACTTTGGGGAAGAAGCCAAAGAAGCCCACTACAAACTTGAAACCGAATCCCTGTGCAATGGTGTCCCAGGGGCTCTACTTAGGATCAGACAATCATAGCCATGTAAGGCTGAAAGGGATGTCAAGAAGTCGTCAAATCCATTCCCCCATGCTGGGGCAGGATGAAGTATACCTCGACCATTCCTGTGTTTGTCTAACCCCTTCTAAATGTGTTTCAAGTGACCCTGAAGCCACGCTCAAAAGAAAAGTAAAATCAGAATCTTTCAACTTAAAAAAATTACTTTTATTTTAGGAACCAATAAAATTATGGTAAATATTTACAAATAATTATCTCACATAAAGGTTACATAAACTCAAATGTCCACAAGTAACAGTCACTCTCATGAAAAGACACACAGATATTGAAACTACGCCAATCTTATTGCATGTTTCTTCAACTAATCTAAAAAATAAAAGTGTTGCAGTCAACCATTTAACTTAGAATAAAATCACAAATTCCAGTATTGACAAGAAAAAAAATGGAAAAACAAATCCAAACGCAAAAATAAACCTCAAAAACACCCCTCCCTTTCGTCCAATACCTCATTCCCCCCCAATTCCCATCCCACCTCCCCCATCAGTACCCAAAATAACGCCCAAACCAAAAACCCCAAAATATGTTCGACATCTTTGGCAAATTGGCACTGCTGTAATTACATTCAAATATTATAACACACAAAAGCAACACACAGCACTAAGGAAAAAACACCAAGATTTCAAGTCAGTTCTTTTCCTACTAGAAAAAAAGAATACAAAACATACACATTTTAAGAAGCGTTTTTTTTTCTGTGTGGAGACAGACATCTCCTACTTTCAAAGGCAATTAAATTGTTATTTTAGGGGGGTGGGGTTGTTAGTTGATTTTTTTCTTGTTTGTATGTTTTTTTCAGTTTTTATTTTATTTTAACAAGTAAGCTTCTAGGCAGGCATCACAGACTTTGGTGGATACAATAGATATGCATTTCTTTGATGCTGTAAGTTCCGAATACAAAGTAGTCTGTCTCTAAGAAAAAACATACTGTGTTTTTTCTTGGAAAGGAATTCCATTTGCAATATAACGCATTTCTGTAATTTCAGAACGTGTAAAGGCCACTAGAAAGTGAAAAACCAGGACAAAGATTCTTCCAATACAATGCTGAGCAAAGCAAAAGAAATAGTCTGGAAACATCGGGCCTAATGCAATGCCCAGTGGAATACAATGCCCACTGCCCACAATGACCCAATCGAAAGAGTGCCAGTGATTTCAATAGACTCTGGATCAACCCCATAGTGATACATGAAGATACATGGATTGTGGAAACAAACGTACACATCCTCTCTCTCTCGCTGTAAAGGTGTCCTGCAAAACACCTTCCCTTTGGCTCTTACTCTGAAGCACCGTACATGCATTTGTCTTCGCAGAGAACTAATAAGTAAAGATCAGAGCAAGAGCTGACAACTGAGCCAGAGGAGACTAAAACATGCGTATTTCTGGTGTCAAGCATGTCTTTGATGGTGTACTTCATGTGGTGTTGCCGTGCCAAGGTATATTAACTCCAACAGCAAAGCTCTACACTCAGTGCCTTTGATTTTATTTCTTGTGCTGCATTTGGAAGTGGATGTGGAGTATAAAATTGATAGCAATTAACTGGCTATTGATAAACAGGAATATTTAGCCCTTCACCTCCACAAATACAATCAAATAGGATTTGTCTTCACTGCAGTTAATTTGGACTCTTTCGCAGGTGCTGCCTCTAACCTGGCCCCGGACCCCACACAGAAAACCTGAGTGTGGTGCTGCTTTCAGTCCATGCTCACTAGTCCTTGCTGCGCTATAAGCTACAGCCTGGGAAGTGCCACATTGACTCGGGCTGGCAACCTATCCTCTTTGCAGTCAGGATTCTGGCTAAACTACTCAGTGCGGATAATTCTCCCACCAGAAGGACAGACGAGTTCTCCTACAATTCACTAGGAAAGAACCACAGAGTGGCTTAGCTTACTGCAGCACTTAGACTCATGGGCTATGTCCCCAAAGTCCCAGAGACGCATACAAGGGAGGACACAGTGACTCGGGTCTGATCCAGGTGCCAATCACCTGAGTTAACTCAGCAGTGGAGACAGACCTTTTAAAGTAACGATGGGTATTCCTACTTGAGAAATAAGAGAGCTCATTACATGACTTCCTTTCCTGTCCCACTCCAAGGGAAACGCACAATGGGTCAATTAAAAAAAATAGTCACAAATGCGGAATGGTATTTTTCAGCTAAGAGTAGAGATATGGCAGAAAGCCTGACAAGTATGTGAGCAAAGACGGCTCAAGACCCGGTGGACCCTGAAATAAGCAAACTAGGCTGGTCTAATTTTTCCTGTGCTTAATTCCCGCTAGTGTTTAGGGGACACATGCCTCTACAACAAAGGAGAATATGTGTCACAATGTGTATTTGCCTGTAACCTGCCCCACCACCACCAATCAGATTTCTTTTCTGAACCCAAAACATTTTCAGGTTGCAACCTTCATTTTTTTTTTAAATTTAAGCTTCCTTACACCAGGCCTGAAGCAATCAGGCATCTCATCTGGGGCCTGCAGTCTCCACGAAGATCAGCACATTCTCCCGCCACCCATGTGTCTCTAAACAAAACACACACACACTTTCATTGCCATACTTCCAGAGTCCATCTTCTGGGCCGACAGCTAACAGGCAAAGCTTTGAATCTCATACTTTGGAGCAAGGTGATGAAAATTATCAGGATTTGTGGGATGGGGTGATAAACGGGGAAGGCACTGCAGAAGGCACAGCAAGTTTATCCAGGATGAGGACATTCCATGTTTTCTTCCAAAATTTGGATTAAATATATCCCAAATGAGTCTCTCAGCTGTGGATCAGTTCCCACACAGGGAGGACGGTCTGATTTGTGCAAGGACTGTGATAATCCCTTATTACAGCAGTTCCACATAGGGCAATGACACCAATTTAACAAATTAAGGACCTGATTCTCCAAACCCCTCAGTCATGTGAGAGAGCCGAACCAGAAGCTCTGCTGAAGTCAGTGGATGAAATCAGAGCCCCCATTGAAGTCAATGGCAAACTGCCCCTGGATTTCAGGATTCCACCTTAGAGGACGATCATGTTAGAGGGCTGTTTATGTGTGAGTTTCTAGGATCAGCCCTAAAGAACTCATCTGTGTGCTCTGCCATGGAATTTGTGGTGCTGGCTGAAGCAGCTTATGTTTCAATGCTGATTTTGGTGCAAGCAACGGAGGCTAAGGTCCTGATCCTGGGACATGCTGAGTATGCCAATCAATGGGTACTGAGGCCTTATGTTAACACATCGGTAATTACACTGACTGAGCTGAGCCTCTGGAAACTGACCCTAAGCAAATTCAGTGTCCACTATACAGCTCTCTATTTTAAAGTCCTATTTATGGTCATGTTCCTACAGAATTTTTCTAAGCATCTCCTTGATTGACACTGGTTGATTTGGGTCTTGTCTCATGTTCTCTGTTTATTTGGATGTGGAAAGCATTGTCTCTATCCTCTCTATCCTACCACTGCTCACTCATTCTCCACAGCTCTGCCCTCCTCCTCTACCTTTCAAAACCCAAAAGGTTTGCTAATCGGAGGGGAGCCTGTGTAGACAGAAGCCAGCAGGGTGACTCCAGTGCAGGAGTGTGGAGGATCAATGGGAAGCCAAGTTAGAGGATGGTGGAAGGAAAAGAGAGAAGGACGAATGAAACATCAAAAGAATTGGGTGAGCTTCAGATAAGCATCCACACTTCATAGGGCTTATCAAACCAGAGCCAAACCTCCAAACCTTTTGAGATTCACCCATCGCTATCATATAGATGTATAGTACATTGCACATACATACTGTGCCTCCATGATCAAGTCCCAAGATAGCCCTTTCACTGATCTTAGGTCACTATTCTTAGTAGCGTACGTGCATTAGAAAGCAACCAGGAATAACTAAAGTGCTTGGTGGGCCAAGCCTTGCACACCTTATAAAAACTGCATAGGGAAAGGAATGTGGGTTCTTACCAACACTTCATTACTAGAGGGTGTGGCACCAGGGCAAGCTAATATCTTGACAGACACATTTCCAGATCCTCAGCTGGGATGAATCAACCAAAGTCAGCGGAACTAGGTGGATTTATACCAGCTGAGCAGTTTGCTAATCCCCATACATAGTTTAAAAAACTGCTTTGTAACATGGATGCGATTCCTGGGATGCATTTAGCTCCCTTGTTCAGTTCCCAAATGCAAAAAGAAAAACAAACAAACAAAAAAAAAACGCATGTTCAGGAGGTACCTCAGATCTCCACTGGAATTCCAGAGTAGCTCAGGGAGTCAGGGCATCGGTCAGATGGTAAGAGTCATTACAATATGAATTGTTACACAGAGACTGGGTTCTAATGAGCGTGAAAGGGGTATGTGTGTGGCACACACAGCATAGTATACGCATGTGCATCTATCACACACACTTGGGTGGACTGTTTGTTAATTCATTTCTGAGTGATGCAAAGACAGCCAAGTGATTTGTCTCGTGCATGCGACTGCCCGGCAAACCCATAGTGGCGAGCAGTGGTTCATACAAGCAGGGGCTAATACAACATAGTGCTAAGTGAAGCTTAGAAAATGAATGGGGGGAACATGGCACCAACAAAGTGGACATCAGGTGCATGGATAAAGAATTGCAGGTGGTAATTTTTGATGATGCCCAGACAACCATCTACTGTCAGGCTCTAATTCTCAAAGAAACCTAAGGATTTGATTTCCCATTAAAATGAATGGGAACGGGCTGTCCAGATCTTCCAGGTGGTTTTGCAAATCCCTCCCTTACTACCAGCCAATAGTGGTAATGAATTTATTTTCTAGGAGGATGGTGTGCACAGGTTATGGGCCGGATCATGCTTACCTTACATATGTGAGAAATAGTCCCATGGGATTGAAATGGACTATTTAATTGACTAAGGCCAGCAGGGTTTAGCCATGTGTATCTCAGTGTGTTGCATAGGTTGAGGCACATCCACAGGATGAAATTTACCAACCGTGCTAGTGGCATATCTTTCTTTTGTCATTAGCATAACTAAAACCGTTTCCTTACTGAGCATGCTCATGCCAGCATCCAGCCACCTAATGTCTACTCTGCTCACAAAATCAAATCTAGTCTTAACATTCCAAGACACTTCACTCCTATGAAATAAATAAACCACGTGTCTGCCAGGTAGTGCATGCAGTGGGTGAAACTCACCCCAAAGCAGAGAGCCAGCCCGAGGTCTAGGCGCCACTTACACCCTCAAAATATAGCTCAGACAGGACTTGTAGTCCTCAGGCTGACCCTCTGTTCAGGGGGGAATTTAATCTATGATGCATATTTTTCTTCATCACTCTATTTATGACAATCTGTTCTACCTTGTACTTAGCAGTGACGCTGTGAGTTAGGTTCCCAGACCTGAAGAAGAGCTCTGGGAGGCTCAAAAGCATGTCTGTCTCACCAGCAAAAGTTGGTCCAATAAAAGATAATGCCTTCTTGTCTTTCTAATATCCAAGAACCAACACAGCTGCACCATCACTATTTAACTTAGAAGAGGAGCAGCCGGTCACATGTAATCTGATTACTGGAAAGAGAGAAAGAAAACTTGTAAGCCTCCTGTCTGGTCATGACATTTCTCTAGACATACACCTGCATAACTCAACTCAGCCTTAATTATGGAGCTACCACTCCCATGATACTTTGCACTCCCATGATACTTTGCAACTGTATATTTGCAGATACACCATTTTCTTTTCAGCTGGGGAACCGAAAGAGCCTAATGTTCCAGAAGGCTCAGTGCATGCAGGTTGGTGCACATGCCAATCAAAGAAACTTGGAGGGGATTCTAAGTCACCTTTATCCAAGAGAAAGAAAATTCCCTTTACAGCCCTACTGCAGAATGATAACCCAACCTTTAGTGAGGATTCAGAGGATGATTTTGGAAAAAAATGTCTCAAAAGAAGAGAGCGCTGCTTGCTCAAATAAAGGAGCTGCACATACTGTTATGTAGCTTTTTAAACTGAATAATGTTTATCAACTATTAATTGTCAAAAGAGGACAAATAATGGCTACTTTCATAGAATCATAGAAGATTAGGGTAGGAAGAGACATCAGGAGGTCATCCAGTCCAACCCCTTGCTCAAAGGAGGACCAACCCCAACTAAATCATCCCAGCCAGGGCTTTGTCAAGCCTGACCTTAAAAACCTCTAAGGATGGAGATTTCACCACCTCCCTAGGGAACCCATTCCAGTGCTTCACCACCCTCCTAGTGAAATAGTTTTTCCTACTATCCAACCTAGACCTCCCTCACTGCAACTTGAGACCATTGCTTCTTGTTCTGTCATCTGCCACCACGAGAACAGCCTAGCTCCATCTTCTTTGGAACCCCCCTTCAGGCAGTTGAAGGTTGCTATCAAATCCCCCCTCATTCTTTTCTTCTGTAGACTAAACAATCCCAGTTCCTTCAGCCTCTCCTCATAAGTCATATGCCCCAGCCAGGGGTGGCTCCAGACCCTAGCACATCAAGTGCGTGCTTGGGGCGGCAAGCCACTGGGGGTGCTCTGCTGGTCGCCGCAAGGGCGGCAGGCAGGCTGCCTTCGGCAGTTTGCCTGCGGAGGGTCCGCTGGTCCAGCGGCTTCGGCGGACCTCCCGCAGGCATGAGATCTGCCGAAGCTGCGAGACCAGCGGACCCTATGCAGGCAAGCTGCTGAAGGCAGCCTGCCTGCCGTGTTTGGGGAGGCAAAATGCCTAGAGTTGCCCCTGGCCCAGCCCCCTAATCATTTTTGTTGCCCTCCTCTAGACTCTCTCCCATTTGTCCACATCCTTTCTGTACTGGGGGGGCCCAAAACTGGATGCAATATTCCAGATGTGGCCTCACGAGCGTCAAATGCAGGTGAATAATCACTTCCCTTGATCTGCTGGCAATGCTCCTACTAAAGCGCCCAATATGCTGTTAGCCTTCTTGGCAACAAGAGCACACTGCTGACTCATATCCAGCTTCTCCTCCACTGTAACCCCCAGGTCCTTTCCTGCAGAACTGCTGCTTAGCTAGTCAGTCCCCAGCCTGTAGCAGTGCATGGGATTCTTCCATCCTAAGTGCAGGACTCTGTACTTGTCCTTGTTGTTAGATTTCTTTTGGCCCAATCCTCCAATTTGTCTAGGTCACTCTGGACCCCATCCCTACCCTCCAGCGTAACTACCTCTCCCCGCAGCTTAGTGCCATCTGCGAACTTGCTGAAGGTGCAATCCACCCCATCATCCAGATCATTAAGAAGTTGAACAAAATCGGCCCCAGGACTGACCCCTGGGGCACTCCACTTGATACTGGCTACTAACTAGACATCGAGCCATTGATCACTACCCATTGAGCCCCACGATCTAGCCAGCTTTCTATCCACCTTATAGTCCATTCATCCAATCCATACTTCTTTAATTTGCTGGCAAGAATACTGCGGCAGACCGTATCAAAAGCTTTACTAAAGTCAAGATATATCATGTCCACCACTTTCCCCATATCCCCAAAGCCAGTTATGTCATCATAGAAGGCAATCAGGTTGTTCAGGCATGACATGCCCTTGGTGAATCCATGTTGACTGTTCCTGATCATCTTCCTCTCCTTCAGGTGCTTCAAAATGGATTCCTTGAGGACCAGCTCTAAGATTTTTCCAGGGACTGAGGTGAAGCTGATTGGTTTGTAGTTCCCTGGGTTCTCTTTCTTCCCTTTTTTAAAGTTGGGCACTATATTTGCCTTTTTCCAATCGTCCATGACCTCCCCCAATCATCACAAATTTTCAAAGGTAATGGCAAATGGCTCTGCAATCACATCAGCCAACTTCCTCATCACCCTCGGATGCATTAGATCTGGCCCCATGGACTCGTACATGTCCAGCTTTTATACATAGTTCTTAACCTGTCCTTTCACCACTGAGGGCTGCTCACCTCTTCCCCATGCTGTGCTGCTCAGTGCAGCAGTCTGGGAGCTGACCTTATCTGTGAAGACTGAGGCAAAAAAAGCATTGAGTACTTCAGATTTTTCCACATAATCTGTCACTAGGTTGCCTCCTCCATTCAGTAAGGGTCCCACACTTTCCCTGACCTTCTTCTTGTTGCTAACATACTTGTAGAAACCCTTCTTGTTACTCTTCATATCTCTTGCTAGCTGCAACTCCAATTGTGCTTTGGCCTCCCTGATTACACCCTTGCATGCTTGAGCAATATTTTTATCCTCCTCCCTAGTCATCTGTCCAAGTTTCCACTTCTCTTAAGCTTCCTTTTTGTGTTTAAGCTCACCGATGATTTCTCTGTTAAGCCAAGTTGATTGCCTGCCATATTTGCTATTGTTCCTGCGCCCTCAATAAGCCTTCTTTAAAATATAGTCAGCTCTCCTGGACTCCTTTCCTCCTCACATTAGCCTCTGAACATTTCATCTGTGGGTATGTGGATGTTTACTAACCTAAACTCCTGGGCAGGAACCCGGCTCCAGTTAGGGACTATCTGCCTTGGAAACTAGAGATGCCTCTGTTCCGAGTCTGATCAGAAGACATACTAAATTTAGTACAAAGGTTTTGGAAGGAACATGCAGCCAAAACTCACTGAATTGCTACCATTTGATTTGCTGACATCCATTCAGAACAAGCAGCACAAAGATAAAATTATAATTCAAAAGTTATTTCTCTGGAAATAATATTTGTACTTCAATTGTCCACTTATAGGAGACCTATTTTGGGCTAGACCCTTATTCATGGACCCAAATGGGATTACTACAGACTGTAAGTGCTCACCAGTGCAAGGATGGTAGAATTTGTCCCTTTCACACTAATTATGGCAACTCTGCGCAAGGCTATGAACCAGATCCTGAGCCCATGTGAGTCAGTGGGAGTTTTCCATTGTCTTCAGTGGAAACACTTCTAATTTTCCCTTTATGCAGATGAGAAGTCTGCTGATCATACAGGATTAAAAAAAGCTTTTCCTTCGGGAAATAATGAGTAGTTGATATGGTTCCGTTGAATTGGTGCTGATTGATGTACTAGCTTAACCAATCATTTGTACGCTGCCCTCTTCTGTTCATTAGCTCCGAGAAGTAGAGAACATTGAACACAATGTCACTTGGTTCTATTAATGCTCTCTCTTTGAGAGAGAGAGGGAATATACAGAATTAATGGGTCAAATTCATCCCCAGTGTAACTTTATGGATTCCAATGGAATGGATTTACTGTAGCCCACTGTGTACAAGGAATGACTTTGAGAAATGTCTTCATTTAAACATATAGGTATCCCAAAATGTGTGTCCCCCATCTGTTTGATTTGTAATGCAGTGTTTGTATGTTTCAGTGTACATGGGACCCCGAATGTAATATTGTTTGAGATATCAATTTGAAAAATCATCACCTTGGGATTTTTCTCATTTCTTTACAAAATAGAAATAATTGGGTGTTTGCAAGTAATCTATATAGTTGTACATAAGGGGTTGGTTATTAATTAGGAATTCCTTCTCTGATGTGGTTTAACTTGAAAGCAGAGAATTTGTTTCAGTGCTAGTTATGATTACAAACAAACATAAATAAATATTTAGCAGTAAAATGTCACAAACCGCCCATGTCTTTCAGTTGCTCGTGTGTTCCGTGCCAGCTCATAGCATGTTCACACACGACTGTCACTGTGACGCTGTATATAGAAATAACATCAGCCCCACATATAGCCACAATGAATGTTAACCTGGTTCAAAGTCGGTTAAAGCTTACTGAATTCTTTGAATCAGTGCACCAGTTTGAAAACACATTTTTCAGATGCATTTTCGGTTCATAATTTGTACCATGTTGCTGTTTATGCTAAGCCACTCTCAAAAGTAACACAAGGAAGCAAGTTATTTACAGTGGTGCTGTGTAAATTGAGCAGACCAATCCTTATTTACCAAAAAAAAAAAGCCAGACAGCTCATGTTGAGTCACACAGCCTGCATCAATGCACCTTAAGGGAGACATCCCAAGTTGGCCTGCTCAAAGTCAGAACTGCTTCCGGTCCCCAGGCGCAGCTGAGAGAACCAGAGGCAGCGAGATCAGTAGGCTGTGTGTAGGATGCAGCTACTGCACCTTTCAAATCAGATGGAAGGGCAGCAGAACTGGTTTCTCCCGTTTCTTTGTTTTGTATGAGAGCCTAGTTAATATCGTCAGAATTTCATGGACTTAAAAAATAATAATAATTAGTTCACCCAGTTTAAAGAGTAAAATTTCAGCCAGCGGGTTCCTACTGGATACTTTTGTCTTCCTTCCTTGCAGTCTGATTTGCATGGTTATTTCATGGTGAATCAGATGCCGTCAGCCTGGATGATATGTTTAGTAAGTGCTGGAGTTCCAGACTCCTTGGGTCAGTGGCGGTCATAGGCAGCAGCAGCTGCTGGGGGCGCCGCTCCTCGGGCTGCGGCACTGTAATAATAAGGAGAGCCTGAAAGAAAGAAGATGGCTATGAGGATCACACACGTCAAAAGGGGGCAGCCTGCCCAACACACCGTGCGCACCAGACAGCTGTCTTGGCTGGAGTTAGACCCATGCTGATAAGGGCCTGCAAAGTGGTACAACAAAAATGCTATAAGACACATCACTTTAAAACATTAAATGCCAGAATGCTGCAGACCACACCTCCCATTTCAGTTCTCCTTTCGGTATCTTCAGCTCTGCAAAGAGGTGGGCAAGCCCAGACCATTATGGTCTTGTGGAGTCTCACTGAAGTGATTTGGACTCCCAAGGGTAAATGGATCTACGCTATCAGATCCCCTGGTGGGATCAAGGCATTTGTCTGGATTAGATCTGGTTGGGGAGAATTCAGTAAACTTGGAGAAGGGCAGAGGAGGATTGGTTCTGTGAAGTATCTGTGAATCTTTCCTGGTATTTGAGAATCTATTTGGTATTCGAAAACATTTTTAAACTATCACAAGTGGCTAATGTTTTATCTGCTAAGTGTCTGGAGTTGATATTCTGTGTCGGAGCTTTGAAATTGGTCACTCGAGTCAGAAGTGGATCCAATACGCAAGGTCTCCATCCAATATGCCAGTTTTAGATTGAATACATGCCTTCAGCATTGAATACATATATCCAGCTGCACCAAGCAAGCCAGTTTCAAAGCTTTGCAAACTCAGGAATGCCGATGGGCTTGAGTATGTCTGAACTGAATCAAACCCTGGAATTTGCACAATATTAGTGACTGTTTTCTGGCCCCTTAGAATTGAGCATCGCTAGATTGGATCATCTTTTCAGAATCTAGATTTTTTGTTTGAATGTAAGTGTGGGTTACTTTTTAAGTATATGTGTCTAGATAGGATTGACTATTAGGTAACACAACAGCATACAAAAAGGAGTATGAGAAATAGACTTAAAAGGGCTAATTTTCCAAGTGTCATGTGTATATGGAGATATACCTATCTCATAGAACTGGAAGGGACCTTGAAAGGTCATTGAGTCTAGTCCCCTGCCTTCACAGCAGGACCAAGTACTGTCCCTGACAGATTTTGCCCCAGATCCCTAAACAACCCCTTCAACGATTAAACTCACAACCCTGAGCTATCCCTGCCCTAACAGAGCTATCTCCCCCCAAAGTGGCTTCACCTTGGCCTCAAACGCTGCATTTTGCATGCCCAAAGTTTGTGGCATGCAGTTTTGAATGGAGATTGTGGGTTTACTCATGCTGTGGAGAGGGCAAAGACACTTAAACTCATTCCCTAGGTCTTCAAGGAATTTGGCAGGTTAATAAAGCCAACAGCATGTCCAGTCACACTGATCTGGGCTTGCTCCTGAAGACCTCAGCAAGTCTAAGCAATCACCGATGGCCCCAGATAGTGGGTGCACTGTGTGCATTACCACACCGAAGGCTTGAACGACGGTCCTCTTAGTCTATTAGCAGCGAGTCTACTACGTCAACCAAAACAGTGATTTCTTCTAGCCAACCACGTGGATTTAGGCTAGCCTTGTTACAAAGGTGCTGAGCCCCAGTGACTTCAGCTGGAGCCTCAAGTACTCAGCACATCAGAGAATCAGGCCTTGCATGTACAGATATAGTAAAAAGGGACAGAAAGAACATACCTGCTTCCCCCACCCGTGCACCCCCCCACCACACACACATACCTGCATACTGTGCTATATGTTTTGGGTGCCCCCGGCTGTACACATCAGAAATGCAAGAAGTTGTGTAGTTAGCTTTGCATCAACATTCAATTCACAGAGTTTCGCTGAGAGCATGTGGAGACCTGGGGAAAGTCGTGATGAGGGGTCTGTCTCTGAGGGCCAGACAGGGCATGTAGGGAGCCTGGAGAGCTCTTCCCTTCGTTCCCTCCATAACGCCGCAGAGAGGAGGCAACAGCCAAAATCCCTGAACCAATGCCAGCTGTTGAAGCTGAGCTGCTCCATTTTGAGAGAGGTCTCAACTCTCAGAGTGTGTCTATGCCAGAGCCACAGGTGGAGTTCCCAGCTCAGGCCGACGTACACACTCAAAGCAGAAGCCTAGCTGTGACAGCACAGGCCGAGGCATGGAGTACAAGCCCTCAGGTACATTCCGCTTCCCACGCTGCTGCGGCTACCCGGCTATTTCTAGCATGACCTATCCTGTCCTGTTTCCTAGTGCTCTCTCTGTTGGACTGTATCTGCCCACCGGCTCTGGTATTATGCTTAGATTGTCAGCACGTCCAGGCAGCGGACACCACTCCATTCTGTGCTATGCAGCATCTAGCACAAAGGGCTCCCAAGCGCTACTGAAGTGCAAATGAAATGTAGTGTCAACTCCAGCAGTGGGTTCGGCCAAGCCCCACAGCACATGCTGAGCCAGTGCAAGTAGAGGGAGACCAACCAAAGCAGCCAGCTGGTGCATTCACAGCATGCTTCCTTCTGCCCCAGACCCTAGGGGGACCCCTGGGCTCCAAGCTTCTGCAGAGGTTGGGGCTGCTCCCTTCGCAAGCACAGGGATTTGCTCCAGGAAATATCTTTCATCCTGCCCCCCTGCACCTCGCCATTTACTGGAAGAACTGCCGCTCGTTTCACCTGGATCTATGTGGTGCCTGTTGTCATAGTTTCAGACCACAAACGTTAACATAGCCAGCTTCACCCACTCCTGCAGCTCAGGGTTGCCCATTCTTCTTCTGCCGAGTCCTGTGCTCTGGTGTGACACCAAAAAGAACTTTTTATGGTCAATAAACTGCTTTAGCTGAAAATGGGTCTCCTTCCTTGCCAGTGGCTCTGCTTTCTCGGCTTGTGGCTCACCACCTCTGGGACAGGCGGAAACTGCCTGCATTCCACCAGACTCAGGGAAAGGGGATTCAAAAAAATGTCTACACTGGACTGTGTTCTAGATGGCCAAGTGCTGACACCGGAATACTAGAACTGCATCCCTGAGTGCTAAAATAATATGCAAAGTCAGCTGATTTCAGCTCCAGCTGTAATTCTTACAGATAGGGTTTTTCTTTCCACTTGCCCAGACTGCTCTCTCTGCTGAGCTGAGCTAGGGCTCTCTCTTCCAAAGCCCTATTTCCTTTTTGATTTTTGACTAGTACTCATTGGTAATGCTCCTTTTTTACCCAAATGAGAAAGATCAGTTTGGGTCTTAAAGGGTCAATGATTTAGTTGGGGATTGGTCCTGCTTTGAGCAGGGGGTTGGACTAGATGACCTCCTGAGGTCTCTTCCAACCCTGATATTCTAGGATTCCGTGATTCTAACACCAGCTTGAGTTTGTTTGGTCTGTGAAGTAACTCATCTTGGAATAGTCAGTTTCCAGGTCAAGCACCCCTTCTGTAATTCTATTTAAAAAATAATGTATTAAAAGAATTCTGCAGGTTTTCCTGCTCCCCTCTTGATGTTTAGGGTGATCCTTCGGGCTGGGTTTAGAGAAATGCCACCACTCATGCTCAAGCCCACTCCGATTCCTTCCCTAGTCTCTTTTCTCTCTGTGTATGCCCCCACCTGCAGCCCTGCTGCTACGGTTACCAGAAAATGCCTTCACACAGTAACCAGGGCCGGGCATGCAATAAGACTGGCTGCACATCAGGTGAGCAAACGGAGCCTAAAATAGAATCAGAATGTTTCAGGACACAGTGATCTGCTAACCTGAGGGTGTGCGCTGCCTGTGGTCACCAAGTACCATCATCTCCAATTTACAGCCAATACTTTCATACTTTTGAGCCAATGCAGGGTGTCCAACATTACCATAACTCTCCTACTATACTCCCCAGGCTCAAGCAGTTTAGCCACATTCTCAAAGGAGAGATGGCCTCTCAACAGAGCAAGAGGCTCCTCAAGACATTGCTCTACTAAGACACCAACATCCATGCCACTGCCTTGTGTTTTCCTGCCTCCTGCATGCCAGGAACTCAACTCAGATTTCCTCACCAGAGGTGAGTGCCAATGTCCAAGCTGCCTTGGCACCGGCAGGTCAGCAAAAACACTGTTACACTAACATGCCTCAGTGAAATGCCGGCACAAGACACAATCCTGGCCTCAATTATTCTGCACCACTGAGTCTGAGCTTGCAATCCCAACAGGGGGAGGGAACTGCTTTATAATGCTCTGAGCCCCCGCAGGTCATCAAATATTTGGGCTGAACATCAATAATGAACAACTGCACCACGTGCTGTATTGCTTGCTTACAAGTAATTCCTGGCAGGGCAGCTCCAGCTGCTATGTCAGCGGAGAACTCGATTCGAGGACACTGGATTGAGGACCGTTGCATTACAAAGAAGCTCATTAGAAAGCCCACCTTTACTACCATTTGTGACTGGCAAACCTGCTGCAGAGGAGGTGGGATAGGTGCTATGGGTTTGAACAGTACTAGCTGGAACGCAGGACAATGGTCTGACTCTGCAGAGGCTGACGTGCATGCTTAACATAAACCAACAAGTCATCCCAATGAAGTCAGGTAGACTGTTTTCTTGTTTAAAGTTCAGCCACCGTGATCCTATTTTCACCTCAGAAGAACAGAAGATTGGACTCTCCCAAGAGAGGGGAGGAAAACACCGCATTTTCAGCTAGCTTAAATGGACTGCTAGTATAGCTTTAAGTCTCAAACAACGTAAAAGGTCAGGTGACAAGAAATGGAAGCCATCTTTGTTCCAGAAATGATCTGGAGTTAGGAGAAAGCAAATACATATTGTGGGCAAGCTCCAGAATAGCCTTTTTAATAACCCAACAATAAGAAACATATAAGAAGATAAAGGTTTAGGGAGGAGGAATGAGAGGAGAATCAGACACACAGTAGCACTTCTGAATCCTGAGTTCATTCACTGAGTCTCTCATGCCCAATTATGTTTTACATCATTCCATGTTCCAAGGTAGAACCGATGTGTTCCACGCTGTAGCTCAAGATATTTCCCATTAATTTCATTTGAGCACTCTCTCTGTGAGCACCAGCACAGATGAATAAATAACACTGCCAGTGAGGGTTTTCAAAAATTCTCTTGGTTCTACCTTTCCAGTTCAGTGTGTTTACCCAGCACTGCCATAAAGAATAAATGTGATGATAAATAAAAAGGTCCTGACAGGTCCTCAAATCTTCTTCCAAATATCTTTTCTGGTGATCACAAAAGAAATGAAGCTGGAATTTTGGAATCACATACACTGTCCATCGTTGGGCCTTTTCTTATTGCCACCACAGAACTCTGAAAAGGTATCTGACCCGCATTCACAAGTTACAGTAATGAGTTAATTTTTCTCAGTCTGCTACAGGTTTTATATATGCACATATTCAAAGGCACATTATTGTATCATCCCCACTGGCCAGGCTCATAATTATACGATCACTAAGGCTTCTGATAAACCATCGAGTCAACAAAAGGCCCCCTTAATTCAATGCCTGGGAAACATCCAAGTGACTTCTCATCACAATCAAGCTCACAGGTTGTTCTCCCTAGAAACCCATGACTCTCATAGGAAAGCAAAAGTATATATGGTTGAAAAATATTAATTGGGGGGAGATCTCATAAGCCCCGTTTCAAGCTTTCTTTTGCTTTCACTGGGATCTCTAAAGTGCTTGCATTTTCCTTTGTTTAAAGAAAAGTACCAGCGCGACGCTTTCTCAGTTCACAAGCTCTACATTCAGCTGCTCCATATGTGATATGGCCTTATATTGCACTGAGTGAATGATTGTCTGATGCTTAAAAAAAGGAAAAAGTATTAACCACAATGGGAGAGAGAGACAAAGAGAACTGCTGACTGTGCATACAGTGGAGAGCAAATCCCGAAGAGGATGTCTGGACATTTCTGTTGGGACTTCTAGGCAGAGGAGATAAAGACTCCTGTTCATCCCAAACCAATGTGCGCTGGGGTGGGAGGGGTCCCAAAGTCAGCACTCGCCTCCTTTCCACGTGCCCACTGGACTCAATGGAGAGAGAACTGCCGATTACAAGGGAAGTGTAGCAGGGGCAAGATCAGGCCTTCTCTGATCAGCCAATCCAAACAAGGTGGCTGCTGGATGTAAGGCTGGAGAGCCATCAAACTCATTTCCCCAGCTAGGGCTGCTACTTGTGTCCAGACAATAGAGAATTTCCAGCTCAAAAAATGTACATGCATGTGCATTGTAAAGATGTTATTCTATGGGGAGATTTATTCCCACTGGCCCCACTTCATCTGTCCCCAGGACCCAAACAGACCAGTAATCTAATGTCTTCAATTGTCCCTCCCCTGAAGTGTCTTGGCATGGAGAGGAGAACTCTACCCCAGCCCATCATCCATAAACCTGACATGTTACAGTAGTGGCAGCGGCAATATCAGCCAGCAGGGGTTACTCTTACCAGGCACTAAGACAACGCAAGGCTAAATGAGGATTGGGTCACTGACAACACTCAGCACAAAGCAATGCTGCCGTGACATTCGGACAGTGATTAAGCTAAGGAACCCTAAAGACCACCATAAGGTAGGCCTCATTCTGATCCCACAGTGTACAGCAGGTGTAACTCCACCAAAGTCACTGGAGTTGTGCCATTTAAAACCATCATGAGAGGTGAATGAGGCCCAATCTTTTTATTCCCAGCATCAGAAAAGCAAGTAAAGTGAGGGGTGTGTAACCTTAACCCTAACCTTAACTCTAACCCTAAGACGTCACTGGGGGATTCAAATTTGTTTTCAAATTAATTTTTCAGACTCTTCTAAAATTAAAATATGCCGTGTCTGCCCCACACAGCATGCCATCAGGATGTGTACGGAGGAGGCAGTGCAACGTTGACCAACAACCCTTCAGCATCCAGTGGGACCCTGGCAATAGGGTTAAAGACGGAGACAAGAGGAGAAATCACTATGGTACTGTGAGACATCATGGAGAAGTCACAACATTCAAGGCATAAGTGAGATATGAATATTTCAAACACATAAGACTGAGACTACAGGCATTAACTATACAACACCGGTGATAGTGCAGATTAGGAGTCTTTGGATATAACATTTAATAGGAGGCAATCAGCACATATTTCAAAATGGAAAGACCCTCTAGCATGTCTCATCAGCCACAACGCTCCACGGAAGGGTTGGAAGTAAATAATGAATTTTGTTCAGGGTACGTTATGGGAGTATTTCTAATAAAACACAGGTATTCCTATGATCTCCTTAGGTGACCTAGACAAAGAAGCACCAGCTGTAATGGGGAAACCCAGAAGAAGGACAAGATGGAAAGCAAGCAGAAGACAAATTACTCTACCTTCAGGATGACAGTGTGGTATATAATAGAAGCAGCACCAAGCTAACAAATGGAAAGTAATGTACAGGAGTTAGAACTATGAAAAATAATATCATGTTGTTGTTAAAGAGGGGAAGGAGGTGCCGCCCTCCTTTGACAATTTCTAAACTTTTTGGTGGAGCAATGTAAAAAGCAATAGTGTTAACCTACTGCCCACAGAAGATTTCCCAAGGTGGGCTTCCATTATCAACCCCACATTTCAGACGGGAAATAGAGGCGCAGAGTGGTAAGCAATTTCATAGATTTTAAGGATAAAAGAGACCATTATGATCATCTTGTCTAACATTCTGCATAGCACAAGCCAGAGAAAGAACTGGGAAGAGAACTCATGGAGCCAAGTTCTTCATGCACAGAAGCATCACTGATTTCAGATGGAGTTATATCTATTAACGGCACTGGGGAATTTAGCCCTAAGAGTTGATGACACATGACAATAAGGAAGATTTCTCATGGAGACGCAAGGAGGGTCTCAGTATGGAGGGTTGGTATAACAGGGTTAAACTCTGAGAGTTATAACTATCTTCCAGAGATTTTTGTCTAGATTAGGGTCAACACAGATTACAGAGAAAGACACCCCAGCTAGGAAGAAGAATTAGAGATCAGTTTTTGGTTATTGAATTCTTTCTTCTTGAGAATATTTGACTGGAGAGCCACTCAGGGTTTCAGCCAGTCCATCTGTAGGGCTCAGGAAAGAATGTATTTCCCTCATACACAGTTTTAACTCCCCCAACCCCTTCCTCTGAAGCATAAGAGATCTGCCTTGGCTATAGAGGAGATACTGGTTGGGGTGGCCCGTGCAGTGAGGTGCTACAGAAAATCTTCTGTCTTAGATTTCTGACTGGTAGGTCTTGTTCAGATATGCCCAGGGTCACACTGATCTCTGGATTTGGGGTCAGGAAGGAATTTTGCCTCAGGTCAGACTGGCAGAGACCATGGGGGAGTTTACCTTCCTCTGTAGCACAGATGGGGTCATCTGGGCATATCTCATCTAATCCATGCCCTGCCACCACAGGGGACTCGGGCAATGGTTGCACCTCGGTCTCTCCTGATCTCTGCCCTATAGCACACAACAGTTTAGTCTCCCAAGGACCAAAACGCTTTGGTTTAACTTAAGTCTTTGGGATCAATAAAGGGGGGATCTGGGTTAAAATTAATGGCCTGTGTTATGCAGGGGGTCAAACTAGATGAACTCTAAGAGCATATGATGGTTTTGATTCCTTGCTGCATCTCAAGTATTCCTGTCTGAAGGAAAGGCATGTTCCTGTTGGGGAAATATTTACTGTTTGCCCTGGAAGATGATAAAAACCTATTTAAGAACATAAAAAGTTTAAGAACAGATATTTTATAGCATTTCAGAGTTCATAAAGGAGAGCAACACATATGGATTGGACTGATGCCAGTCTAGTTCAAAAGGAAGTGATTTTTTAGGATGTGGGGGTGAAGGGAATTTATGTATAGAAGAAATGTTTAAAAGGAATTTCATTGAGACATGAAAAATTAATTCCCTTTGTTTCATGCACTCAAACTCATGAGTGTTAACTAGTGTTGTACAGTCATAGGAAGAGGAGGAACACAGCCTTCATCTGATATGATCCTTTAAATTCTCAAACAACATTACAAATGCTACCCCATGGAGAGCAGCTAGATACCAGTAGCAGCACTCCTAACATTCAGAGGTCTGCAGCTTGGTAGTGCATGAGTGTTCCTTTCCAGTAGGAACTCAATGGGCATTCTCCCTTGAACCAAACTCCTTTTGACTTGCATGGGGGTTGGATCAAGTGAGGGTGGCAGAATTTTGTTCAGTGTTACTGGATAAAATTCACCTTCCAGAGCAGGGAATCCACTGTAGGCAGGTGGAAGGCTGCAGTGAAAGGCAAATCTCAAGGGCAGAAACTTGAGAGAATGCGAGCATTGTGGCTTGGATACCAGGGCCCAGAAGATCTGCATTTAATTCTTGTTTCTGTTACAGACTCCCTCTGTGACAGTAGACAAGTCATGTAATTTCTCTGTGCTATCAAAACTGAAGCCAGTAGAGCTACACCAATTTACACCAGCTGAGGATCATCCATGCCTATGTGTTACTCAATCTCAACCAGTTCAAATCCCCAGCAAGGGCTGAAACTGATGCAGACTTTTTTGGGGGAGAAAGGGAGGGATAGTTCAGCAGTTTCAGCATTAGCCTGCTAAACCCAGGTGTGAGTTCAATCCTTGAGGAGACCACTTAGGGATCTGGGGCAAAAATCAGTACTTGGTCCTGCTAGTAAAGGCAGGGGGCTGGACTCGATGATCTTTCAAGGTCCCTTCCAGTTCTAGAAGATAGGTATATCTCCAGTTATTATTCAATGGGAGGGATAGCTCTATGGTTTAAGCATTAGTCTGCTAAACCCAGGGTTGTGAGTTCAATCCTTGAGGGGACCATTTAGGGATTGGTCCTACTTTGAGCAGGGGGTTAGACTAGATGATCTCTTGAGATCCCTAATAATCTATGATCATGAAGATAATACACTTGGGGAGCTACCTCAGAGGTGTGTTGAAAGTCCTGGTTTGATCAGTGTGGTGGATGTGATCTTTCAACAGTTCCAATTAGAGCTAGTCCAAAAAAAAAAGGGAGGGGAATGGCTTTTCAGTCCAATTGAAACTTTTAATGAAAAATTATTATTTTGGTCAGAAGATTCATATTAAAAACATGGAAGTGAAAAAGTTCCAATCATTTTTCTGGTTGTTAAAGATCTGGTGCTTTGGGTTTTCCCCCCTACTTCCACTGATTTTTTTACCTCCTTTCCTGTTCCAAAAAGGGAAATAAAGAGAGATACAGTTGGGGAAACAAACAACAAAACACTTTGAAAACTGGAACATTTTTTTTCAATTAGAAACGAAACAGAAAAAATTGTTCTGTTCCACATCTTTTATAGGAAAAAGAAATCAGGCACATATACAATGAAGCACAAAATCTTCATTTTGTTTGATTTTTCCCCTCCAAGCATTCCAAGGATTCTATTTTCCGGCCAGTCTGTGTCCCAATGTAGAGGTGTTCAGATCCAAGCTTTTGCTTTGGAGCCATGTGCAGTGTGAGATCAATTTTTAAAAACAGGAGACTGTTCAAGAACGTCCTTTCTTAGTCCCTAGAATCTAGTGCACTGGTTGCCCTGCCCTACAATTCAATGAGTTGGGTTATCCTGGCATCTAAGTTGATGCCCAGTCAGGATTTCCCAACCGTCTAGATGCATGCTTCAGCCGGGATTCTAAATCCAGCACCATCAGAGGACAAGACTTAGAGAAAGCTCTGCTTTTACACAATTAATTAGCAATTCAGAGCGATGAAGCCAAATGGAGTGACCAAGCAGGTCTCAGTGTTAAGGCAAAAACACAATGAAAATTAAGGGAAAAAAATAGATCATTGCTGGATAAAAAATAGAGGGAGAAATCCAGGCCCCACTGAAGTCAATGGCAAAATTCACTTTGACTTCAAGGGAGCCAGGATCCCACCCTGAATCGCTCAGGACTGAAAGAACAAAAGCCATTTTCCTCCGGCCTTCTCCTGCCCCCATTACATTTCTTACTCGGTGCAGCTATTAAAGCCCAATATTTCTCTGAAGCTGCTCAACAGCACCACATTTCTTGTAAGTTTGATTTTCTCCAATTCACATTTCTGTGATGAAATCAAAAAGGCCTGTATTTAAAGTGAAAAATGAAACCATCACATCACAAAACATTCACTCTCTCCCCCTGTCATTACCCTCTCATCTAGAATAAACTTGTCCATTCTTCTGTCATTTTTTCTTTCTAATTCATATAATCATCAATTTATTTCTTGACACAGTCATTTCTGGCACAGACTTGTTCTCTAATCCTTTTATAGAAACCCCCCAAAGAACTGATTCTAATCCTAATTGACTGGTTCCAAACCCTTTCACCTCATATGAAGCCATGCCAATATTGTCGATCCTGTGACCCTGTCTCCTGTAACAACAGCTAGATAGCTCAGGTATATCCAAGAGGGAACCCTGTCATACTCACTTACATTTCACAATGCACACAAATCACATCAGTTCAGAAGTGGGAACAGTGCATCAAACAAAATCTGCCGTGATCAACATCTAGTCAAAAGTAATGAGTGAAAATGGTAAAGAAGTTATTACAACAAACCAGCCTGAAATTGAATCATTTTTCTTCATTAGACTGTGTTGCTATTATCCACTTTTAGCATGTTTGTGGTAAGTAGACTTTAAACAGGCAGGCTCGCTAGATGTCAATAACGGGTAACCGAGTGCGTGTGTGTGTATGTGTGTTCATACAAATCACAGCGGCCTTTATGATTTTAACACTGCAGTGGAAAACAAAGAAGGACGCACCTAGTCTGATGACTGCTCTCTACGTAATTACACACTGATAACTGGTCACTGCAGCCGGACAACTTTAAGAGTGAAAACTAAGGTTTAAGCTGTGCTCACTCATACTGAAACTGAACAGGTTATTTCTCTCCCACTAAGCTGGCAGCAAAACTCCTGATGACTTCAGTGGGTGCAGGACTGAGTCCTTATTTTTAAGAATCTAAAGCCTACAAACCAGGAGGGGGCTGACACCTGAGGCTGGTTACGTCACTTGAACGCAGAGAAAGGCACTCAGGTACCAGGCCGATCAGAGCAGTATAAGAAACTGAACACTGTCGAACAGAATGGCCTGAAGGCTCCAGGCAACAGTAATGACTTATGCTGGCATTAGATGGCTCTGCCTGTTTGGTACCTGTCCAGTGATTTAAAACTACTGAAGAAAACAAACACACATCAAGCACTCTGATTCAGTTACTTTAGTTTGGTCATCGGCCTGGTGACAAGAGTCATAGAGCACTGCATTCAGAACAGCCTGGTGAGGATGCTATTAACCTCTATTGGACCAGTATGAAAACTGAACTGAGCCCACGAGGTGTATACAGGCAGCAGTGCACTATGGAAGGATTAGCCCCACAGAACAAAGAGATGTGTGTGTATAGAGGTGCAGAATTGGTATTGCCGTATGATCAGCTACTTCAACTTACTGGATCCCGTTTAATGGTTAAACACCACCCAAAGGGAGGGAAACTACCTAACACTCTTCACAGCTAATGTGTGTTTGGAAAGAAAAAACCCTGGAAGCAACAATTCCATCCTTTAGGTCACCTGTGGTTTTAGCTCACTTGACTCCCATTATCTTTCATGTTGCTCCCCATCTATCATTTTTCACCCTGAAATTTTCTTTCTCATTGCCACTGCTCCCCTTTTCCAAGTTTATGTTTCCCCCAAGGATGCACTAGGGACTGGCAAAATCTCAGCTTGCTGCAACTCCTGTTGCTACGATTCTTTCCTGACCAGCAAAAAGAATTCACTGAACATGTATTCTTTTAAGTGTTCAAGGTATTACACTGCCATCTCAACAAGGGATCAGGACTTTGGAAAACAAGCCTTGCCACTGCATGCTGTGATTAACTTTGTCAGGGTCATGGCTTTGAATCCGATACTGCATGAACGCTGGTATCAAGAGAGTGAAAACACTCTTTATAGAGCTAAAAGAACCCCCAAAAATCTCAGCTGCAGGAATGTAGAGTCACACCAGTTAGGCCTTTCCGAGTATGGATGGTAACTCGGAGCCAACATTTCTCCCTAACTCACATTGCTATGAAAGTAATAAGTCCTGTGAAACCATGACTTGGGGCCCAGCCCCATCTTCCTTACTCTCATTGAACTATTAGTTAAGTCAGTGGGAGCCTTGCCCAAGTAGAGGACAGAGGATCGGGCTCCAAAGCATAAATCTTGAGCTTAGATTTCTTTTGCTGACACTCTGCATGGCTCTTGTTGCCTCCTAGATGATCATTCTTTCACAGAGGTGGCAGAAAAGACTTCCCCAACCTCCATGACTTCCGCAGTGGCCAGTGCAGCTGACTTCAGGGCTGCCTGGGCAGCTGGCCCCAGCTGCTTGGTCGCCCCATGGCCAGCCGCACCGGCCACTGCTGGAGCAACCCAAGGCCAGCTGCTTCGGCCACTGCTCAGGAGGCCCCGGGCAGGTGGCTCTGGTGTTCACCGGAACAGTAGTTGGTGTGACTGGCTCTGAGGAGTGCCCGAGCAGCGGTCCTGTGGGTGTCCTAGGGAACCTTCCAAGTGGCAGTGGTCCCAGGGTGGCTGGAGTAGTGGCCGTGGGGGAGCCCGGAGAGCGGTCCATGGGAGCACCGGCCAAGGGGCAGTCAACCCCCAACTCTAGAGCAGGCCTCCCCCTGCCAGAGGTTCCCCAGAGCAGTAGGGCCCCAGAAGTAGAGATTTAGTCAGGGGTATTTTTGGTAAAACTCATGAACAGGTCATGGGCCATGAATTTTTATTTATTGACCATGACCTGTCCATGACTTTTACCAAAAATACTCCTGACTAAATCTTAACCTTACCAATCATACAAATACACTGTTCAGAAAAATTTCAAAATGGCTCAGAAGTACTTTTTTGGAAGTGACTGTAACATAGGGGATTAAAATGAAGGCAAATCTTTTGCTTCAGTTCAATCGAATTGCAACTTTTCAAAACACTGGGAGAGGTCCTCAGCTGGTGCGAATCAGTAGAGTCAGGCTCACAATGTTCGATATATTTATATCAATATATGACCAGGCAATCTGAAATTTTCAGAGAAGCATGCTATTATTCTTACTTGCAGATATCAAAGTAGCAGTGCGTTTTCAAGAGGTATTGAAACTTCAGTATGTCATCGGTACATGAGGCTACTTGGGGAAGTAATTCCTTTCCAATATGAGTAAGGGGTTCAGAATCTAGCCTTAGCTACTTTCCAGATGGCATCCTTTTCAAATGACATGTTTTTGTTGCTACTGCTAGCTTTCTGCATGTACAGAACACCCCTTCCCTATTCAGAGAACTCCTACAGGGTGAAGAGTTGCTATTGAATTTTGCTACAATTGTACAATTTAAAACCAGGTCATTTTCTTTGAAAAGAGCTGGGGAAAAACACCCTCCCTTCCTTATGTGTTTCAGTTAAAGTGGATTCAAGCATCCAAATCAAAATTTTATCTTAATTCCTGGGCTAGATCCTACATGTAAATCCATGTAGGTTGGTTGGCTTCAGCAGAGCTATGCCAAATTACATCAGCAGAGCATCTGGCCTCTGATTTATGAGGGAAGCACTAACAGACCCTTAACTGTAGTACTGCCAGTGGTGGTATTCTACCAGTACCATGGCATGGGGCGTTGTAGCTGTCTGTTACTCCCAAAGGATTTGTTCAAAGACAAGAATCATGACGAACAAAGGTTGGGTAGCTCCATTACTTAGAGGTTCAACTACTTAAAACAAAGAAACAATGAAAAAAAGTCAAAAATTCCAAAATTATTCCTCTGTTGGAGGTCACCTACATCAGCCTGTCATCCATAAATCTGGAAAACTCTATTCCCACAGGTTTCAGTGATTAGTCTGTATCAGCAAAAAAACCTAGGTATCCTTGTGGCACTTTAGAGACTAACAAATGTATTTGGACATAAGATTTTGTGGGCTAGAACCCACAAAAAGCTTATGTCCAAATAAATTTGTTAGTCTCTAAGGTGCCACAAGGACTCCTGGTTTTTTTTTTCCTATTCCTACAGTTGATAGAGGACAATTGATTGGTATTTTGCCTGCCTCTTCCATGCAAACTGTGCAGGAAAATCCTCATTTCTGTGTGCTGTGTGTATATATAAAGTCAAAGGGGCTAATTTTTGAGACAGTGGTGTAAAATGGATCATGTTCACTATGTAGATTAGGGCCCCCATCCTGCATGAGGATCTGCTAGCACAGACCCTGGGCTCAGGAGATTCCCCTCAAGCTGAAAAGATTTTGCACAGGTGTAGGCGTTCCTGCTAGCAAAAGCCCACCCAGAAATGGAGCCCCAATCTGTGGCAAAAGCCAAATTAAAAAGCAGACATGAAATGGGGGCTGATAAGAATGGGCATTGGTAGCGAGCAAGACGAGCAGGTTGAACTAACCTTGCAGGCAATTCTCTGATCTTGGATTCTGGCACAGACTATTTATTCTTATTTGGAAACAAACATTTTCAGTTGATTAAAAACACCAGGATATTGTTATTTTTTAACAGCATAGTGACCGTACCATGTTCTGCAGGCAAGGGACTCTGTAGCCCTCCAAATAATAAATCTGAATCTTGGACCTGTCAGTGAATGGGGGCAAGGTATGAGGCAATGTGGTGTGTGTGTGTCAGAGAAAGAGAGATGGAGATAGAAGAGCCAGCAGACAGACAGGACCCCAGGCCGGCCCAGGGGTCTGTAATAGTATATTTTGAACCAGGATTGTTATCATTGTGGGCAGCCAGAGGGAATCCAACAAGGACACATAAGACTATGCAAGGAGATTCTTCTCACTTACCATGACTGAACATTTACAAAGCCAGAGCTGGCCCAACATCCAGTGAGGAGATATGCCACCTACAGGACAAGCCCCAGCTGCAGTGAGCAGGCTGTTCCTGTAGAAACTCGGATAGGAAAACTCACCTAGCAATCCAGGGTTGGGAAATCTCCAGGAGTCATTGTATGTTGAATATTGTGGGTGGCTGTATGGACTTCCAGAAAACTCACTCCCTAAGTAAGGGAAAGAGAAAACAAAACAAATGGTAATTTGGCACTAAAACACACACTGATGAGGCGAGGCGGAAGAAGCAGCTAAATGCAGTCTGCAGTCTAGGTGATATCCAGTGCAATTCTTATTGTAGGCTTTACGGTCCACCTGGTTCCCTAGGGAATGGAAATTGGGACACTTGTTAGAAAACAAACTCTAAATCAGTAGATGGAGTTTTTCTTTTGATTTTCCTGATGTTCCTCACACTGGGCCTGATCCAAACCAGTGGGAATCTTTCCAGCTCCTTCTACAAAAGCAGCAAAGAGTCCTGTGGTACCTTATAGACTAACAGATGTTTTGGAGCATGAGCTTTCGTGGGTGAATACCCACTTCGTTGGATGCATGTCACCCACAAAAGCTCATGCTCCAAAACGTCTGTTAGTCTATAAGGTGCCACAGGACTCTTTGCTGCTTTTACAGATCCAGACTAACACGGCTACCCCTCTGATACTTAGCTCCTTCCATGTTTCACCAGGATAGGGAACATTAAGACTAGATACCCTCAGGAGAAATTCCAGGGGTCTCGGGGTCATGCTGAGCCTCATCCCTGGAATTAAGTTGCCCCGTACTGCAACTGGGCCCCAGTTTGGCCAAGCTGAGGGGAAGAGGTACAGCCTAACTCCTCAACCAGGCTTTCCAAAAGCTGGAGGGGAGGGAGCAGTTGAAGTTTTAGACATGGACACCAGCATCCCAGTTTATCCAAGGAAACTGCTGCCTCTGACTCATGACATCACCTTTGGCAAGCCTCAGGACCTCTCTCCCTCTCTATAACCAGGATAATGATGCTTACTGCTGTGTAGGGCTTTGAGCTCCTGCCATACAAAGCATCATGTGAGCTCACAGCATTACTACATTGTTCAGGGTCGTCTCACTGCTACCTTCTGCTCTCCCAAGCTGTGTGTTCTGTACACATCTCATCTCTTGTTCGATACTGAGCTTGTAAGCTCTTTGGGGCAAGGACCATCACTTTGTTATGAGTGTGTACAGCAGCTAGCACTAGGCAATACCACAATACAAATAATAATTATTATTATTCTACAATCTGTCAGGAATGATTTTTTATGACACCTCTCTCTCTCTCTCTCTCTCACACACACACACACACACGTTCATCAAAACATTAAGGCCATCAGCCACCTGACAAAAGCCAGGAAGAAGGTCACAAGTGATCCTTGCCAGTGCTAGTATGTTTATCTGAAATGTCTTCTGCTCACATGAGCCAAAACTTTATTGCTGTATCTATTGGGAGGGAGCTCCCATAACTAGAGCATGGGTATGTCTACACTACCCGCTGGATTGGCAGGCAGGGATTGATCCAACGGGAGTCGATTTGTCGTGTCTAGTCTAGACACGATAAATCAACCCCTGAGTGCTCTCCCGTCAACTCCTGTACTCCAGCTCGGTGAGGGGTGCAAGCAGAGTCGACGGAGGAATGGCAGCAGTCGACTCACCATGGTGAAGACACCATAGTAATTTGATCTAAGTACATGGACTATCCAATAAGTTGCATAACTTAGATCGATCTCCCCCACCCCCCAGTGTACACCAGGCCTACGAAATAAAGCCAGAGAATGCTATGTGTACTTTCCCTCTTTAAGTTGGGTAACACAGCTTGTAGATCTGGGATTTCAGAAGTTATTTCCACCCAAAATGGGGACAAAAAGTCAAAAACTCAAAAAAAAAATCATGAATCACAAAACCAGAAAAAAACCCTGCATTCGGGTGAATTGAAAGATTTCATTGCAATCATTTTGATATTGACCTTTTTTATTCTATTTTTTTTATTATAAATCAACTTAAATTTCAAAAACAACAAAAACAAAATCCATTTAGAACCAAAACCAGACCTTTTTCATTTCCAAAGTGTCTAAATGAGATGTTTTGACAATTTGACATTTTTTTTTCCAACTCGAGAAATTCATCAAAACCACCCCTTTCTCATAAACTGTATGTTTCAACAAAATACCATTGTCAAAAAATTCCCAACTAGTTCTAGTTAAAATGCCATGTCATTACAGACAGCTCAAAGGAGACCTTTGTTCAATGGGAAGCTGCAGTCAGAAAAGCAAACAAGATGCATAAGGAACTGGATGGAGAATAATACAAAAAATATTATACAGTGGCTCAGCCTCATCTGGATAACGTGTTATGTGCTGGTCACTCCATCTTCAGAAGAATATTCCAGAACTGGAGGGGGCTCAGACAAGGGCAATGAGAATGATCAAGGGCCTGGAAAATCACTTAGATGAAGAGAGATTGAAAAGACAGGGACTGTTATCTTAGACAGGAGACAAAATAAGGGGGAACATGATAGAAATCCATAAAAATCAATGACTGATCTAGAGAAGGGAGATAGGCCATTTCTGTTCTCCCTGCCCACGTAACACAAGAACTAGAGGACTTTCAATGAAAATAAAAGGAAGCAAACACAAACAGAACATGGAATTAGACTGTGGAACTCATTGTCACAGGATATGGTTGAGACCAAAAACTTAGCAGTCTTCAAAAAGGGATTGGAGATTTATATAGATACCAGGAGTATCCAAAGCTAAATGCTAACATAAATTATGTATATTTTGAAGGAGGATTTGAACTGATTTCTGTTAACTAGGAACTTGGAGAAGACCTACTATGGGCAGATTGTTCCACACCTGCCTAATGACTGATTGCCCCTTCCTCTGAAGCATCTGGTCCTAGCCACTGTCAGAGACAGGATATGGGACTAGATGGACCTCAGGTCTGAGCCAGTCTGGCAGTTGCTAGGTCCCTAAGGTTGCTTCTTTAACATTAAAATCTCAGAGGTTTTTGGTGGTTCCAACAGCTGCTCCAAACTAACGGCTTAAGGTGCTTTCACGGGAATAGAAATGAAAAATAAAGATTCAAACAATTGAATGTCAGATTATTAAACATTGCTCCTTAAAGGGCCCAGTACAGCTTTACTAGACTTCTGTAAAAGGCTCGGGTGGTTTATTTATTGTTATTACTGCTTCTGTACAACTCTATTAATCCTTGCGAGTGACTAGAAATGGAGTCACTCCCAAATGTCTGTTCCTGTTGAAGTGAATAGCATATACGTTTCCTCTCTGTTCCCTGTCCTGCTGAATGATGGACACAATATACAATATCCAAAGGTTAACTCTGCCTTAATGTTTATTCTTTGTTGGTTTTTTTTAAAATAAGCTACTGCGAAAAAGGCAAGGAGGCAAAGGATCAATGAGGAACATTGGGAAAATGGTCCTGAGAGTGAAAAGAGGGGAAGGGCTTGGGAAGGAGGAAGGAGATAAAGCAAATGAGGAAAGAAGTAAGAGAGGGATGAGAGAAGAGTATTATAAACAAGATGCATTACATTGAATACTCTGTCATAACAAAACACAATGGAGCTTTCCAGTGTAAATATTGGTTATGCATTTCCTGTATGTGAACGAATGATTTCTGGGATGGGGAAGAGTGCAGCACCCGTGCTGTCACTAGTGGTGTAGGTGTCATTGGTTAGAAAGCCCACTGGCTGTGAGGACTTTATGTCACCCTCTAGTGGTGTCTATTAGCTTACTACTAACAACTAACATTTGCAGTCATTCTCTGGGCTAGAATGACCAAACAGCAAGTGTGAAAAATCGAGACGGGGTGTGTGTAATAGTTGCCTATATAAGACAAAGCTCCTAATATTGGGACAGACCCGATAATATAAAGACATCTGGTCACCTTAGTCTGGGTTCTATCAGCTAAGGGGCATGCGGGTAGTTTGAGTGGTTCCGGTGGTCTGTGTTTGTGGGCACAGATTTGACACAATACATATCAGAACATATTAGTTGGGTCAACTGTCCTCCAGGTGTTTACACATACATTCCAGTGATAGGTCAGTGCTTCAGAGCAGCTACGAGGGCCCGACGGAATCAGGACTGTATGTCAGACATGCCTGGTGCCGGTAGGATGAATCGACAGCTGAAGGGCGGAGGGGTGGCATGCAGTAACGGTCTGACCATCGTCTGATACTATGGTGTCCTGAGCATTTTCCAAGGTGAATTAACATTGTCAAAACTCACTGTATGTAGGAAGGGTAGAACCAGGCCGAAAAACAGAGGACCCACCTGGAATTTGCAACCCATGCTTGACTAGAACTAAATTCAAATAGCTATTCAGCTTCAGAGAAGGGTCACTTAACAAGCTCCTTTACAACCGAGCTGCAGATGCCCTCTCTTTGCAGTTGAGACTGCCTGCTCAGCCCAAATGCCGACTATTTTCCTTTGGGTTTCCAGCTTGTTCCAGACTCCCTCTCTAGCCAAGACTAGCACTGATTCCCTCAAAGCATGTAGGACAACAAAATGTTGAGTAACTGTAGGGTGAATGCAGAGCCCTCATCCTCCCTCAAGGCCTTAGGGACAGCTCAGCTCCACGGCATGTGTTCCCTCGCAATTGTCTGATCACACGGATACATTGCATGTGGCGAGGGATTTCTATACCAACCTCACAGCCTGCCTGATGCATACTATTTGCAAAGTTCTTCCCACTGAGCAGACATACATGCTGAGATTTGTGAATGGGGGTGTTTGCCCTATTTACTGGTTGAGGAGAGCGACTAGAATAAAAAAAACTCAGTTAAAACATTACTTTAAAATAACCAAAAATGGTAGGATGGGCATGACACAAGGACAGGCCAATGAGATGTCTGGGCCACTCCATCATACCGCAGCACATCCAGGGAGAGGGCACAAGGACAGGGTCATGAGATGTATGGGCTGTCTCAGCTTCAGGATAACTGCACCTGTATGGGGCATAATGGTCGCTGTGACCCCTCCAGGGCACTCACTTAAAGGTTTCCAGCTCCTATCTATCACCTCTCCTGGGAGGAGACCCTCATCTCACTCCATCCCGACCAAGGGTTTTAACCACACAGCTCTGTGATCTACATTGCAATATCCCCAGCAAACCAGACTGCCTAAAAAGGCCAGCACCTGCATTTTGCCAAGTTACTACACATCTCCTTCTAAGCAAGCATATTTTTCCGTAAGGTGAGAGCACTGCAGAGAAAAGATACTAAAACAATTGAAGAACTACATGCATGCAAAGAAGATAACCAGAGCTCACTCCAGCTTCAACCTTGAGCTCTGGTAAGTTTTAG
The DNA here is from genome assembly GCF_003597395.2 of Chelonoidis abingdonii. Lineage (NCBI taxonomy): Eukaryota > Metazoa > Chordata > Testudines > Testudinidae > Chelonoidis > Chelonoidis abingdonii. The sequence goes on from NC_133774.1 coordinate 129,252,959, forward strand.
TCCCTCAAAACCCTGGGGCTAGCAGGCAATCAGATGTGGGTGATGAGTTCCGCTGGCCTGCCTGCAGCCTGAATCAATATGGACACTAACAAAGGTTCTTGGAGTCTGACTGTGGGCATGGGGTGGGGATAAGAGGGGGCGTCAGACAGCTCAGGCCCATATATTCTAATGTAGGATATTACACAGGATGGTTGTTAAATGCTGGCTCGCTAACAAAATGTTTATTATAGGCATAGGTGAAACGTGAAATTATGAAAGGTAATGGCTTAAACACTGTCCAGGAAATAAGTCAAAGGGTTCCCCTAGAATGCAGAGAAGCACCCTAGCTACACCCACTAATAAGAACATAAGAATGGCCATACTGGGTTAGGCCAATGGTCCATCTAGTGCAGTGTCCTGTCTCTGATAGTGGTCAGTGCCAGATGCTTCTAGTGGTTGGAGGTTTAAGAACACCCAGAGCATGGAGTTGTGTCCCTAACCATCTTGGTAATAGACATTGATGGATCTATCCTCCCTGAACACCCTGGTCTACACTGGGGGAGCAGGAGATCAATGTAAGATATGCAACTTCAGCTACGGGAATAGAGTAGCTGAAGTGGACGTATCTTATTTTGACTTACCTCCTGTCCTCACGGCGCAGAATCGATGGCCGTAGCTCCCCTGTCAACTCCACTTCCACCTCTTGCCCTAGTGGAGTTCCGGAGTCGACGGGAGCGTGTTCGGGGATCAATTTCTCACGTCTAGACAAGACATGATAAATCAATCCCCGATAGATCGATCGCTACCTGCCGATCCGGCGGGTAGTGTGGACATACCCTTAAGATTAGCTAATTCTTTTTTGAACCCAGTTATGCTTTTGACCTTCACAACATCCCCTGGCAAGGAGTTCCACAGGTTGACTGTGCGTTGTTTGAAGAAATATTTCCTTTGTTTGTTTTAAACCTGCTGCCTGTTAATTTCATTGGGTGACCCCTGGTTCTTGTGTTATGTGAAGGGATAAATAAAACTCCCCTATTCACTTTCTCCACACCAGTCATGATTTTGTACACATCTATCATACCCCCATACTTAGTCTTGGCTTTTCTAAAACAAACAGTCCCAGTCTTCTTAATCTCTCCTCATATGGATGCGTTCCATACTGCTAGTCATTTTTGTTGCCCTTCTCTGCACCTTTTCCAATTCTACTATATCTACTTTGGGACAGAGCGACCAGAACTGCACGCAGTATTCAAGGTGTGGGTGTATTGTGGTATCTTCAGCAGGAACTGGTGACAAATATGTCAATTTCCTGCAATATCCTTGAAAGACCTAATTGTACCAAGTTTATGTATTATTGAGGTCTGAAATTGTATGTAGCCTCTAGGTGGGGGGGAGATGTGACAGATGTAAGACCTGGGAGTTCAAAAGACTATACTGAACATGTGCCAGACAAATAGGGATTTAGGGGCCATTAAGTGGATTTCTTGGGGAATCTCTAGGCAGAGGTTAAGGCAAGCTACCCACCTCTGGTTATGCAAAAACCCAGCCTTTTGAAGCTACCCCTGAGAACAGGGTTATTGTCTGCTGTTTACCTGTTACAGAAGCCTGAGATCAAAGGCCCAATCTGTACAAAGAAATGGTTGATTTGTGCCCAGCTTTTGTGCTGGTTCTGGATCTAAGACAGATGAACTTATAACCATGGGGAAAACCCAGCTGGGAGGGACTGAAGCTAAAACTACTAGAGCTCTGGAACAGAGTGGAGATTGACCTCTAGTAAACATTTTAGCCATGGTGTAGGAACTTCTGTTTTAATATGTTTTCTCTGTAATGTTTTTAGGCTAGGAATCAATGAACTGAGGAGATGTCTGGTAACTTATAACTGTGGGCACGACACTGGTCAGGGTCTTTGGAGAGAAAGCAAAGTGCAGGCACTAGGGTTTTTAGGCAGCCGGGTTTGCTGTGAATATCACAGTGCAGATCAGGGAACTGTGCAGCCTTAAAACCCCTGGTCCGGAGGGAGTGAGACCCGGGTCTCCGCCCAAGAGAGGTGATGGCTGGGAGCCAGAAACAGTTAAGAGGGTGCCCTCAAGCAACCCTGGAGGGGGAATATAGACGCAGTTACCCTGAAACTGTGACATATATTGTGGTAGTGGTGGGACATAGGACAGTGAATTGCCATATCTGTCCCATGGACCATTCCACCAGTTCCCAGCCCGTCATTTAGCATGGAACAAGGAGAGGGCAGTGAGCTGTATGGATCACTTCACCGGTTCCCATCCCACACATCAGGAGCTCTCACCCAGACCCCCTCAACAATGCATCCTGAATCTGAATGAGAACTCGAGCCCCACTCTTCCAAGTGCGAGCCAACAGCCCCATTCCCGAGCTTGGCTGCACCATGCAGCCATCTTGAGCATGCCTTGCAGCCTCCTCCTGCAAAATGTGCAACCATTAACTTCTCAGAGGACCTCTCTCGCCACGCTGAGGCTTGCCACAGAGACCGGACAGCAGAGCTTGCTAGGATTCCCATGCACTGTCGTCTGGATCTTGTGCGTTCCCCATCCCCTCCTAGCTAGCGCCTCAGGAAGACCCCGCTCTCCCTGTTCTTGTGCTATGCATGCTACTGAGCAGGTGGCTTTCCATTTTCAGTAATCAGCCGTGCTCCTGCATGAGCAGCAGTAGAAACGAGCCAACATTTCATTGCTTGATTCTTTTCTCACTCTCTCTCCTCTCCCCTCCCCAGCCACTGCTCCCCTCCCCCCTCTGCATACACATCTCTGGGCCTCTCTGGGGGATGCTCTGGCGCCTGACAGGCTGAGGCTCTGTTTTTTATGCCTCAGTGGTCAGGGTGTCAGACTCCTGCAGTACAGACCAGCCAAGAGCTCAAGGAGTCACTGAACACCATCAGTTCAGTGACAGTATTGCTTGCTTCATCCCACATATTCTGCATATCCATCAGCCGGGGGTTGGAGGGGGTGGAGAGGGGAGAGAGAGATAGAGGAGAAAAGGGGAAGCGGGAGAAAAGCCACTAGCCCTGTTATTACCATCACAGGCCTTGGACAGACAAATGGTGCAGGAGTACAGTGAAACTAAACAAGATGAATGAGCACTGCACGAGTGCCTTGTGGATAGTCCAGGGCCCATCAGATCTACTTCTTGACAGCACTGTTTAATGATCAGCCTCGTTCAAAAGAAATACTGTGCACCAACCACCCAGGGATATATTTGTGTGGGAGCGCGTGGGCGCATATGCACTGGAGAGGAGGGGAATGTGATTTGATCCATTGTTCCTTCATGGCTAAACAGCGAGGGCCTTCGTTAAGACTGCTCTTCTTTAAAGCGATCATCTCTCTCACTGCATCGCTGTAGGAAAGCTTTGACTTCTACAGCCACCGAAACAAAAAGGTATTGAGGCAATGGCTTCCGTTGCCTTTATGCCTCCTCATGGCTCTTGCAGAAGATCCTTTTAAATGTTCCCATAAGTGGGTTCACTATTTCATGCCATTACTGTTAAAATAAGGTCAAGATTCTACCAGCCTCACTAGCCGAATAGTCCCTTAGCCTGTAAAGAGTCCGGTTTAAGTCAATGGGCTAACTCACCAGCTAAACTACTATTTAGGAGGCAAAGTCTATCCCAGAGTCATTAGAGCTGGAGAAACAAAATCTCCTGAGCGTATTTAACCCGTTTCTGTTTGTGCATTAGTCACAAACGAACTGGGGTTTTGAAGAATATGATCTTTGGAGATCACTTATTAAACAAATCATCTGTGCAAACACTTTTTTCCTATGGCGTATTACTGACAGCTACATGTAAACAGTGTTACCAACTACAGTCTTGTGGTATTTCGTGTTTTTCTTAAAGCCCCCGCTCCTGGAGTCACGTGAATGCATGAGACTCTCAGCTTTCATTCAAAAAGCCAGTTTCCGGGACCCACGGTTATGGAGAAAAACTCAGACATATGAACTACAATCATAAAGCATATAAAAAGCACTCAAGATGTGAGTTGTGTTTTTTTATCTCATGAGTTTTGGGGGCCTAACTCATGATTTTTGAACTGGGAGGTTGGCAGTATTATTTGCAACACACTCTGTGGAAATTCACTCATGGGCAGAGAGCCAGACAAGGCTTATGGACCATTCAAGTCCCATCTAAGCCCTCAACAATGTGACTGTAATGGTGTCCAGGCCTTGTGCTGGTTTTCTACACAGGGGACAGTTTCACCCTACTTGCATTGTTTGGCCAAACCCATAAGGCCCCTGGAACCAGATTCTGATCTCTTATTACACCAGTGGAAACCAGAATGATTCCCCTGATTTCAGTAGAGCTATTCCAGATTTACACTAACATGGCTGAGATCAGGAACCCCTGATACTGTTTCTGTCCCTTGACTAAGTAAACGACATGTTATAAACTGGGGTGCCCAACCTACAGGCCGTACAAGAGCATTTCAGAAGGCCTGCAGCCTGCTTCAACATCATATACTAACAGCTGATTTATTAGCATTTTGTCCTCATGTTTGCATCATTATAGTTTAGCCAAGTGTTTTAATAGACAATGCTGTACATAGAAACAACCTATCTAAATACATACAAAACAAGCTGAACTTAAAATATAAATCAACAAGTGACCTTAAGTCTTATTAAAATCTGTAGAATCTGCATGGTCCACTCAAGGCTGTGCTTCGGTTTATGTGGCAACAAGGTTGGACACCACTGTTATAAACAGAGGAAGTGCGGAAGTGCTGAATCTCTCCAGGAGAGGGCAGAGAAGCACTTCAGGGACAAAAAGAACAGAGAAGCAGGCAGAGGGTATATTAAGACATTTAAAATCTTGCTTCTGCTCAAGAACAGGCATTATACTGGGCTAGATGAACCCTGGATTTAAAAATAGCCAAGTCACTTCTTGATGGCAGCAGAAAATTATAAACCAGATTTACCAGCTGTCTAGCATACTTTGCATTCAATTTTCTGCTGTCTCTCTCAAACCACGTTATTGTCCATGAGTGTATACACCCAGCACTAGTCTCTAAACTTGCCATCAGACACTTGTTTCGCTGACTGACCTGAATTAACTGAGTGGCGGGCTCTGGCTAGGGTGGATTTGGGGAATGGCTGCATTTCCTCCACCCCATATGAAGGTCCACTTACTCTGTCATCTACCTGCCAAGCGCACAGAATGGATCTTCCGTTGTCATGCGGCCGTTCAACCGGCGGCTCACCACAGTGTTTCTGAAGGGTGAGGTCACATTTGGTTCCTTGTCAAGGGGTGATAGGGAATTGCTACGCACATACGCACGCACACACACACCCCTATATCTGCCAAGTTCATCCACTGAAATTATTAATCCCTATTTTCTGCTCCCTACCACCATTCATCAGAGTCATTTAGCATGTGTGTATATGAGAAAGAGAGAGAGAGAGGGGGAGATACAGGGGATGGGGAATGTGCAGTGTTAAGCTTCCCTCTCCAATCGCATACACAACACCCTGTTTCATATATTTGCCAAGTGCATTTGCTCAGTGCACTTATCTTAGCTCGTGCCACCAATCACCATTCACCACTGCCATTTGCCAAGAACCAGCCATGTCCTGGGAAGGACACACTCGGAGTACAGGGAGAGCACCTGTGTGCCTGGTGCTGTGGTTGTGAGCCAGTCCTGGTGAATTAATAATAGTGAGCATACCTGATCATCAGCAAACATTGGGGGAAATTCACCCCAGGCAGGAGCCAGCATAAAGTCCACCTCAGAACAGGTCTTAAGTGGTTCACAAGCCCAGTCCTGACACTCTGCCCAGGGTGAATTGCGCCCTGAATGGATAAAGGAGATAGTCACCAAAGTGGAAGAGGAAGAACACAGTAGCCTGGCTCTGCGAAGGGCTAGGTTCTGTGCAGAGATCGCCCTGTCACGGGCAAAAGCTTTGGCGTTACAGCCTGGCCGCTGGCAGGTCACGTTGAGCTAGTTGAGTGGGAAAGACAGGAAGGCAGGGATTGGCAGGCTAGGCTCAGAGGCTGTGGTGAACATCCTTGTCTGATCTCAGGGGGGAACGGAAGGAAGGTCAGTGCATCCGGAGGACAGTGGGGCTCAGCTGTGGATGGATGGATGGATGTGATTTTTCTTCTTTCTTGTTGCTGTAGTGGTGAATGGTGCTACCACAGGACTCCAGAGGAGGAGGATCATGAATGTTGTCCCAGGGATGGCCAAAACAAGCGGTACTACTGGGGCTGGAGGAACAGGTCACCACACTGAGCTGGTGACTGACGTGAAGAGTCTCCCAGAGAACATACGTGGGAGATGTGGCGAAAGAGGTTGACTCGTCTACTAGCAGGGAAAAGGAATGCTGGAGATTCCCACAGGGCCGACTCTGCTGCTCTGCACCGGCTATCAGCAGCTGTAGCACCGCGGCCAGCACCTGGAGAGCAACAGCAAAGCGTGGAATCATGGGTGTGAGACTATTTTGCTATTGCCAGCAGTGAACACCCCCATGCAATTTGTCTGGGATGAAGGCAGATTATTACATGGAGCTCTGACCCCTCTTGTCCATGTTGAGCACTGCGGGAGTAAGGCAGGCTCAGAAACAACGGCGCAAGCTTCAGTGTGGCTGATAGAGATGGGCTTCTCTATGCACTGAGCGTAGGAAAAGCGTAATCAACATGAAGCAAACTAGCAGGCGCTGGGCACATCCACAGTTATCCACAGGAGACCCAGGGTTGTCATCACCCAGCAGAACCCTTCATAAGAGCATCAGGAGAGACCACAAATACTTCCATGCACCCCAGACTCTTGTGTGGACCCAGGGAAAGAGGCTGGTGCTTGACCTTCTGTTCTCTCATCGTGCGGAACAAAGGACTCCTCACCCTCGCCTGGGTTTGTAGCCTCAGAAGATGGGCAAAATGTGAAGGCTGCTTCCTCAATGACTCCTCTTCATGCATTTCCCCTTTGCTGTGGCTGCTAGTGTCTGTTCTGCTCCTCTGAGACAACTTCGTCCCCCACCCCTTCCCATTCCAGCTCTCAGCTGACCCAACAAAAAGATTTTCAAGTGGCGGTGGGGGCTCTGGAGTGGAAATCATTTCACATACATGTTTCCATGCTGGCATTTGAGACAGTTCTGAATTCCACCAATCTTCTGGGGAATTACAAACTTGCTGACCAAAATGTTCACAATTACATCACAAATTTCATGAACAGAGGTGCGTTTTTCTGACAGGACAGTTTTCAGTCTGAAGATGCTCTTTTTTCAAAATCAAAACTTTCCATGGCAATGCACAAAATACTCAATTTGGGGGAAAAAATCAGGATGAAATGTTTCCAATGATGTCGAAATAGAAGATTCTGATTTTTTGTTGTGAAACTAATTTACACTTATAGGATGAAAAAAATGTTAAAAGCCAAAATTGAAAAAGCTTTGATTTACCTGATCAACTGTTTCAATTTTATTGCCATGAAACATTTAAAAAAAATTGTTTCGGGTCAATCAAAAGTTCATTTCATGGGAAATTTCAAAATTCAGTGTTTTGCTCTGATTAGAATGAAAACTAATTTCAAAATCCCACAATTTTCTGTGAAATGGATATTCCAGATCCCACAGAACTCTAACCACGAATACGAGCAAAGTGGATTGGGGCTTATTCTCAAACACGTATGCAAATTCTTTCTTGCTGTCTTCACTCACTACCAGCGCACGTTCATCTAGAATGGAAGGAGAAAGCCAAGGAGCCAGTCAAGGTGCATTGCCACACCTTCACCAATATTTTAATTCCAGATTCTTTCCTTCTCTCAGAGCCTGGCCCAAAGCTCAGTGAGGCAAATGGAAGTCCTTCCATTGACTTCAAAGGGTTTTGGATCAGGCCCCGGTGCCTTTACGACTCTCCCGTGAATATATTCACATGTGCTGCCTCTACTGCTATTCTGTCTGGCCACATATTAATTACCAATTCCGTATCTTTATCCCAAACCCCTTTAAGATATTTTCAGTTGCAACCCAAATATTTCTTGTCCATGAGTCTGTCACCTGCTCTCATAGGCTGACCTACTGTCTCTGTCACCCTCAGCTTGTACATCTCAACTGAGCTCCCTTTTGAATTTCCTCTTTTCTAGCGAATGCACATCTAATTGTACACACACACACACACACACCCTTTGATTAACATTAATGGGAGTTATAGTTACACATCAATAGGAGAAGAGACTCTTTAGCTTTCCTGACCTCTCCATATGGCTATAACCCCTGAGGTCCTTTCTCATCTGACTTGTCCTTGCCTGTATGTTTTCCAGTTTTAATTAGCGATATCCTTTTGTCATCTCTGCTCCAGGTTTACAACATTCTTCTTTAGCCCTTCAAGTCGCCAGATTAACACCACAGAATGTTCAATAAATTCAACCACCGAAGGAAAAAGAACAGAAGGTTGTGGGGGGGAAATAGCCTTCTGGCCAAGAATAACAGTACACTGTCCACTTTGTATTGGACTCTGGGGTAAATTAAAGAATTATCCACTGCACTCACATCTGAAGCAGGTCTCTGTAGATTAATTGTGATATCCTTTTCCATTCCAACCCCTCCTGACAAGCGCTACAGGTGTCTCTCTCTCCCTTTTTTGGTGTGTGTGTGTGTGTGATGAAGGAACTACAGTAACTTTCTTAAATTAACAGTCTCATGACTTTTTATTTGCTTTTTAACGTTTTCTTTTGTGGAAGTAATCATATGGGCCATAAATTTCTTCAGCAAATTCCAATAACAATCATTATCCAGGGAGTTAAGATATGCTTGACTGCATGGAGAACAGGGCTAAATACTGCACTTAGCAACCAAAATGTACTGCAGCAGCTTGCATATTACCATTATGAAATAGCTGTTAAATGCACACAACTTTAAAATCTATTATCAGAAAAAGTCTTGCGTAGAACAGGATTGTATGTCAAATACCATGAAAGTTTCAAGTGTAACCCAAAGGACAGTAAGGGTAGTTCCCTTTACCAATATTTCAGAAGATTGATTATGATGTAAGCAATATAGCTATTTTAATTCGGTCATTTATACTCCAGGTAGCATTTAGAATAGAGGCATATTGACTAACAAACATGATGTAAGTTAGAAAAGAGAGAATGGCCAAGTGTCCTTGCAATTACAAACTCTCACAGGACCTTAGGCCCATCGCAAACCTCCCCCACCACCTTCTGCTCCGAGTGAAAAGCTTTTTCCACTTGCCTTCTCTAAGCCAAAACTCAGCAGCATGTACCTTCTAAAAACCCTGCCAAAACAAAACACTCTGCTGCATACATGGTTCTCCTCTGGGGAGAGGCTGGAGGAGAAGGAACCACATGTGACAGATATTAGTCACCTTACTTTATGAGCTCCTTCTAGCAGTGCATCTACTACATTGATGAGGGGGTTCTGAGGACCTGTATAGCCACTTACACAAAGCTATACTGGTACCAGTAAATCTTCATAGTGCAGACAAGGCTTGTACCAACAAGTTCTTTTGCCTGTGTAGCTTATACCAGTTCCCAAACAGAATAAGCTATACAAGTGTAACGTTTTAGGGACTGCCCAGACCAGCACAAAGGGACATTTTTGCCAATACAACTGCATCTCCACTGGGGCTTTTGCTGGCATACCTGTGTTAGTTAGCAGTGCAATTTTTTCACATCCCTAACCAATGCAGCTATGCCAGCAAAACTCTGAAGTGTAGAACAGGCCATAGAATAGAATATTTTTACCTTGACAGCAGTTGCGATATTTCTGAGTGAAATGTTTTGCCTCTCCAATTTGATTCCAAAATGACGTTAGGACAAAATAACGTGCCTGATTGCTCACAGCAGGAATACCAGAATTATAACTGGATTTGGAAGAGATGGAAACTCTCATGCTTCAGGCCATAAACCACCACTAAATGATGGGAGTCAGGAAGAAAACTTTCCTTATGGCAGGTATCAGATTACTGGGCTACGTGGACCTGTGGTCTGATCCATTCCAACAGTTCGTACGGCAGCATGATTCATTACAAGGTAAAATAGCAACTTCCATTACAACATTGGAAATGGATTCATTGATCCTACAGGCTTTAAACTGTTCAAAGTTACATTTGACTTCAGGGGGAGTACAATTATGCCCAAATGGGCAATATTATGATCTCAGTTATTGTAGGGTAGGTCTGGATTAACTCTATGGATTTGAGCAGAGTAACTGAGTTTTCTGGGCTTGTCTACATGGCACCGGCAAAGCGCACTAGAGAGGTGTGATTTGTAAAGTGCATTATGGTACTATGCTCTAACTGCCCTGTGTAGACCCTGCTGGGAAACCCTAAAAGGTACATAGTGTGGCAAATTGCCGGTACTGTTCTGCTGGGTCTCGCGCTTTCTCTTCTCTGGGGTAGGTTCAGGGCGCTATTGCTTGCCTCTGAACCAGTTCTTAATCATTCCCCTAGTGTCCTTGGAGGAGGGGAGTGGAGAGGGAGGGACCTGGGCCCGCCCTCTACTCCAGGTCCCAACCCAGGGGCCCTGGGGTTGTGGTGAACCACTTGACTAGCGGTTTCTTCCCCTGGGTTACTTCCCTCTCATACACGTCAGCTTGTGAAGGGCTTCTCGCCTCTCTTCTATACAAGCCTGGTGCCCCTTACCTAGGGTTTCTGTTGGGCTTCCCAATCCACCGCAGCACTCCTCCAAACCTTCTATTTCTCTCTGGACAAACTCTTCTCTTCTGCAATCTGCACTCTGCTCCAATCCAACCTTTCTCCTTCAACTACCACCCCCTGTCTGACTGAAGCAGGGGTTTATATCCCATGACTGGAGTCAGGTGCTCTAACTGGAGTCAGGTGCTCTAATTGGAGTCAGGTGCTCTAATTGGCCACAGCTGTTCTAGTTAATCTAAAGCAAACCTTCCTTCCTTGGCAGGGAATAAGGCCCCCTGCTAACACTCTTATGCTGCCTTCTGGCCATGCTGTATCACAATAGTTTGCATTAGCATAGTGTCTCTTGCACACTTGGTCACTCCATGTAGACAAGTCTTGTGTGTCCAACAGATCCCTGACGATTTTTGCACAAGATGGCCTCTGATTCTCCACTGTTACTACAGTTTTACTTCAATATAACTCCATTCATTTCAAGAGTGCCACACTAACCCAGACAAGGAGTAAGAAATGTGGAATCAGGCACAAGTATATTTTCTCGGCAAAGTTCTTGCCGACATGTACCATGGATCTCAGTCACATATTCGGTACCTCTTCCAGGGGCGATACCGCTATTGATGTCAGCGGAGGTTTGGCAAGTGGAACAAGTACAGATGGGAGATGTGCAGAACACACTGCAGAGGAGAAGAGTTTTGCCCAGCCAATGTGCACATTCTCATACGTCTGTAAAGCCATTCCTCTTACTGGAGTCCAAGAAATATTTTGAAGGCATTAACCTAAAGCTGAGATACAGTGCACTGAGGCCTGATCCAAAGCCCAATTAAACCAATGGAAAGACTCCCAATGACTTCAGTGGGCTTTGAATCAGGCTCTTAATTAACTAACTTCTAGCGCTGGGTGGGAAATGATTTTCCCAGCCCTTGAATATCTGTGAGAGTTCAAAATGTTTTTCTGTCTCAACTCAGGATGAAAAAATCAAAATCTTGAAAATATTCAAAAACTGAAAACTGGAAAAAAGTTCAGTTTGGTCAATGGATATGTTTGGTTTCAAAAATTTGGATGTGTGGTGTTTCAGTGTTGACCTTTCTTCTTCTTTTAACCTTTTTTGAGTCTAATTGGCTTAAAATTTGGAAACAAAGTCATTTTGAATCAAAAAGGCATTTTTTGTTTAAAAAAAGTCAAAAGAACCATTTTGACAATTTCCCACCTTGTTTTTTGACATTTTTTCAAATCAGCAGATTTATCAAAACTGACCTTCATTCACAAACCATTTCCATGTCAACAAATCAGCATTTCTGATGAAAAAACGTTTTGCTGAAACATTCCCTACCCACTCTAATAGACATGCATCCGACGAAGTGAGTATTCACCCACGAAAGCTCATGCTCCAATACGTCTGTTAGTCTATTAGGTGCCACAGGGCTCTTTGCTGCTATAATAGCTATGAACACTCTAATGCATTCCTAAAAAACTCCTTTGATCGTGAATAACAAAACTCAAGTATTTCCAGGTGCTCCACATACATTCCTTTCTTTCAATAGCAGTAATAAAAAATCTTTGGGCCTGGCTGTCCTCTCATTTAGTTATACTGATATAACTCCATTTCCTTCAGTGAAATTCCTTCTGATTTGCACCCACAGCAGAAGAGAATCCATGCCCTGGAGATTCACACAAGACAAATCATTTCACAGAGGTGGAGTAGTAGATGCATTACAGAACTCAATGTATGTCAGAGCCTGTAGGAAAAACAATACTCACTGCATTAAAAAAGTGCCTCCTGCTTTTATGCAATTGACGTAACATTCCCTGACTCTACACAGCTTTTTGCCAACAGGGCGGCCAAGAGGCTGGCAAATGGTAGAGCCAGTTCTACAATCATTCCGCATGTGGAACTCATGTAGAAAATCAGTGGGAGCTTTGAGTGCAGACTGTCTGCATGATCAGACCCTAAAATATAATTCCCTAACACCGTCTATAGTCAAATTCTATCCTAAAACCATAAAAGTCAAGAGAAGAGACCTAACAGCCCATCCAGTCGGTCTCTCCACCGATGCAGGATTGTTCCCTAGAATATAGCTGGCAGTCATTACTCACTGAATTAAGAGAGGAGTTGCCTGCATTTGGAGTGCAAGATTTGCAATGTTACTATTATTATTATGGCAACATTTAAGTTACAAAACACAGCACTCTCACTGAATACACACATGAATAAATACATTAGGAGAATGCTCCGCGTGTTTTATTTTCACTTGATTCAATACAGCCCAGCACCTATTGCCTAAAAGAGATTATTACAAAATGTCAAAATTCCCAACTCAAAGGAATGTGGCAAGTGGCTCCTTTTTTGGGTAGCCTGATGAAGAGACACACAAACCCTTGCTCAGGGGTTGGTTCTGGATTGCACCTGGCTCATTTGACTGGGAGTGACTGAGTTCGAATCTTAACCCAAATGCATTACAGCCTGGTCCTGGGCAGCATTTAGCATCCTTATCTCCCACTGAAGTCAAACAAAGTTGAGAGTGCTCAGCACCTTGCAGAAGCTACTCAGCACTGTGCATGATTGAACCCTTATTGTGAGGTGTAGCAACAATTACGGCTGGTAGAAAAATGTGGGTTAGTTGGAAACAAATTTGATCTATCTATATATGAGGTGGGTTAGGAAAGTCTTCATTTTTGAAAATACATTGAAATGAAAAGCATTAGGGGAAATGCATTTTTTTTTCAGAATGGATGAAATATTTCATGTTGAAAAAGTGGGGGAAATTCCCACACTCTCAAAAGTTAGAGAAAAGAGAAAAAATACTCTCTCACTTATTTACTTTTCCCCACTGGAAAAAATTGAACATGAGTTAAAAAGTGAGAAACTATGGGAATACACACATTCTTGCATTTTTCATTTTTTCCCCACTTCTTAATTTTTTTTAATTATTTTTATTCCCCCCTCTTTTGCAGTGGGAAAAAAAGAGAGGAGAGGGAAGTAAAGAAGTGAGAGAATGAGGCAAAAGAAGAAATATCCCAAATGAAATTTTCTAAACAAAGAACATTTCATTTTGTTTTGAAAAAAAATTTGCTTTAAAGTTTTTTAATCAAACGCAAACAAAGCAAAAGGTTTGTAATTAAATGAAAACTGCTTGTTCTCTTTCAAAACATGTTAATAAAAAGTAAGTTCCACACCAAAATTCTGACCAGCTCTAGCAATGACCGAGCTTTGAAGAAGTTATGAATAGAAAGCATGTGGGTAAGAATGGTACAATGCTGCTCTGAGAATCCCTGGGAGCTGTAAGCTATAATTTAGTGTCAGTGCTGTAGTTTGAAAAAAATGTAAAGTGCTAAACACTAAGTGCTAATGACTATTATCACCACTGTAAGCTGTGTTCTGCTTTCACTAATATCCTTAATGCCATATTCTAAAGTACAAATTGTACATAAAAGTTGGCAAAACTAAAGTACTTCATGTCAAATTCTCTCTTCCAATGAGGTAACAACAACGCACTGCTGGAAACTAAACCTGCCTTCTCCTTCCTTTACACTAAAATATTTAAGATCAATGTTATGGGCAACGTTCTCAAAAGCACTAAGTGTCTAAGTCCTATTTTCATAAATTCTTTAATCACTTGGGAGCCCAGGTGCCAATGAAAGTCAGTGGCACTTAGACTGGTAAGTCATTTAGGCAGTTTTGAAAAAATTACCCTAAAATTGTTGTCTGTGCACCTGCAGGAAGGGTTATTTTCAGAAGTCAATGGAAGTACAAAAGGCAACAGAGTACAATGAAAAGAAGTATAATGCACAGAGATTAATGATAAGTGTTTATAACCAGTGGTGACTTTAAGAACATGTGGCCACATAAAACCCTATATGTCAAAGTGCTTCCCCACACTCTTACACACACACTCTTACACACACACACACACACTGGACAATGCCCCTCTGCCCACCTTCAGTAAATGACAATAGCACTGGCCATATTACAGGCTGGAAAGGACCTGGACATCTTACTTCAAGACCCTAAAATACTTACAGCCAGTCCTTATAGTAACTGAGGTCAACCAGAGAAAAGCAACCTGCCCAGGGAGGTCACTCACCTGTGAGGTATCTGAGACTAAACAAGGAAATAATGGGGATTGTGTAGAAGTCTATGAATATAATGATGGAGAAGGATACACCAAACAACGTAAGTGTCCCTTTACAACCGTGACATCCACCTCTATGCATATGCACACATGCATTATATAACCCTCCGTAACAGCCACACTTGCTTCATTATTAAAAGCCAGCATTTGGCAATTGTTACCACACAGAAGGATATGAGAAACCAGTTGTTTGCTATTCCAAGACCAGGTCAGAACTGTGGTATTTTGGGTTACACGGGGTGGCAAATGCATCTCTACACATACATGAAGAAAACTGCAACATTAACTGTTTCCATTTGTGCCCATTCCAAGAGATTTCAGGAGAACCAACCTTGACATCTCCCTTGCTACATAACACTGAGGTGGCGATGGCTACTTTACTGCCTTTCTTTGCCTACATCTCCGAAACCCAGCCAGTCATTGCTAGCTTCATTTTCAAATTAGTTCCTCAATTCATATTTCTCCAACTTACAGAAAAATGCTACTAGCCAATACTTTCCCATGGATATGCTCAGAGTGCTCATCTAAGGTACAGTGTATAACACACACACACACACACACACACACACACGTGTCTGACAGCCACACTTTCTATCACTGGCTCATTATTTATAAATAGTTTATAAAGGATTAATAAATTAATAAGCATTTTAATAAATGGTTAATCAATTGTAACAGAATCCAACAGATCAATAGGTTGCTTATAACCATCTATAACGCCTTCCATAGATGTGTTTATAACCACCTAGAGTATATATTATTCATGCCTGAGCATGCTCCTAACATCCTTTAATGAACCATATTTAAATGGTTACATATTTAAATGCAACCTTCGTACAATGACTGACCCATTTGTTTTCAAAAATCCTAGTAAAAGAACTTAATGTTCTGCACAGATGCCAAGGGAAGCAGCAGCAACTTCAGAGCACAGCTGCCAACTTTCACGCGGTAAATAAGTTCCCCGACCTTCACAATAAGCCAAAAATCAAGTTAATCCCGTTTCAAAACAAGGCCAAAACAAGCCAGTCCCTAAGAACCCCAACACTCTATGTGACTAGATCCCCCCAGCGTGCAAGCCTGGGACTGTGGCGGGCCCACTGTGCACCC
Source organism: Chelonoidis abingdonii (assembly GCF_003597395.2). Taxonomy (NCBI): domain Eukaryota; kingdom Metazoa; phylum Chordata; order Testudines; family Testudinidae; genus Chelonoidis; species Chelonoidis abingdonii. Next base: position 129,268,799 of record NC_133774.1, read on the forward strand.
CTGACTCTCCCTCCCCTCCCCCCTTGCCGCTGCTTGCTGGGAGACAATCAAAAAAAAAAAAAAGCAGCAACAAGCTACAAACCAAAAACTAGCCAACAAGCAACTCACAAGCCAATTAAGCCAAAACTAAGTCCAATTTCTGTGGATTTTTTCACGGATTTGGCATGTCTGCTTCAGAGCTGCTTTCCTCTCTTCTGCCACCATCAGTCTATTGGGGCAGTGTTAATAGAATGCTTTCAGGCACGTTCAGATCATATTTCTCCAAACTTCCTGACCACATAAAAATTGCCAATTTACTTGGTGGTTTCTGAGAGTGATATAAAGTGAGACTTATATTGTTTTATATTTTATTATCATACAAATTGACTCTGTATTTCCCCCTACTTCATTTTCACATTAGCTAGTACATACACAAAGACTGGAGCTGTTATTTCCAATGGTGCTGAATGGATCCTAATATTTTTTTAAAAATCAGTAACATGCAGCTTTTTGTAATTCTACCTCATTTCTGAGATGCTACGAGGTGCAAAAATCCCATCAATGAGTAATGAGTTGTGGGTTAAGGTGGACATACCTTGCTGTGCAGGCCCTGTACTGCTCTCGACCCACACTGCCTGCCATAAAATTTTAATGTTGCTTCTGACACATTTATGAAATATCCCACCCAGTCTTTGCAGGGAGACAAAAAGATTTACCTCTGCAATTACGGGAAACATGCAGATTTTAGCTGTGCACTTTAAACTTTTGTCCACAAAGGTATTTAACTTTAACACAACAAAGGTAGGTGGTGCCACACAGCAACCACGCTGGAACTGCATTAACGCAGAGATTTATTTCCCTACACAAAGAGGACAACTACCCAGCCAGGCTGCATGGATCATCTCAATTAATGCTGGCGAATAATTCCGCTCGCATCTTTATAGCCTTCCCCATCCACACAGACCTCTATCTGCTGTAACTATGTTTTTAAAGCATAGTAAACTAGAAATGAAAATATGAAACACAGGCCAAGGTTTGCTCTGCAGTTTCAGGCCAAAGCCAGTATCCTGCCTCTGATAGTTGCTACTGAGAAAGGTAAAGCAAAGCCCCAATGCACCCAGCCAATTTGTCAATGCTGAATATGGGGCTGGGGGTGAAATTCCATTCCCAGGCCCTGAATCAACCAGCTTGAACCCCAAAGCATGAGATTTGACACCCTTTACTATTGCCTTGGTGTATATGGGTGCAAACACAACTGCTGTTCGTAGAATTATCCAGTCTTTTTAACGCCCCCAGCCACGAGGCTACATTCTGGCTAGTCCTGCACTGGTCCCGTGCAAGAGGTGAAGGGATGGGTCACTTCAGCTGCCCACTTCACTGCCATCTAGGGCTCAGTGAGCATGCCTGACAGTAAGGTGTGCATTGCTGGGGTGAGACTAGAGCATGCACCCACAAGAGTCTCCCAGCAGGCAGCTCGGGTCTGGGGAAGCAACAGGGGCCAATGCTCTCACCAAGCCCCCTGAGGTATTCTGCCGGCTTCCACCTGGTGTGTCATCTTGGGGAACCCCCTGCAGTCTGCTACTGCTCCCCTTCTTCATGCACTGACCCTACCAGGGGAAAGGCCTGAATGTGACCCAACACACTTGCCTCGGTTCCCTTCCATGGCAATGAATTTCACAGTACCTGCAGCATCACATTGTTCCTTTTCACCTGCTCTAAATTTACCAAATATTAACTCCACTGACTGAACTGGCTGAAATATGGAATTTCCATCCCTCAGGAAATTGAGATTTTGACAGTTGGTATCAGCCTGAATTGAGATGAAAAGTCAAAATCTCTGAATTTTTCAAGTGCATTTTATACCAGATTTTCTTTTTCTTCTACCACCCACAAGACACCCTTCCATGTCTGCCTGTCAGCACAGCTATTCATTGTACCTGCAGTGTGATTCAGGAATTCCGTCTGAGACTCTGCCTCTCCTTTGCTCCTCCTCTGGCCTATGCCAGTAATAATACCTCAGACTAGATCAACTGCCTGAGCAAACCAAAATTCCACTCACTCCTGGCCCATCCCTACTCCATAGGAGGAATACATGGGCAAGGAGCCCTGCCACTCTTTCATGCCCAGGCCCAATGTCCAGGTAGCCCATGCAAATGTATCAGAGGATTCTTGAGTCCTTTTTCCAGCTTCTGGGAAAGTGGAATCGAGTCTCAAAAACTTTTCATCTAAATATTTAAAAAGGCACTTTTGGAATAATCTTTTTAGGGTTTTGTCAAAATACCCTCCCAAAACCAAAACAACTGAAAAAATGTGGATGAAATTCACATGAAAATCTAAAAAAAAAAAAAAAAAATCCACGCAAAATTTTGGTGAAAACAAAATTTTAAAATTTTCTTCCATTTTTTTGCACATGGAAATATGCTTGAAGCAACTCGAATCACAACTGTAGCTCATGGGTAATAGAGCCAAGACCACGGACAGAGTCAGCGGCATTCCAGCTTCACCTTTCCGCCCCACCTCTCTCTCAAAGGAGCTTAGGAAGGCTCTGAAAAAAGACAAGCAATATGTCATGGGAGAGGCGAACCTTTCTAGCACCAAACATGGTATCAGAGAATGACCATTTGACCACAAGATGGAGAATTTCTCATCTGGTTTAACTGCACTCTGTAGTAGGAAAACAGACTGAAACATAAGCCTTGTATCAAAGGCCTGGTATGAGGCAGGACCTGCTCACAGAATCTGGCAAGAACAGGGCTGATATTGCAGAAATATACATTCCTAAGAAGTGCTAGCTACAGAGTACTCCCACAAACACATCCCAATATAAAGTGGTACCAAAACATTCCCCAAAAATAACAGGAACACACTGACCTCTCCTAAAAGATAAGGTCAGGATAACAGTATGTAACAGAGATGTTCTAATCAAACCAACATGTACAAGGTAATGGGTAATAACTAGCCATGTCAGGAGGCGGTAACTACAGTAACCATGTCAGAGGGGCAGTACTAACTTGTTTGTATTGGGGTATAAAAATGTATCTCAAATAGTATCTTTGTCTAGCCTGGGGAGGAATGGAAAGTCCTGCCATTCACTGAGCTGTCCATTGTTACAGGCATGCATGTATTAGTGGTCCGGTAGAGTCTGTGGGATACTAGTACCATACTTCATTGACAATAAACCTGGCTGGGTGCCTTTGTCCCTTAACGGATCTTGTGGTCATTGGGTGGTTCGCTCGAGGTCTACTATGCCAGCTGTATCTGCAGGGCTGGGCCAGCACACAGGAAAAACACACACACACACTGAACATCTATCAGCATGTTACCACACACTCCATTGCTCTTCACCATGGTCAAGTCAGTGCCACCTACCTGACAGAGAAATAACCTTCGACAAACACACAGGGGCCTTGTTTTAAAAGCAGAGCAGACGTAAGCCTCTCACCAGGTATCCCAAATTGCTAGAACTGGCCAGGAGCCATGTCAAGACACTAGCTGTGGCCTGCTTGAACGGGTTGGTCAGCGTGGTTCTCCAAGGAACTGTGTTAATATTTAAAACACCAGATTGGAAAATGAGGACTATGTGCTAGAGATCTGCCTACAGTGTGGAAGTTCTGGTTGGAAAGAACTCACTGATCCCCACAGATCCTGGAGGATGTCAGGCTCAGTTCCATGGGAATTGGCTTGCTTTTCATACAGCATCACAGAAATGCTTCACTCTAATTAACATGTGAGATTAAATATTAAACAGGTTTTTACTGGTTTGTTTCACCAGTTTGCTTTGTGCCTTCTCTTCAAAGAAAGATTGAATCAGGAGGAAACTGCAGGAGTACTTCTAAACACAAGGCATCGTGTACCCTCTAGAGGGCCTGCCTATGGGAGGTGGGAGTGTTCAAACCACCTAATTCCAAGTGACCCTGCAAGCGCTGTATTTAAGTAAAGCTTAAATGATCTTAGAAGTCATTGCCTCTAAGATATACTAAACCCTGTGGCCAGAGTTCTCTGTTGCTTACTAACCTCTTCTGTTGGTACCTGAGTCACATATAATCGAGTGCATCTGTGCTTAGAACATGCAGCCAACAGGAAAGAAGAGTGGAGATTTCACAGTACTGCATCTGCTCCTCCCATGCAGAGGATGAGAGCATGTGCGCAAGTTTTAATTTCACACCTATTTGATACAGTGACTGCATAAAGGGCCTGATCCAAAGCCCACTGAAGTCAATGAAGGCGAAGCCAGACCTGCTAGCAACCTTGCAGCTTCCCATCTCCACCTCTAGCAAAGAAGTGAACACACCCAATGTCCTGCCAAGTTCTTGGAAGACATTTCAATCCTACCTCTTTTTTGGGCATATACAGGCACTCCCTGGGCACGATCTATGGGGTGCCTCTCATCTATTTCCTCTTGCATATATTCACAAGGAAACTTGGTGGAAGATTTCAGTGAAACAGCTGTCCACTGGAAAATGCCATCAAAACAGAACTGTTTCACTGGACTGTGTCAATTTCAACAAAAGTTTCAGTGCAAAAGTTTTTAAATGATTAGAAATAGAAAATATTTTGTTTCAAGTTTCTTATTTCATCTACCCTCACTTCGCTTCCTTCAGACTCTTTCCTTTTGACTTTTATGTAATATTTAAATATGAATGTTAATATATTATGCATGTTATCTTCTATATATTAATATTATATTATAACGTTTTTCATTATCAAAACAGAACAGTTTGATGAGGTCCTTCTGATGATTCCAAATAAAAATACTTCAGAATATTTTGTTCCATAAAATATTTCAAGATTTTGACTTTTCATCCCAATTAGGGACAAAAATAAAATTTAGAAATGTCAGAACTTCCCATGGGACAGAAATCGCATTTTTCAACCACTTCTATTCACAAGCAAAGAAATAGAGCCATTAGCTACTTCCAACCGTGGCAATGGTAATCATAAAAAAAATCTATACCCCAGAAAACAAATCTTTTGTACACCCATCCTCCTGCCATTAGTCAAGAAAAGAACTTTTCTACTGTTGAAACCCCATGGTCATATCAAATATGGAATGGCCTGGGGTACCAGCATTGAATGGTAAATATTTACTCTAGGCTGAAATTCACCCTCAAATAAGCCGCAAACGTGATTACTTATCTCCACTGGAACATGGCAATATGAGTTCTGCAGAAGGATTTCTGTAGCCTATGCACAACATCCTCATTGGTCCTAATGCAAGTACGTATTGGGAGACGCTAGACAGACAGGAACACATGGATAAAAGGCATCTATATACAAAAATCTACTAACACAATGGAAACACAGCGTCATCCCTTGAAAAATGTAGCTTTCCCAGGGAAGCTATGTGTGGACAATAGTTTTGCTAGCCATTGTCAAATACCATGTGAATTAAAGCCACCGCATTCTAAATTCCACCCATGCGACGACAGATTTCAGACACACATTTGGTAAATGTAGCATGTGTATCAGGGAAGTGAAAGAAATAGGACATCCCTGATTTGTGACTGCCCCGGGCGACCCAGCACTTCTACAGTGCTGCAGCTAATTCACTGCACAATACAGCTATGACATGGATACCCATCAGATATGTCACATCTTTGCACCGACGTGCAGGCAACATGCCACAATATTGTTTTGTCCCTGCTGCTTTCTTTTGAATCTAACTCCTTGCTGATAGTTAAACATAATTTGACAAGGAGTTGAGTTGAAGAGTTACATTATCTCTGGCCTACTGCACTGTCTGCGATACATAACATTTGGGGAAACATCAACTGGTTTAATCTATTAAGGAAAAATATTTTAGATTACATTGGGTGACCTGATCTTCCAGGCATGAGCAGAAGACCTTGATCCTGTAAAAATGTACGAGCGGCAAGGACCTCTGCACCAATACAATGCCCCACTGACTTCAGCAAGAGATGCTTCCTCATCTCCAAAATCAGGCCATTTAGTTATGGATTTTGGAACCTAATTCATTTTGAAAATTTGGCCCAACAGATTAAGTAAGACAAAGACAAGGAATACCTGGCACTTGGCAAATAACTAAGACACATCATTTAACCACTGCTGCTAGCAAAGTCAGTGCTACCTTATAAAAAGGACAGAATGCTCCATCCCCTTAAACACATAGTGGCTTGGGGTGGAATACGCTCTTATGCTCTTCCCCCGGTGGAGACTTTTCCCAGTGACGTCACACAGCTTAGCACTGGAGCTCTTTTCTGTTGGTTTTTCAGTGCTTTGGTTCCCTAACCCAAACCACAAACCTGGCGGACCCCACGGGCATCTCCTCTCTCCCCACAACTCCAGTCTGTCTGTTTCCTATTGGCCCGGCTTTTTATTTTTCAGTTGGCCAGTTTTGAAAGAAACGCTTCTTTCTTTAAAATCGAAGTCAGCATTCATAGATCGAGTCTCATCAGGCCTGACCCAATGCCCCTGGAAGGCAATGGAAAGATGTAGACTGAAAGGCCCAGTTCTTGAAATCAGTGGGAGCCAGGCACCTAAACAACTTTGAGGATCTGGGCCTAAGTGTTTTAGGGCAGGTCCTGTCATTTCCCATACGTTTGGACAGCGCCTAGCACAATGGAGCCCAAGCCTGTCCGGCTGCTAGGGGACATAGAAATGGTCACTTATTTTATTTAAGTCATTATTATTGTTAATAATTACAGGGTTGGAATCAGGAAGAGGCCTCTGTTTTTGCACTCCCACACGTATCTCCTCATAACACAGTGCACAGGAGCTGGGAAGCGCATATGAAGTTTTGTGTGGATGGCCCAATCCTGCCCTCGTTAGCTTGATTAGAGGCTACAGGATCCAGGACGATACAGTCAGGAAGTCCGTTCTGAAAGTCTTACAAATCAAGCTTGTACAGTGAAGCTTATCAGGACTGGAAGATATAGCGAGCCCCCCTCTAAGTGTATTCCACATCCTCCTTTCTCCTTTCAGACCAGTAGCGGGCCTGACTCTGGAGTAAGGCAGAAGGGAAGCCATCTGTTTGTATCTAGCAGCCAGTTCCTTCCACCCTGGCATGCTTTTTGTTTTGCCTAGCACAGCCGCCTCGACGATGGTGCTACCCAAGCTCCGTTACCACAAACAAGGCCAGGCGCTACAAGAAGAAATGATTGTAAACACAGACTTTCATCCATCAGCATTAAAGGGCTCCGAACGGGAAGTCCTTGTGCAGCAAACAGTGGCTTAGCTTGAAAATCAATATCTGAATTTAAAAACCCTTGGCGACACTCCACAGCCACCAGCAGTCATGGTTCAAATAAATTGTTTAGCAAGCAACAGGAGCCCTCAGGTCCCCCCTATAGGCTGGGGAAAGTTTGACGGGAAGGCCTGGCTGGATATCCTAATACCCCCCTCATATCTCCTCCCCCGCACCCAGGGTAGCTGTACTCTGCTACCAGTTGACGTGACTGATTTATTTGACTGAAACTAACCAAACTGTCACTTAGAAAGTGCCCCCTTGGTGCCTCTTCTGGCTGGAACTACTTGAGGGTGGGATCGCCTAAGCCGTTCCTGTCAGGGATTTCAAATGAAACAAGCCACTGAATGTGAATCTGACAGCTCGACTGCCGAATTAGGGCTATTTGCATGCTAATTTTCACCGTGCTTAACTCACTGGCAGACCTAGAGCAAGAAGCAGCCTCCACATGTTTGGAACAATGCTTGACTGATCTAGCTGCGTTAACGAGCAAATTATGGTAATTTTGTTATTACAAATGCATAGAAATTTCCAAAGAGTGGAGTAATACAATACGTTTTTTCTCCTCCCCCCCCATTTCTAAATATGGAGTCTTTTGTTTATACACACTTTGCCTTGCTTACTTATGTCCAGATAGGCATAATGTTTCACTTTAAACAGAGGAGGAAATGGTGGTTAAAGTAAAGAAAACTAGCACAATGGACCAGAGGTTCTACACCGATTATAAAATACCTGGGGCTGGAACCTAAGCTGATGGAAATCAGCATAGCCCCATTGAAGTGAATCGATCAACCCTAATTTACACCAGCTGAGGATCTGGTCCATAAAGTACAGCTGTGCTTAGCTATAGTAGGTGTAAACTACCCTAGCTTCTCCTTTTCAAATGGCAACTCCTTCCTTCTTCCTCCAAAGTAATTTCTAAATCAAGTTAATGAAATAATATCTGACAGCATCCTACTGAAAACAATACCATTTTTATCTATATTCCATGCAGGTGCAGTCATCACATTCCTGGGAGCTCAGCATCAAAATGCATCTTAAGGCTTTTAAAGATCCTGGCAGTCCCTAATTCAAGATGTGCATTAGTAGTGGTTAAACACATATCATTGACTTATCGGCATTGCCATTAATTAGGGGAATCATCAGTAGAGCTAATTTGTGAGCCAGCAGCACCCTAAGATATTTGTGATGGCACAGCGGTTGTGTCGTGATTTACTACAAAATATGTGTGTGTATGTGAGGTGAAAAGGGTGTTTTTGAAAACATCTGGAGTGCGCTCAAAAAGGGCAGTTCACTTAAATGAGAAAGATAGAACCCTACTTCCATCACCACGTCAAATGCGAAGGATTTTTTTCCCTGAAGTGCTAGTGCTTTGCATCCTTTTGATACAGTTGTCGCTAGGTCTGAAGCTGCAGACTGCAACATGCCTTTGTGATCACCTGGGGGGCTCACAGTGAAGGGACCTTCTAAGGCAGAACATTTCTGAAACAAGAGCTGGACTTTGACTTAAGTATATGCACAGGAGGACTGTGAATTAACTTCATCTGAGTGATGAAGATTTACACCAGCTGAGGATCTAGACTCTTTAATACTGTGGCAGTGTATGGAAAATATTATGGAGATTTTTCAAAATATTTCCTGCCTGACCAATCTCTATTTCTCTGTGAGGGAGAGAAATAAGAATAGTTTTTCCGAGTTTTTATATATTCTTGAAACAACCTGACATGTCACAATTCTGACAAACATGTCATAAAAGGTCCAACTATGTCTCTTAGGTCAGGAGCCTGAGCCTGTCTCAGAAGGGGAAGGAGGACACACAATCTACAAATCATTCAGACAGCTAATTTTTCTAGAATGGCCACTGATTCTGGGTGTTGCATATCTAGGTGCCTGGTGCCTGATGTTAAAAGCCCTAAGTGTTCACAGCTCCCCCATAAAATGTTGCTACAGATGCTCAGCACCTTGGAAAATCAGGACCAAGTTTTCTCAAGCTGACAGCCCAAAAATTGAAGCCACTTTTGAAAACTTTGGCTGATACCTCAAGAAGCCAGGGGTAAAATCCTGCTTCTGCTGAAGTCAATGGCCAAAGTGCGCTGGATTTCAATGAGTTCAGGATTTTACCCTTAGGGTGCAAGGAGAGGGACCCTATGGTACTCCTCTACAGCAAATGGCCAGTGCTTCCCATCACAGCCATCCTAACATGCGGCAAGTGAAGGGCACATGCTTGCCTCTGCCCAGGCAAAGACTGGATGCAGCTGCCAGTCTCCCTTATGCTGAAAACAGGATTGTAGATGCCATGTGTAGGGGTGTGCCATGGGGCCTCTCCCTACTGCATGTCGTATACACCAGGCCTCTTGAATGTTGGGGGATATCTAAACCTCTGAGCCAGAGGGGAAAAGAGTAAAGCCCATGAGTACCACGAAGCTAGAAACGTAGTCCCAGCCAATGACACAGATTGATCCCAAATCCAGTTGGATGGCAGTGGGAGTCTTTCAACGGGCTTTAGATCAGGTCCAGACAAAGCTCAAGCCTACAAAGGACTGAGTGTGATGCTGAGCCCCCTCACCTCTCACAGAAGTTCGTGGGAGTTGAGGGGAGTCAGGCACTCCCAGGATCATGCCCACAGTCATCCCATTGAAATCTGGGGGATCACTTGAGGAGTCAGGCACCATTCAAAGTGAGTGAGGGTACCAGAATTTGGCCCTACAGGAAGAAATCAGAAAAGCTACTAGTAGTTCACCTTAGGGCAAAGCCTAGTTCTGGAGTAAGAATTGGCTATGAGCGATAACATAACATGGATCAGGAGCAGATGCAAGTAAGACACATACAGTTTGGTCTCTTGCATTCCTGCCCTGCAAAATGTTGCAATACTGGTGGGTGGAATAAGTGCCTGTAATCTGTAGGATGAAAAAAAACCCTTGCTATGAAACCAGACTATGGAGCATGGTTAGGACAGATAGCAAGTGGATTTAGGATGACCAGACAGCAAATGTGACAAATTGGGACGTGGGTGGGGAGTAATACGAGCCTATGTAAGAAAAAGACCCAAAAATCGGGACAGTGCCTATAAAATTGGGACATCTGGTCACCCTAGGTGGGTTTATAAATTCTCTTTGGGCACCAAGGTAATAGGTACTTTACCAACTTTCTAGTACACTGAAGGAATTTCAAGCACTCACTTCTCATTTATCAGAGGGGTAGCCGTGTTAGTCTGGATCTGTAAAAAGCAGAGTCCTGTGGCACCTTAAAGACTAACAGATGTATTGGAGCATGAGCTTTCATGGGTGAATACCCACTTCGTCAGACGCACGTAATGGAAATTTCCAGAGGCAAGTATAAATATGCCTGTTTAAAAATTAAAGGCCCGATTTTGCTTTCACTTAGATATATGTAAATCAGAGGCAACTCCACTGAAATTGATCAAATTACACCAGTTTTACAGGGTGTAAATCAGAGGAGAATCAGAGGCTAATTCTTTACCTTATCCCCACTGCTCCATTATATCTCCTGCCATGCTATCTTTTGTCATGCCCCTTCCTAGTTTTTTTCTCCTTCCAATTAACTCATTTTCATACATGTACTGTTGCATGTCAGAAGATTACAAAATGCTATCATAAAACTTTAGCAGAACTGAAGCTTTCTTACACAAAACAAAACCAAATCCAATAAACACATGACAATAAATATGACTAAGATCTTCAGAGTCCCTGGAAAAAACAAAGGCTTTATTGAAAAGGTACTAAAATCCTAATACCTTCATTGTGATCCCAGCTATGATACGGCACTCGTGTCTCTGTCCTTTATATAATAGTGGTAGCTCTACGTTTTACTTTGTTTAAGCAGTTTGCTGGATATATTGTTTCCCCTTGCAGGTACAGACAAGATGCATTCCTACATTAGAACAAACAGCCTCCAGAGAGGAAATTCACACAGTCTAACTTCTTCCCCAGCACTACTTTGTGATCTTGTATGTTATGTCATCGTAGTCACAACAACAAGAATTATTGTAAAAACAGCATACTTGTTTCCAAGTGCCTAGTGGTTTTGACTAGGCATCATCTTTATAACTAGGCTTGGGAGAATTAGACTTTTTTTTAATTATTTCAACAGATAATATTGATAGTTATTTTGAAACACTGTTTTTTATTTTTACCATTTTAAATGTTCACAGTTGCACATAATTATGGGGTTCAAACATTGTTTTCTATTTTAATCAATTTAAACATTTGCAGGTTGGGAAATTATGGGATGGCAGTCAGATAATAATTAGTTAATCACAGTAGGTTTTGAGACTCAAAAAGTTAAACTTTACAGCCATCAAAGCACAAATTGTCAACGTCGTATGTCAAAATATACAAAGTAAACAGCCTTAAATCAAACACTAAGAAGTTCTCAAGCAGCATTTTCCTTACTTTTCCTATCTGTAAATTTTGATGATTATCGATGGAAATATTTTGATTGGTTTGTGTATTTGCGGTGAAATCAACATTTACCAATAAAAATCTAATGCTTCCAAGCCTATTGATGAACAAAAGACAGTAGTAGCACAATTGCTCCTGCTTTTTTTTTAAAATCCTAGGTCTGAATGTGGCTGTTTGCAGGTGCCTTTAGTCGGGTAATTGCACATAGACTTCATATGAAGGAAATTCATTTGTTCAGGGTCACTGCATGGTTTTTCATTAAAAACAAATTACCGGTGTTCAGAAAGGACATCTGGGTTTCGAGAGTCCCATTAATGACTATATTTCCAGCATCACTATCCCGGACAGTCTACCCTTTCCTGTCACCCTCGGTTCTGAGCCCCGAGAGGACAATGAGAATGACAGTCAAGTGAAAGGGAAAACATGAGCGATGAGGCCAAGTACTTCGTCCCCAGAGAAGGCAAGAAGAGAAAAGTGAAAAAAAAAAATAAAACCAGAGGGTAACAAGGGCCATTGTCTGAGCATTTCCAGCACAAGAACCAGAACAAATATTTAAATGAATGAGCATGATTATTTAAGCATAACCTTATTCAAATTCAATTATAATATGCCGCAGGCCCTTTGGACAGGACGAGGGGGATATGCAGCATGTTTTTAAACTGAAAGTACAAGGCATGTGCCAGGCAGACGCATGCTATTTGTCCATTTCCAGCTAGATTCTAAATCTGATTTTCCTCCCACTTAACACCCATTTAACCACAATAAACTTACTCCCTATTTGCACTGAGACGGAGAGAGAGTTATTCGAGGCTTCTGTCTATTTCTGAGACTCAAGAAAATCGATATGGGTCTGTTAGCTGCCTGCAAGGCAGAAGGGCAGCTGCAAGGCATGGAGGTGTTGGGAATAAAATAAAAGATCATTTGAATTGCAAGCTCTTTGGGCCCAGGAACTACCTCCATTACGTGTGTACCCTGAATGATGGGGCCTTGATCTCTGTTTTGGAACTTCTAGGGGCTGCCACATTACAAACAAAATAATGTATAATAAGATATGCAGTCAGTTTCTATTGTGATGCAGAATTAAGAACCTAGACAGGCAGAGACATTAGAACCTGGTCTCATGACTTGCTCTGGTGCTGCAAAACTCTGTTGGAGGGTTCTGTGTTGCTGGAAGTGCTGTGCTTTGCATTAGACATTGGAGCTACAGGCCTGCACCCCTTCTCAGCTCCATCAGCCCTTTTGCTATCCTACCCACACTTTGGCCACGTCTAGACTACGCGCCGTAGCGGCGGGTTAAAATCGATTGCTCGGGGATCGATATATCGCGTCTCAACTAGACCCGATATATCGATCCCTGAGCGCGCTTATATCGATTCCGGAACTCCACCAACCCCAACGGAGTTCCAGAATCGACATGGCGAGCCGCGGACATCGATCCCGCGTGGTGAGGACGGGTGAGTAAATCGATTTTAGATATTCGACTTCAGCTACGTTATTCACATAGCTGAAGTTGCATATCTAAGATCGATTTTACCCCGTAGTGTAGACCAGCCCTTTCACTCCCCTCTTCTGACTGCAGAAGCTGCCGCTTCCACTTCCCTTTCCTCCCATCCCTTGAAGCAGGAGAAGCATGCAGAAGACACTCAGCACCTCCTGACAAATGCTGCTTGATGGTTATCTGCCCCTGGTGCACACACAGATTCTGGACAAAGGACTGCCCTCCGTATTTAACTCAAGAGGCCAAACTCATTCCTAGTGTAATTTCATTGACTTCACTGATGTTACACCTGGAATGAATTTAACCCCTTGTTTGGAAATACCAGACATTGCAAGTTGCAACAAAAAATCAGTCATATTCTTACATGTTATAGAATATAAGTTGTCTGCAGAATGTCACTTATTACCAGATACGCATCAATGGAACTCTGGCAAAATACTGAAACATCAATTTCCTTGTGTGTGGGGGGGAGGGGGGCTAAACATTAAAATCATGATTGAACCTCTAAAACAATGGGGGGGAATACAATCTTGTGACGTAAATCAGGGGCATATATGAATCACTTGGAATGCTATATTCAGTTCTCGTCAAGAACACGCAACTAAAGAGAGGATTTTAAAAGAAAATAGAAAACATTTTGTCAGAATGTCTCAAATCAACCAGCTGTGGATATAGCAGAAATGGGGGCATTTCAGAGACATGCAACAAAGTGAGGAGAGGAATGGGAACTCTTGTATATGAAGAGAGATCAGGAGTGGGACTGATTAGCTTGGAAAGGAGATCAGTGGGGTAGTATAGAGGTACATGAAATAATGAATGAAGATAAACAGGGCACTCCTATTTAACATTCTTCTTGTACAAGACAAAGTGATGCTTGTATGATGCTGTGTGAAATATGGGAGACACTTTATGATATTGTTAATACCAATATTATAAAATTGTAAGGAATCTGACCAGATATGCCATGTAAGGTATCTATGAAAATATTATGATTTGCCAAGTATAATGATCTTGTTAATATGTTTGTATCACCTTTGTATTGTGAGTTATAGTTATGTAGGATATATCTGTATTTCCAAACTTGTGCTGTTTCTGGGTGACACCCCCAGACAGATTGGCATCACCACTGCCTAGCCTGTTCAATGGCCCATCAAGGGTCATCAGCTGTACAAAGAACCCATTGAAAGATGCCAGGGGCTACACCTTATGAGTCAGCAGGACTTGTAAGGGCATGCCTATGGACAGGAACTCCAAAGTTTTTCCATGCCATGTGCTGTGAACTATCATCTTCATTTTGTCTTCAATTCTGCCTCTTACCTCTGGAGTGACTTTTCTACAGATGAAGCTCTTAACAAAAGACTGACTGACCCATCCAAGCTGTGGATGTGTTCCGGAGGGACTTTCAACCCAGAAAACTCACCAATACTGCTAAGAACCTGATCTATGGACTTTGAAATCTCTGCATGTATCTGACTGCTTTACCATTCAACATCGATCTTGTTCTTTTTTCTTTATAATACACCTTTAGTTTTAGACACTAAAGGATTGGCTGGCAGGGTAGTACTTTCCAATCTCATACTAACCTGGCAATGGCACTGGCTCTTTGGGGTGCAGAAGAACAATTTGTACAGTGAGCAGAGTTTTAAGTAATTTCTCACTGTACTGGACCTATGTGCTGATTGGAAGCCAGAGAACCGGAATGCAATAATGGAGGCTGTGTAATTTCTTTTTTCAGCTTCTTGATAACCAGGGTGGGCATCAGAAGCACAGTTTATGATTGGTTGGTAATTTTAACTTCAGTTTTACCACCAGTTTTGGGAATATCTGCTGTCCCTTTTGCAGCCTGCCATGACCTTGGCATTTTTAAGTGAGGGCTGCCCCGGACACACCGGGCTACAGCTTGTTGGGGCAAACATTGTGTCATCTCTGTTTGGAAAGCATCTAGCATATTTTGGGCACAGCCGCAATTGGAATAAATAATATGATACAAATTTAAAACTGATAGAAAGAAATACTTTTTTCACACAACACATAATTCACCTGTGGGATACATCACCATAAGCTATGGCTGAAACCAAGAATTTAGTAGGATTCAATAATGGACTAGACATTTATATGGATAATGAGAACATCTAGAGAGGTACATTAGACAGAATAAGCATTTATAAAGGATACAAATTCTCATGTTTCAGGGCAGAAACTATTAAATGATGGGAGTTAAAAAGAATCAGAGAATGTCAGGGTTGGAAAGGACTTCAGGAGGTCATCTAGTCCAACCCCCTGCTCAAAGCAGGACCAATCCCCAGACAGATTTTTTACCCCAGATTCCTAAGTGGCCCCCTCAAGGATTTAACTCACAACCCTGGGTTTAGCAGGCCAATGCTCAAACCAGAGGTATCCCTGCCTCCCTCCCTTATGGGTAGGTTATTTCAGAACTGTTCAATACAGAGGGTTACTAGTTCCTTCCCTTGAATTATCTGCTGCCAGCCAGGACACAAGATAGGGTCACCACTCTGACCAGTTCTGATGTCCCAACCACCTAGTGTGCCAAGTGCTCTAGAAAGGCAATCTATCTCATAAGTGCTTCCAGAAAACACCCTAGAGGATGTCTCGTGTATGACAAAAGCATCATATTACAACTGTTCCACTAAAGCCAGCCTGCCCTTGCAGCTCTGATCTCTCAGAGGATGACATGAAAAGCATTTCCAAACACATATGCTATTCTGCATTGCTCATCCTGCTCACTGGCATCGGGGAGATCTCAGCTGGGTTCTCTTTCAGCAGCCAGGGGTCACATCCTGCATCTGGATCTGGGCTCTCAGGCTTGTTATTGCTATGGGGCAGTGAGAGTGCGCTGGGTGACTGGCTCCCATCTGGTGGTGGCAGAGTGGTAAGTGGGTGATGCAGTCTGCTGTCAAGGAACAGTAGCCATTGTGAGCTCCTTGGCCCACCCCACCATGAATCTAGTAGCTGGATCTCTGGTGATGCCAGGGGCTGGGGTCATTGCCAGTTGGGGGTTCTGGAAGGAATGTTTGCCATATGGCAAAATTGGCCAAGGGCTGCAGGGGTTTTTTCACTCACCACTTGGCACCCAAGATGTTTGGTTATGAAGTCTCCACTACAATTGTAGGGGTTCTGGTGCTGTTGCAAGGGTCTGACTGTGGTCCCTGCCACCCAGTGGACTGCTTGGACATTGGTCCTGGGTGTCATGACCTCTGGGTCTCAAACCTGGCCTAAAAAGCTCATGGGAGTAGCCACACTCCAACCCTCCACCTGGCAGACTGCTGACAATAGCTTGCCTGACTCCCAGGAAGTCCAGCCCCAGTGTGAGGCTTTGCCCCTAGGTCCAATTGGCAGAGTCCCAGAGCGGCTGATAGGCTTGCTGGCCCTACTTCAACCAGTGGCAGGAATAGGAAGATGTCCAAACAATAGGGCTTCACCCTGCTCTAGACTGTGTGCCTTCTGCTTCCTGCTCCCCTAGCCTGATCTCCTGGCACCCTGTCCCAGCTTGATTCCTGACATCTGACTTCTGGTTCAGACCTCCAATCTGTTGCCTGCCTCTGACCCCTAGTATCCTGATCTGTCCTCAGCTCGGGTTCCCAACTCACGGTTCTGATCTGCAGTTTGTCTCCTACTTCCGAGCTCCCAGTATCCCAGCCCAGCTGACTCTTGACTCCTGTCTTGTGACTGAGGTTTCTGGCTCTGACTCCTAGGTCTAGCTGCCACAACTCAGCCATGGCAGCTTGTTCAGACACAATAATCATACAGGACCTAGCCCAATGCAACAAGAATGGACCAAACAGCAGAACCACAACCACCCAGAAGCATCAGACTTGCCCACAAAGATAACTGACTGCGAGAATGAAGGGAGGAGAAGAGAGATTTCCTGCAGCCCCCACTTCCTGTATAGCATGACCTCAGTTTCTGTATCACCCATTGAAACTATGCAGGAAGATCTGGTTTATCAGCGATTCACACTTGATGAAAAAGATCAGTGCCATCAGCAGCACATGTGCTTCTACTGCCATGAACCTGGCCATGCCATCTCAGCCTACCCAGTGTGAATACCAAGGAGCTCAGAGAAACAATCCAGCCCAGGCACATCAGGGGAAACCGGCCTGGACCTAGAGAGAAGAGAACTTCCCTGTACCCTAATCCCCACTCAGATGAATCCTGAGCCCCATCTAGGTACTTCTCATTCACAGGTGCCTATCCAGCTGTACATTCCAGGATTCTGAGATGGCCAGTGCCACATGCTTCAGAGGGAATGAACAGAACAGTGCAATTATAGAGTGATCCCTCCTATTGTCCAGTCCCAGTTCTGGCAGTTGGAGCTTTAGGGACACCTGGTACACTGAGTTGGATCCCTGACCATTTTCACTAACAGCCCCTGATGGACCTGTCCTCTATTGACTTAACTAATTCTTTTTTAAACCCCATTACAGTCTTGGCCTTCACAACATCCCCTGGTGATGAGCTCCACAGGTTGACTGTGAATTGTGTGAAGAAGTACGTCCTTTTGCTTTAAACCTTCTTCTTTTTAATTTCATTGGGTGACCCCTGGTTCTTGTGTTATGAGGAGGAGTAAATAACACTACCCTATTCACTTTCTCCACACCATTCATGATTTTATAGACCTCTATCATAATCCCCACACCCTTAGTCATCTGTTTTCTAAACTGAAAAGTCTCAAACTCTTTAATCTCTCCTCATATGGAAGCTGTTCCATACCCTTAATCATTTTTATTGCTCTTTTCTGAACCTTTTCCAATTCCAATATCTCTTGAGATGGGATGAGCAGATCTGCATGCTGTATTCAAGGTGTGGGCACACCAGAGATTTATGTAGTGGCATTGTGATATTTTTTGTCTAATTATCTATCCCTTTCCTAATGGTTCCTAACATTCTGTTCGCTTTTTTGACTGCTGCTGCACATTGAGCAGATGTTTTCAAAGAACTATCCATGACGATTCCAAGATCTCTTTCTTGAGAGGCAACAGTTAATATAGACCCCATCATTTCATATATATAGTTGGGATTATGTATTTTTTTTTAATTTGGAGTATACATTTCTTTTGAGCCTCTATTATGGTGTTTTTAAATAGTTTCCATGCAGTTCAGTTTGTGACTGTTCCTTTCAATTTCCATTTAACTAACTCTATCACTTTTGTGTAGTTCCCCCTTCTGAAGTTAAATGATACTGTGATGGGTGTCTGATATTTCCCCCACCCACAATGATAATTACATTATGGTCACTCAAGGAAGCTCACTCTTGCTGAGTGAAAGTACAAGATTGTGGACATGGAGCTTCTGGCAATTAAGACTGCCTTCGAAGAGTGGTGACTCTACTTGGAAGGGGCCTGCCATCTGGTCCAAGTGTTTACCAACCATAAGAACCTGGAGTACCTGCGTACAGCCAAGGCTCTAAAACCAACAGCTCCAGTGGTACCTATTCTTTTCTCAGTTCAATTTTACCATCACATACTGCCCTGGAACCAGAAATGGCAATGAAGCCGTGTCTTGAAGAAATGACTGTGATCCATGAGACCCCAGTCTGGGACCATTTTCAAGTCCCATACTTAATCCGACTTGCCACCAGGACCTACTTGCACTCATCCATTTTGCTTCTGTCTCAGGAATTCTGCCCGATGAGTTGGCCTTTATCAGCCAACAGCTACATGAGACTCGGGAGGGGTCCCGTGACAGTGGTGGTTCTACAGCTGTGCCATGACTCCACCCTGGTAGGACACTTACAGCAATATAAAATCCAATGATTAATGTCCCATTTCTTCTGATGTGTCTGAGTGCCCCCCACAACAGAGACCTCTGTAGTTTCTTGCAAGATGTGCACTCACTCTAAGGTCCCATGCCCGAGACCCTGTAGTCTTCTCCATCCTCTGGATACACCATCTCAGCCTGGGAGGATTTTTCTTGCACTTTGTGGTGGAACTACTAGAATCCACTAGTTTCACGACCATCCTGATGAGGTAGATCGGTTTTCTAAGATGGCTCACTTCATCCTCTACATGTGTTTACCCTCCGTGGAGGAAGCCACTCGGCTCTAGATAAACAATATCGTCCATTTTCAGGGCTTCCTGGATCACATCACCTCTCACTGGGGGCCTCAGTTTACTGCCCACTTTTGACAGGAGACCTTACGTTTATTAGGAGTACAGCTGTACTCTGCCTACCGTCCTCAGCCACATGGAAAGAATCAACCAGATCTTTAAACAATACTTATGATGCTACATCAACCATCACCAGAATGACTGGCCTTCACTGTTACCCTATGCAGAGTTCTCATACAATTATGCAGACCACACATCCACAGGCCATAGCCCCTTCTTTATCAACTATGGGTACCACCTCCAATTTCACCCCCAACTACATACATTCTCCCCCAACCCATCTACCTTGGACCTAGTACAAGACATCCATCACACCCAAGAGGAGGTGAAGGAACACCTTGAAAAGGCAAAGGAGGGCTACAAAAGGCACACAGACAAATGTGGACAACAGGGTCTGCCTATGCCTCAGGACAAAAGATGTGGCTTTCAACTGAACACCTCCACATGGACAGACCCTCTTGGAAACTTGACCGTCAATTCCTTGGACCATACCAGATCCAGTGACAAATCAACCCAATCACCCTCAAGCTCTAGCTGCCTCAATCTCTTAGAGTCCAACCCCAATTCCAAGTCTCACTTCTAAAACCATACACTGAGAATACATTTCCTGCAGAGCACAATCATGACCTCCACCAGTGCAAAGACAGAGACAGGAGGAATACATTGTACTCAAAGTCCTTGACTAAGATCCCTCAGGGCAAATTATAGTATCTGGTTGACTGGGCCACAATCTTCCCAATCAATCAGGTACCAGGTAAAACAGGAAATTGAGTCGTACTTTCTCTGTGCTGCAATTTTTGGCTTTTTCCCTTTTTTAAAGGCCTTGCCCTGCTTCCCACAATTACACCTGTGGTCCCATTTAGCAGCTCAATACAGCTTCCTTTGGAGACAATTGCCTTTGACAGCAGCTGAATCAGGGCCAGTGTCAGTGGTACTTTTTGCATGAGCAAGAGACAGGATTTGGCTCCAGTTTTGTTTTGTTCTCTGATGGTTTCTGTTGAGTGGACAAGCAGATCTGTGTATTATTTAGGACTGTGGTTTCAATGGCTGGGGGAATGGGTAAGAGAACCAATATAACCGAGGAAGAGCTTGAGGACTTCTTCCAAGAGATAGGGAAGCTCATCCCTTAAAAGGACGAGTCCCTGATACCACAATATCTCTCCACACACATTTCACAGAATCTGTAACTTTAACAGTGGAATTCACACATCATAATTTACTTTGTTCCATTCATAAGAATTTCAGATGAGTCATACCTGTAAATTGCTGTTTGACTGCAATGTACTCAAGTTTAACCACGTGGAAATTTAACCAAAACTTCTGGGCCTGATCCAAGACCCTGCCCTAAGTCAGGGCCTGATTGAAAGCCCAATTAAGTCGATTGAAAGACTCCCACTGATCGCAATGGTCTTGAATCAGGCTCTGCTCTCATTGACAATAATGGGATTTCTGGGCAAAAGAGGTTTGTGGACTGGACCACACATAATACAATAAATAACCCTTATCTTCATCTATACATCACTATACGCTCTACAAGAGCACATGAGCATCATTATTCCTCTTTTAAGGAGGGGAAAGCTGAGATGCAGCAAGGTGAAGTGATAGATCAAGGTCACTCAGGTAGCTGGTGGCAAAGGTGGGAGGAGAATCCACAGTTCCTGACTCCCACTCCAGTGCCCTATTCATTGGGCCACACTGCCACATACAGCTAGTGGGATATATGCAAATATGTTTCACTCATAGTGCCCTGGATTCAGCAAAGCACCTAGACATGTCCTTAAATGCCTTGATAAATAGCAATGGGACCTATGCACATGCTTATATTGTATTGTACTGTATTGTATTGTCAAATGATGCACACATATATAAATCCCCACCCTTTTTCCTACTTTGGAGCATGCTTTAGCCAGGAATTCTGCACATCTAGACATGATGTTATCACAGAAATACACCTCTACCTCGATACAACGCTGTTCTTGGGAGCCAAAAAATCTTACTGCGTTATAGGTGAAACCACGTTATATCGAACTGGCTTTGATCCGCTGAAGTGTGCAGCCCTGTCCCCGCGGAGCGCTGCTTTACTGCATTATATCCGAATTGGTGTTATATCGGGTGGCGTTATATCGAGGTAGCGGTGTATGCAATTGGTTTGCTGGCCCTGCAGTGCCATTTGGAAATGTTACTTTTGACAGGTAATTTTCCCATGAGTGGCAGTCAATATGACAAGACAACAGGCGTGCAGGGACTGCTAAGATCCTGATGGGGAAAAGTGTGCTCCTGGGATCCCAAAACATTACCAGGTTCTCGTTTTACAAGGCTGTGCCAGGGTAAAGGGAGAATATGTGGCTTCTGGGAGCAGAGGCCACTTCAGGAAGCCTGGGTCGAGCCAGTCCCACTGTGTCCTGTCTCAGCTCTGCCAGGAACCTGAGTGGGAGACTTGCCCTTCCTCCACGTCCTCACAAAGGACCAGACTGCTACTGGACTGCATCTGACGCAGCCGCAAAGTGGAAGTGACAAAAGGACCCACCCCCCGAGCACTGCTCATTGCAACTGCAGGCCCTGTAAGTATCATAGATTATTAGGGTTGGAAGAGACCTCAAGAGATCATCTAGTCCAACCCCCTGCTCAAAGCAGAACCAATCCCCAAAAGGCCCCCTCAAGGATTGAACTCACAGCCCACGGTTTAGCAGGCCAATGCTCAAACCACTAAGCTATCCCTCCCTCTATGTGGTGGTAGGAGTATGTGGGGGTGAGGGCAGTAACTGCTCCCTGGGGTCACTCACAAGGGCATTGGCACCCCAAGGGTGGTGGGAGGGAGGCACAGAGCACAAAGGACCATGGTTGCTCCCTCTTCACACTGGCCCACAGATCATGACAGATGCATCATGCCCAAGGGCCAGTTGGGAAGGCACTCTTGTGCATGTCCTGATAGACAGGCCCTCCCTGAACGCCCCCTGGAATGGGCCGGAGACTAAAGGCCCCTGCCATAGGGTAGCTGGCCCCTTACATTAAAATGGGCTCAGCTCTCCTGTTCCAGTCTGGGTGCGCCCTAGTTTGGGGGAATGAGGAGGGTGGGGCTGCCCCTAGGAGCTATAAGTGAGAGTTCAGAACCCAGGAGTCCTGAGAGCAAAGAGAGCTCTGAGGGAGAGCACAGCAGGGTGAGAGCTTCAGAAGGGGTTGCCCATAAAGGAGGGAGTGGGGAGAGGTCCCTGCTTCAGCCATGGAGCCAGGTGAGGCTGGTGAAAGCAGAAGGCAATCGGGGAGTCACCTGCAGACTTGCCCAGGCCACACACAGCTGAAGGCTGAGAGCAGCAGAGGGCAATGCTGGCTGGCTCTCCAAAATGGAGGCCCAGAGTGGATGGAAGGCTGAGGAATAATGGAGGGGTGAGCCCACTGAGCTGGTCCTGGTCAAGAGCTGGAACCCAACCTGGGAAGGAAACAGGGCGGAGAAACACCCCAGCTAGAGGGGCTGGGATGTGGCCTGGTGAGAGACACTAGAGCCATATTTGGTGTTGGACTGTGCGGGGAGGATTCTGGTTTACGGTAGTGGGACTTCTGGTAATAACTTAACCCCACAAAACGGGCTATTTATATACCCCGAAGGCTGCCCTGAGTTTACTTCAAGAATCAAGAGGGAAACTTAGGTGAGGGGCCACTTGCAGGGCACCCAGGAGGAGGCCATGCATTCACAGCCCCTTTGAGAAGAAGGGAGGGTGTGTGGCAGAGTGACAGCAATGGCAGGTGGAGAGCAGGAACTGGTATGAGGCCGGGAGGACGGCGCTGAAGAGGTGGCTGGCAGAAAAGGCCACGCCGGTGGGGAACACGAGGTCCATTGCCTGCTGAGATGAGCCTTGGAGCGAAAGGAAGATTTGGGAAGGAGGGAAAAAAGCAGGGAGGGAGTGGGAGCTGGTGCGGGGATGGGGGGAAGGACATAAGAGCGTGAGGAGCTGGGTAGACTCAGCTGATCTACCACATCAAGAATTCTCCGGACAGGTATTCTCATCCCTGAGTTGTAACAGTTAACACTCATTCCCCAGCCCCTCGGACACGTGCGGTATGAATCCCTGGCAAATGCTGTACAAACACAGGCACTGTAGCTGGGGACCGGGTTATTCACAGTCACATAAATGATGTCGACAGCAACAAGCATGCAACAAAACATCATATATGTCTTATCATGTCTATATTTCTTCCACGTCTCTAAACACTTTACTGACACAATCAGTTAATTATAACAATCGTTCATGGTCCACAATTAAAGCGCTTATCAAATAACCACATTCTGAGCCTATGCTCTGAAAATTATTCCAGGAAAGCAGCAGGTCCAGGAGGGAATCCCAGAGAATTGGTGAAACGTACATTCACTTTGTATAAATTTCAGGGCAGAATAATTCAGCCATATCAGAGCACAAACATGGATATGCATACAGCATTAAACCTCATCTGTCAGCGCCTTCAGAACCAAATCATAAAAGACTACGTGCATTCAGAAGAAGCCTCTGAAACTGGCCCTTCAAATGACAAGGGACAAGTAAGGACAGAGAAGGTATTTTGGATTCTAGTTAGCAAACTCACACTTAACTGAGGACGAGAACCTAGAAGAATTGCAGGTGACCTTCAACCTAGCTGGAGCAGAAGATTGTTATTAAAAGAACCAGTGAAAGGAACATTGCAGTTACTCAATCTAATGGATCAAACCAGCCTACGTGTAGTTAAAAATAAATCTATTACACAGAGAAATCAGACGAGTCTAGATTATTGCATTGCATCTTTCTAAACTCTGCCAAATAATGTGCGACTGGTCTTGGGTATTACCAAAGCTGCCCATCTCAGGTACCATTACTTAGCAGTAGTGTCTGAGCACCCCACAATCTATAAAGTATTTATGCTCCCTGCACCC
The DNA here is from genome assembly GCF_003597395.2 of Chelonoidis abingdonii. Taxonomy (NCBI): domain Eukaryota; kingdom Metazoa; phylum Chordata; order Testudines; family Testudinidae; genus Chelonoidis; species Chelonoidis abingdonii. Next base: position 129,292,929 of record NC_133774.1, read on the forward strand.
CTGCGAGGTAGGGAAGGGCTATTAACCTCATTTTACAGATGGGGAACTGAGACAGAGACTAAGGACTTGTCTACGCTGTGCCGCAGTGCGGACTATGGGGGTGTGCAAATTGCCGAGCACTTAGTGTTGCATTCTAACTGCCCTGTGGGGACGCTCCTGGCACAAGCTAAAAGGTACCTAGTTCACGTTAACGTAGTCTTCTTTCCAGGGCCAGGGCAACCATTTAGGCGGACTAGGCGGTTGCCTAGGGCGCCAAGATTTGGGGGTACCAAAAAGCGGCACCCCCAAATTTTTTTAAATGGTTGAGCAGCCGCTGCTGCTGGGACAGAGAGGGATTCTGAGCCCCCCTGGGTCAGGGCACCGCCGCAGAAGCCAGCAGCCCAGGGCCCCCTCTGGGTCAGGGCGCCACTGCGCCAGCTGGCAGACCAGGGGCCCCCTGGGTCAGCGCGCCACCATGGTAGCCGGCAGCCCAGGGAGTCCCCTGGGTCAGCGCGCCGCCGGACGGCAGCCGGACCAGCCCAGGGCCCCCTGGGTCCAGCGCGCTGCTTCTCCCTGGCGGCAGCCGGCAGCTTCAGGTGCACTTCCCTGGGTCAGGGCGCCGCTGTGGCAAGCCAGCAACCCGCGCAGGTGCCCCTTCTGGGTCAGGCGCTGCCAACCCCTCGTCATTGGCCAGCAGGCGGCAGCCAGGGGCCCGCCCTGGGTCCAGGGCAACTGCCGTGGCAGTGTGCTGGCCCGGTAGCGGTCTTCTGCTCACGTGGGGCTGTCGCCCTGGGTCAGTCGGCACGCCACCTCGCGCAGCAGCCGCAGCGCCTAGGGCCCCCTCTGGCAGGGCGTGGGCACCGGTTTTCGTCGGTTTGTTTTTGAGTTCACTCACTAGCGCTTGAGTGGGGGGAGGGGCTTCGCGTATGGCTTGTTGACATATTGGCCAAATATTGCGCGGCATTAATCCATACGAGTCTTGGTCGGAATACGGCAGAGCTGGCTAAGCCCAGTGGGCAGCCTTGGTTCACGGCACTGATTCGTGCAATCCGGCATACCTGGCCAGCAGTCCCTGAGTAGTAGGGCCAACGTGCTCCCAGACTGGATACTGGGTATGCAGCCCGAGAAGTTCGGGGCTGCCCAAGTGGTGCGCTGATCGCCATGGATAATCACCTTGGGCCTGCAGGCAGAGGCTCAGAATCCTCTTCCGTCCTCCCAGAGCAGGGGCCAGCCTCGCGCAATTTTTCTTGTTGCCGCCGACGTGGGGGCGCTAGGTGGCTGGGCAGAGCTGCGCAGGACTCTGCTTAGGGCACATTGGCAGGAGCCCTGGAAGGAGGCGCCAGGCTTCTGGAGGGAAAATCGGGGGGGGTGGTTCCCCCCCCTGGGCTCAGGCCCCTCCCACGGTTAGCCCCAGCGAGACTCGGCACGGAGAAGAAAGAGACCTCAGCGTAGTGGTCTGGTGGAAGCGGATGAAGAAAGAGGACCCGATGCTCCATGCGTTGGCAAAAGGTAAGCAAAGTGCTTCCCACAGCTTGCGCATCAGGTGCCTGTGCTCTGTCCCCTTGGTCCTTGGTGGTCCCCCACTCAGCTTTCAACTGAACGTCCCTTCTGCCCTGGATCGGCTTGGATGAGAAGCAGGTCAGCTCCTGGCAGGAGCGAGCTTTTCCCCAGTGACCAGAGGCACCCCCCCCTCACCCCCATGCCCCCATACCTGGAACCCCAGCTGCCGGAGGCCCAGTCCCATCTGTAGCCCGCGAAACACGCCGTCCACTCCATTCCCCCCCACATCCAGCCCTTGCACACAGAGCTGACCCGCCAGCTCCAAGTCCAGTGCTCTTGAGCCTGGAAACCCCCTTGACCACCATCCCCCCCAACAGCCTGACCCCAGCTCGAGCCCAGTCTTCTGAGGCTGGAACCCCCTCACCCCAATCACTTCTCAACCCCCTGATCCCCAGCTTCGAGAAAGTTGTCCCCTACACAACAGTATTGACTTACGCATCAATCTTGACACTGTGGCCAGCTTTCGCGGACAAGAGGAAGCAAAGGCTTCTCGAAGCTCAAGTTTGATATAAACATACATGCGAACATCAAAATGTTGCCAACAAAGGGACTTGTTGGACAAAGACTTGTTGGGCTATCTACCTTGTCACTAGAACATGACATTGCTCACAGCATTGACTTGGAGGAACTTGTTTCTAAATTTGCTAAACTAAAAGCGCAGAAACATAAATTCTAAATTATAACATGTTACTCTGTGACCATGTATTGTGTATAATGTATGTGATTTGGGGAGGGGGGAGGCGGGGGGACGCATGATGGAAGTTTCGCCTACAGCACAAAATATCCTTGCACCGGCCCTGCTTCTTTCAAACAGGGCTATGCTCATGCGAACTAAGTACCTTGTAGTTCACACCAGCAGTGCCTACGGGGGGCAATTACAGAACAACACTTTGCTGTGCTCTGCACTTCATCCTCCTTGGTAGTCCAAACTGAAGCACACTGTAAACATAGCCAGGTCTTCAAAGGATTTCGGCACCTGAAGATGCAGACACCTAAAGGAATTTTCAGACACACTCCGATGGGAGTTAGGAGCCTACCATGCTTAGGCACACTTGAAAAACACAACTGATTGTCTTTTTGTTCTGCGTTTGTACAGCACCTAACACAATGGAATCCTGGACAATGACTGGGGTCCCTGGGCACTATGCTTATACAAATAATAATCATTAATAATAAGGACTAGTGAGATAAAATCTTAACACAGGCTGTAACAGAACCACCTTGAACATCATCACTTACACTTTCAAAAATGACTCAATTTTCTACTGTTCAAGTTGGGGCACATTTAAGGGGCTGATTTTCAAAGATCAGGTGCTCAGCACCTTCTGAAAATCAGGTCTCTTCAAGGCATCTCCAGCGGGTCACCCAAAATCCTTAGTCACATGAAAGGGCAGATCCCTCATTTGGAAGGGCACAAATTGTTCCAGGATACGAAATAGGATGATCTTTTCCTTTCACCTCAGGGAACTGGCATCATCTTAGATAATATGCAGAGTATTTGGGTTTCATAACAGCTGCACGTTAGTAGGCTTAGCCTTAAAAGCACAGATGTACTATGCACATAATTTAACACTTGCTGCTATCAAGAAGCTTCATGCAAACCTTCCCGTTTTCAGGCTGGCTCAAGTGAAAGACAGCGCTTGCTCCAGATCAGTTTCCTTCACTAGATCCCAGGAAGCCATGCTTCTCAACACAGAGGGAATAGTGTTAGTAGAACAACCTCTCTCGCAGTCTTGAATTACTTCTGCTTCCAGTAGGGTGACCCGACAGCAAATGTGAAAAATCAGGACCGGGGTGTGGGGTAATAGGTGCCTATATAAGAAAAAGACCCCAAAATTGGGACTGTCCCTATAAAATCAGGACATCTGGTCACCCTAACTTCCAGACTTGGAAAGAACTAGGAGGTCAGAGTAAATGAAGTTAACTAAACTTTGCCAGCTTGCAAAATAAAGCATTACTTTGTGTTCAGGTTCTGATTAAGTCATAGAATACCAGGGTTAGAAGGGACCTCAGGAGGTCATCTAGTCCAAGCCCCTGCTCAAACTAGGACCAATCTCCAGACAGATTTTTGCCCCGATCCCTAATTGGTCCCCTCAAGGATTAAACTCACAACCCTGGGTTTAAGCAGGCTAATGCACAAACCATTAAGCTATTCTCCTGCCCCCCTGTGATCAGAGGCAGATTGTTTTATCCTGACTAGTTCACCCATCCTTGTTCCTAGCTACTGTTCAGAGATGCTTGTATAACTGCAAAACACATTTAGGGAAATCTTGTTAATAAAGTACCTTAACACTGATGTGACTTATTTTTTAGGTTCTTAATATTTAAATAGTAGGAAGTGACTTGAAATCACAGCAAGATGTTGTTGCATTTTCAGGCCAGATCCTCAGCTGTTGCAAATTGCTGACGCTCCTTTGAAATCAGCAGATCAATTTACACCAGTTGAGAATCTGGCCTGAAGTTCTAGGCAAGTTTTTTTGTATGATGTAAATCATTACAGCTGTATAAAATAAGCCATTGTTGTGTCACATTTACTTTTTGAGGGGAAAGTAATGTTTCTGTATTTATGTCAATCTTTATAAAATCCCCCCCATACATTATTTTCAATAGCATTGCAACATTTTTATGGGCAAAAATGACTACATGTTATTACAATGACCTGATTCATACATCTAATTCTTAAAACTAATTCATGTGAAGAATGAATGTGTTTTTCTTAATTTCTTAAAGATATTACCAGGAGACAAGTACACTCACGATAGATCATATATGCAAACTCCCACACATTCTAGACATAAAGCCAATGTTGCCAACTCTTATGCTGGTTATCACAAGTTTTATGACATTTTGTTCTTAATCTCCAGCTGCTGGAGTCATGTGATTATGTAATAATCTCAGCTTTCATTTTTTTTAAAATAGATTGAGGAAAATCTTGGAAATATGGTCCAAGTACACCCTAAAGGCCCAGAAACTAGAAAGCAAGTAAAAAAAACACCCAACTTTTTTTTAAAAGTCCCATGATTTTTAAAAATCCTTTACTCCTAACTTTTGAATGCTTGGGGTTCATAATACAGTATAAACACTTTTCCTAGTAAGCAGTGATGGCCTTAACACTGAGATCAAAGGTTGTGAGGGCCAGATCCTCCGCTATTGTAAATCCACATAGCTCTTTTGAAGTCAATGATTTTCAACATACTTAAATGTCAAACCCAGGAGTATATACAACATAACACTCATCTGTCTCTAGCTTTATCACTATCTGTATGTCTAAAGCACCAACAGTATCTCCATAGTGTCTAGGATCATGGATGAATAATTGTCGATCAAAAGTTGCTAATAATGGATAACTCAACTGTATTCATAGGGACTTCATCCTACAAGGTGCCTGTTATGAGATCTGGGCATGCTCAGCTCCCACTGACTTCCGAAGGGGTTGAGGCCACTCAGGTCCAGTTAGGCGCCTAACTCTCAGTGATTTCAATAGGAGCTAGGAACATAGGTGCCTCTGAAGATCTGAGCTGGAGGGCCTTCCAGCAGATGATCAGAAGCTCCCATCTCAAAAACATGCAAAAAGGGCTTACCAAAAAAAGGAAAAAGCCTGTGGGAAATTCAGTGATCCGCGATTGTTAAGATTTTGGGCTTAGTAAAGTAACGATCTGAACACTTCCAGTCCGACAAACACTTGCCACTACACAGCTTATCTAGCCCACTGGCACCAATATGTGTGACGTGCTTAACATTAAAGTGTTGATTAAAATCATCCTCATGACAAATGGGGAGGGGGAGTTTTAGGCTGTCCCTGTGTGATCAGATCAACACATGGCAAACGGCCATGCAGTGGGGTAAGGGCCTTTCCCTGCATACAGGATGGAAGACTTTGCTTTGGCAGCAGAGAAGTTAGGCTCTCCCTTGTGCCAGAGAGGGGCTGGTTTATTTATTTAGACTTGCTTTGCATCTGCTCTTCTCTTTTCATCACTGTAATTCTGTCTTCTGCTGGCATCAGTGCAGAACAAACAGAAAGCACTTGGCTTTGCTTCTGTAATGCTGATGGGGGGAGGAAGGGGGGTTGTTAAACTCACCAGGCACCATTCCTGTCAGTGTTGGAGCAGAGTAGCTGCCCTGTCCAGCAGGGGGGACGTGAGGAGGGTATCCTGGGAGGGTTGTGCTTGCCAATTCACGACCTGAAGAATCAAACCAACAAATCACCATGTGAGCATTCACAACAACTAGACATGTTTTTACATTTCCCTGAACACCCAGAACACAAGCCAGGCATTTGTCATAACTGTACTGTGAATACCAAAGTGGGATTTTTAGCTTGGCAGAGAGAGAAGAGACAATTTCTTTATAAGCTGCCATAAAGCTCTGATAAAGTGAGCGACAGCGAGAGAAGGCACACACAGCTCAGCACTGAGGCAGGCAAGCCAACTTGAACTTTGCTGGGCCTTCCTTATTCCCAAGTGCCGAAGGTGGCACACGAGCCGATTTTCAGTGGCACTCACGCTGCCCAGGTCCTGGCCACCAGGCCGGGGGGCTCTGCATTTTAATTTAATTTTAAATGAAGCTTCTTAAATATTTTAAAATCCTTATTTACTTTACATACAATAGTTTAGTTATGTATTATAGACTTATAGAATGGGACCTTCTAAAAACATTAAAATCAGGGCCAGGGCCAGGCATCAGCTCAGCAAGCAGGTGCTTAGGTTGACCAAGGGGAAGGGATGGCATGTCAGGCTCTTCGGCAGCAATTCGGCGCTGGGTCCCTCGGTCCCTCTCGGAGGGAAGGACTTGCCGCTGAAGAAGAAAGCGGAGCGGTGGAGCTACCGCCAAAATGCCGCCGATAGCGGCTTTTTTTTGTTTTTCTTTCCCCCACCGCTTGGGGTGGCAAAAACCCTGGAGCTGGCCCTGATTAAAATGTACGACTGGCATGCAGAACCTTAAATTAGAGTGAATAAATGAAGACTCGGCACACCACTTCTGAAAGGTTGCCAACCCCTAACGTACTTAGAAGTTAAGTACATGCTGATTAAGGCCTGTGTGTCTCTTTTTTTCTTTCTTTCTTTCTTTCTTTCTTATGCTCATAGCTTTGACACTCCATGGTCTCAGTATATCATGCTGCCTCCTATTCTAAGGCACAAGATAGAAATACAAGACTATCAGCAACATTTTTATTCTAAACTTCGCATGCAAGAGTAAGGCTGAAACTCTGTATTTCACAGTTCACGTCCCCAAGTTAACCTTTTTCACAAGTTGAAACAGACAAAGCAGGACTTCTAGGTATCACAAAGCGACACGAATGTAGTTCCCTGGTTAACTTCAGAAAATTAAAGACCTTGATGACCCCCCTGGTAAGAATTCAGAGTGGATGGTCTTGCAAACTCAGAGTGGGTGCACTGGTGTTCTGGGTTTGATTCCTGGCTCTTCCATAGACATTGGGGATCACCTTGGGTGATTGTCTGAGGCCTATGTCTTCAGAAGAGCTGAGAGATTCTGGGTGTCTCAATTCTTGATGCTGAACTTAAAGGCCCCGATATTCAGAGGGCAAATCCTCAAGTGGGGCATCCTTACTGCTGCTCTGTATCAGTACATATCACACAGTACATATCAGATCCTCTCTCCTTGGGACCGTAGAGCAATGCTGGCTACATTATCCACTCCGCTAGCCTAGCACACACAAGAGGGGTAGGTGGGAACTCAGTGTCACTGCTCCTACACTTGTAAAGGAACAGTTCTCTCATTATGCATCTGAAGCTACGTCTTCACTATCCGCCGTATCGGCAGGTAGCAATCTATTGCTCGGGGATCGATATATCGCGTCTCATCTAGATGCGATATATCGATCCCCGAACGCGCTTATATCGATTCCGGAACTCCACCAACCCGAACGGAGTTGCGGAATCGACAGGGGGAGCCGCGGACATTGATCCCGCGCCGTGAGGACGGTGAGTAATTAGATCTTAGATACTTCAACTTCAGCTACTTTATTGATGTAGCTGAACTTGCATATCTAAGATCGATTTTCCCCCGTAGTGTAGACCAGCCCTATATTAATCAGTTCAGGCACCAAATGGTTATCACAGATCAAAATGTTCTGCTCTTGTAGCTGTGTCTGTTTTCCTGACCTCCCACACAAGTTCAAAGTCTGAATACTGTAATTTGTAAGTGTTTTGTAGACCCTGGAAACACACAGCTGTCTGTGATCTAGCTATGCTTAGTGGGTCTTGGAACATCCCCAGGAAATAAACAGCAGACTAATAAGGATTTTATCTGAAATAAAAAAGATTTCCTATGGTTTGACATTTGTTGTGATGCCTCTATTGGTGCTGAAAATGCAAGAATTCTTAAGACCAGTGTATTATTATAGTTACAATAATTCCATGCAAATAAATGCAGGGTTTGGAGGCCCTCTGCACAGTTAGGCTTTAAATCAGCCCACTAATTAGAAATGACCTTCCTGCTGGGCAGTGTGGTTAGTACCACCTGCCATGTTTCTAATGTGGTGGCTGACGGTCTCTTCTGAAGGGCTGAGCAATCCAAAGGTGAAACAGGGATACTGCATACATTTCACAGTTGCAAAACGGTCCATGTCCCAGTCCCTCACAGGTATGGGGGCTTTCGGTTTAGCAAAGGGACTACTGTCACTCAGAAATAAACTGAGCTTTAATTTCTATAAAAACCCAGCTGGCTTTCCTCATGTGCATCAGTTAGCTCTCCCTACAGCCAGGAGATGGAGAGTGGTGTGAATCTGTAAGAATTATACATATTACATGGGAAGGTGGATTGATTTCAGAGGACTCAGCATATTTCACACTTCCTCACAACTGACTTCTGATCCTTTATTTTAGCAGACGGTCACTCAAGACAAATTGTTGCTTCCATCCAGTTGATAAAACATCTGCTGAAGATTACAATGAGACCTGTGAACGGTTTTACTTGTGAGCAAACCACGATTTGAAACAAATACCTGAAATTTAAAAAATAAATGACCATTCACGAGCACCACCGCACCCAGACTCAGAGGGAAAAGTCTAACATGTCCGACTCATTCTATCTATGCCCCTACTGCTTATTTTGAGGAGTCTGCTTTGTTTTCAACATAATTACAAATTCTTTCATATAACAATATTCATAAGTGAAAGGTAGAATCAGAGCTGGTTGAAAAAGTGAGAGGGATATGGCGACAGTTTCATCAAAATATTTTCCTTTTGCAGGCGGAAGGCACAAAATTCCAGCCATCTCTATAAGATTTACCTTTCTCTACAGAAAGGACATCGGGTACTTGGAGCGGGAGAGGGGAAAGGCCTGGGGAGGGTGGTGTTTACGTAAAGCTGCACATTTAGTATTGATGGGTCATGATTTCCATTGGAATGAAGATAAATGCGCTAATGAAACCCTTTGACAGCAGAAGTACCCTTAACAAAGGAGAGTTACTTGGGAAAGGGCTCAGATAACTAGACTCTGCTATAGGGATGTGTGCAGCTAATTGAAGCCCTTGTTATTCTGCCTAGTGAAGTGAGATATCTGCTCTGCTTCACCATGGAACCCCAGAACAAAGTGAGAGATCAGGTCACAGCAGTCAAATATCCACTAAACCATTTATTTTGTACACCGAACACATGGGAGGCATTTGCGTCAGGAGACAGCATATGTAACAAACTGGAGCAGCTTCCTATCTGGACCTTGTGTTGGAGCAGATTTTATCCTGAGATGTACCAGCCAGGCCAGATGCTCAGCTGTGGTAAATCAGATGGGTGCCATTGGCTTCAAAGTCCTACTACTCGTCTAGCTGCAGTGGAGCGACGCTAGGGCCGAGGATCTGGCCCTGAGATGCTCTGCAGTGTAATGATCCCACGACACTGACTTGGAGTTGGAGTCATGAGCCCGAGGGCAGTTTTAAGTCTGCCAGATTCCACTGGAAATCTAGTTTCTATGGATCTGGTGAGCTCACATCAGCCTCTTCGATTAGAGAGAGGAGTACGTGGAAGCCCAGCCTCCCCTCCCACCCGCTAACAAGCAAACTGAGAGCTCCTCCTCCCTGACTGAGGAGCTTACAGCTCAGCAGACAGCAGAATCTGCAGTGGAGTGGGGGCCTGACTGAGGTTTCTGGGGCTCCCAGCCAGTCAGACGAGTGGTGGCAGCACCAGGCGGGAGTTGAAAAGATGTCCAGATGGAGAGCTCTCGATTTGCACCCTCCCAGCTTCCTATCCCCTCCAGGGGAGCTGAGAAGGGAGGCTGCATGCCCAGAGCTCTCTCCCTTCTAGGTGGAAGGCAGAGAGAGATCACAAGACACATCTCATATCAAACTTCCCTGCCAGGAATCTTCTGAAATGCATGAAGTCCAGCATTTCGGTGTCCTACAGCAGAATGCCCCCACCCATCTGTGACTCTTTTTACATCTGTAGAGATTCTCAATCCTGGTCAAACCTGAGTGATGCAAGCCAGGGGGAGGGAAGCTCCAGGGATGTGCCCCTCACAACCCTCCCCATGTTTAGCTGGCTACTGGCCTGCTTTGGAACATGCATGCCTGTGGGGTACATCCCTTCCTTTGATCCCTTGCTGGTATCCACAAGATGATGTAATGCCACATCATCAAATGGTGTCTGGACCTGTGATGACAGCCATGAGAACTGAAGAGATCCCCTTCCTATTTTGATCTGCCGTAACCCACTGTCCACCCCCAATTCACCCATCGCCTAGTTTACATGGAGCCGGTTTTAATTATCTTACAATCCACTTCACTTTTTCCAAAAGCCTGTCTCACAATCAGAGATGTCCAGGGTCATTTCAGTGGTGCTGAGTGACTCCAGTTTCCACAGGTGCCCAGCTCCTCTTCAAATCAGGCCATTTGTATTCAGAGTGAGTGTGGATGCAGGAGACTAACTTTAGGCACCCGAGTTGGACGATTCTGGCCTGAGGACGATGCTAAAGCCTGGCTTTTGTTGCATCCAATTATCTATTCATTGTCTTTATGGAAGAGGCAGAAAAACTGCTCTTCACAAATGCTGCTTTTCCTTCTCAGCATGCCATATCGAAAGGGAAACCTGACACCTGCAGCCCCTGTCCCAGTGACATGCTTTGTCGGCTGCTGATTAACATGCTTGGAAGAGTCATCGCACTGCAGGCTTTGGGTTTGGGCAGTTTTCAATCACCAACGTCTCTGATCCAGTGGAGAATCTGTGAGCAGGTCTCAGGGGCTGCCCCAATCCTACTTCTCTCCCTCTCAGTCTGATCTCAGATGCTTCTAAGAAACTGGGGATTGTCCCACAGACTGGATTATGCAAATAGTAATGAAACTACTTAATATTATTATTAAGACCAACTCCAGCTGAGATCAGGGCCCCTTCGTGCCAGGCACTGTGCAAACATAAAGTAAGAGGCAGTCCCTGCCCCAAATGGCTTACAGCCTAAGTAGACAAGACTCCCCAAGGAATAGTATTAGCCCCATTTTACAGATGGGGAGCTGAGGCAAAGAGAGACTAAAGATCAGATTTTCTAAGGTATTTAGGCATCTGAAGATGCAGGACAAGCACCTAGTGGATTTTTCAAAAGTGCCTTGGCATCCATCTGCACCTTTAGGTGCCTTAATACCTAGAAAAACTGGCCTATATAACATACAAAACTGAGAGTAGAGGTAGGATTAGAACCCACCATCTGCTGTGACATGGGCCCATGCCTTAATCACAGCACTGTCCTTTCTCCACACTGAGCTAGGGGAAAAGGACTGGACTCACTTACTGAATTATTCTCAATTCACCACCAGCAATCACCCCTGGACTGTGAGCAGAGGACAAGCGTTAGCTGGAAATGTTAGCACTTATTTTTCATTAAAATCTAAACTGAGAGAGAGAGAGAGAGAGCAAGTGGGGGGGGGGGGAGGGCAGAACAAAGGACTGAAGAGACCACTCTGGCTCTGGCTCTCCCAGCCCTGGAAATTCTCTAACAAAGGAATGTAAAACAGATTGTAGGAGCCTGTGGAGTTTGTAAGAGCACTGTTTGAAACACTAGCAGACAGTCTGCACAGCTCCCCAACCTCACTGGGGATGAAAAGATGACCTTATGTCAGCGCAAACAGGGCTGACTGTATGTCATTGTCAGTGACAGAGGGAACATACACAGCTCACTCCTTTCCACTGCAAAGAGTCCTGATAATGCTGAGCACTCCAAATAATTGATTAGCTGACAAATACCTGTTTACATTTTGCAGATAACTAACTGCTTCCAAGCTTCCTGGCAAAGGAAACAGTTCTGGGGGAAATAGAGCAACTCTCTCTATGGTATTATCATGAGGGAGGAATATTCCTAAAAGTATGTTTTGTTCTAAGAATTGCTGCAGAATTGCGTGGTTGTTTTTTTTTTCTATTTTGGTCCCAAGAAAACTTTAGATCTTCCTTAGTAGACTATCATATGGCTACAGATCGAGGACAAAGATTTTACTGTACCCGGAAGGCCCTGTTAATACACGGGTTGATTTCATGTAGATATACAGAGAGAGTTTAAAAAAAATTATAACTTCAGAAATTGCACCTGGGCAAAGAAGTATAGGATCGTGCGTGTGCCTCTACATCCCTTTTCTGTAATAGTGTACAGCATATCGTTAGAAGTTAAATCACCCTGCTTTTGAAAACATGATCAACACGTGTGCATGTAAAACAGACAACAACAAAATGTATGTTGTTACATGGGAAAGCCGGAGACTGGGACACTATTCCCTGCCCTGCTCCTGAGCAGCTGTGAGACCTTGGCCAACACTACACTTCCCTGTGTCTTGTTTTCTCCATCTCCCATTTGGGGATGACAATCTTCCTTTGTAACTTGCTTTGAGATGGACGGATTTAAAAGTGCTGTATAAAAGGCAAAGCAGTATTATTTATAAGATCCTTTTCATATAAATACCTTTTGCAAAGGGAGAGAGGAATCCTTTCACCTGCACGTTGAAATGTAGCTACTTCTGGTGTGAAGTGTATTGACTAATACCCCACCATGACAGTGCACAACATTTTAGGAACGGAAGTGGGAAATGATGTTTAACTGCAGAAGGAATTTAGGTCAGTAGGATATAGCTACCTGCGTTGGAAAATAGCCAGAACACCACGGATAATACTTTTACATAAATAGTATCATGATATGATCATAAATGGACTCCACCTTGACTTTTACTTCTCATTCAACAGAGAGCACTTCCCCCAACAAACTGCCCATTTTCACCACGGAGAGCGTCTCACCGATTAAGTGCCAATACCCTGATCCTGCAAATATCTTTTGTAAATGTACTTTAAATAAATAACGTTACATGCAATTCTGCATACCCATAAGTCTTTGCAGGATCAGGGCTCATATCAGCCACTTACTCAATCACCAACTCTAGTTCTTACAGTGATTATGAGTTCCTTAGCACTGACCCAGAACGGCATTGCTGATGCAACCTCAGCTTAGCAGGCTTGGTTTGTGTGTTTAAACATCGGCTTTTGGTTTGTTTGGTTACAGATAGCTTCTGTATAGTAGGAGTAAATGCATGTTTAGAATATACTACAGTGACAACGGATCATGAGACTTTAACTCATACACCCGTATAGTTCAATCACAATTTCATTGCAGTTATAAGGACAGTAATGATTTATATCATTCTGAGACTGATGCAGACATCTATATGAGTTTATTCCATACCGCTCCGAGAAATGCTAGATTATCATGCCTCTTATCAATCATGCAAATTATTATTATAAAATAACAACAGTTATCTCATTTGTATTGTGGTAGAGCTCAGAGGTTCCATTATGGTAGGTGCTGTGCACAAATAGAACAAAAACAATTCTCTGCCCCAGAGCTTTAGGAAAATGAATACAGTGGTTGATCCTATTTTGATTATCATCTGTGATCTGATTTGAGTTCAGTGAACCTGTGGCTTAAATGACTCAAATTTCTGTTACAGGTGCTTGTGTATTTGATTTGCCCTACCTTATTCTTATGGTATCAACTATTTACTGAGAACCAGTCATGTGCTCATACTGTACAAATCACAGAGGAAGGTCTGGTCTATGTCCATAGAAACTTGCATTATAAACTAAACAATACTATGTATATATGTGCTCCAGGGGTAAACAATAGACGGACGACAGACTGCCAGCCACTTTTGAATGGACCCTGAAATCCTTTTATGTATTTATTATCATCTTTTCTTTTTAATTATTTTCTTTAGAGTCTGGACCTTGAATATACCTTGGCCAAGAAATTTGGAGCTTGACAAAAAATAATTGACTACGCCTGTACTGGATGGCCTGGAGACAGATTTATCTCAAGCCAGTTCAAAAATATAAGACGATCTTTTCATTGGTGCAGTCGCACTGATAGGCTCTATGGAAGACATGTGCTTAGAGGAATTATTTGCATGGCCTCCAGTAGGAGCCGTGTTGCCGTTGGCTACACCGCTATGCATCTTTCATCTTTTTCTAGGCAGCCATGGCATGGAGTAGATGTTAATGCTGCTTCTAGCAGTGTGCTTTAGCAGACCAACCATGGGACTGCCAGCTGAACAAGCCACGTGGAGAGACGGCTCTCTAGCCCTGCTTGCCCTATTCTCATGCAAGGAACAGAGAGCCCACATCTATGGAGGTCTTCCTTGGACTCCCATGGGGTGGGAAATATGTTATCACTACCTCTTTCCATAGCTTGAAGGTCCTTCCATCACTTGGTACTTGTATGTGCCCCCCCTGGCACTTTATGACGTGGTGGCGCTGGGGTGGAGAATGAGGGAGAAAGATGCCTTAATTATGCAGAGTCATCTTGTCCAAAATTTTCCAGAATGACTAATTATCTTGGGTGACTCCATTTTGGGGTGCCCAATTTGAACACCCACCCTCTGAAAATCAGGCCCTTCAAAGATGTCTTAAAAAGTAAGAATCCACAAAATGAAGGCTCCCCAAATCATTTGTCAATTTTGAAAATGTAGACCCTTAAATTCTATTGTAGGAATAAAATTCAGGTTCTTATACTATGTAGCTCCATGAAATTCAGAATTACATTGCAAGAAAACTCAGGGAAGAAAAAGAAAAAGAAAGAAAGAAAGATTAGAGCAGGTTGAAAATTTTCAGTTGAAAAAAATTATCTTGCATAAAATGCAGTTTCTTACATTCAATATGTTTTGCAAAAACAATTAATGGACAAATTTTTCCAATTGTAGGACAAAAAACAATCTGAACTGAGAATTTGTTTCATCACATAATGCAAATCTTATTTCATTTCAGTTTTTTGGAAACAAACAAAATTCAGTTTTTGATTTTCAGTTTTCAGATTTTTTTTCCCTCTCTTTTCTTTCCTTTTTGCTTCTCTCCTCTCCTTCCCCCCATCAAAAAGTAGAAAGGTAAAAAAGTGAGGGGGAAAACAGTTTCTCCTTCCTACCTTTTCATCCCTGTTTAATTTTCTCCCACATTTCCAATTGGAAAAAAAGGGGACAGGAAGTAAAGAGAGAGAGAGAGAGAGCATGCATGAGCAAAGGTAGGGCAGGGACTGAAAATCTGAAAGCCAAAAAGCAAAACCCAACATTTTAAAATGTTCAAAACTCAAATCAAAAATGAAAACTCAGATTTGCAATGAAAATTTTCCTTTAGCTTCATTTCAAACTTTTTTTAATAGGAAAATGATCTTTTTTTGGCAAAATCTTTCAAATGAAAACATTTTATTCAAAACTTTCAGCTGTGGAAAATTTTCAGTTTTGCAACCAGCTCTAACAAAGATCAGCAATATTTTCTCCTCTGAGCAGAGCCCATAGCTTACAAGAGACATTTTTACAAAAGTTCATACCTCCCAAGGCGAACACCTCAGGGTGGTTTGTGAAATGGAGTCAAACAGTCTACATGAAAGATAATTGTTGTATCAAAGCCAGGATAAAATAACCCACGGCAGCATTTGGCACCATCTTGCCAGAGCCTAACTTTTTTTTTTTTAACCTAAAGAGCATTTTGAGGTGTATCTTTGTATACTAATGGGTGAAAATGTGAATCCAATTAACTTCAGATTTAACTCATAATGAACTTCTCATTTTGCTACCAGCTCAGCTCTCATCCATGTCAGTAATTAACCACTAGGGGTTGTCACTCCTAGACATATGACACAGAGATTCCCCCAAGTCCAGGCGCTTCAAACCCTTGCAGAATTCATTACCCCGACAGTGTGAAAACCCTTCACTTTTAATACCACAGAGCACCAACAATATTTTTCCTTTTATCTACCTGATTGCCAGTAACAGTATGAAAGAAATGAATCCACAAGAGAAGTAATTAATTATTGCAAAGGATACATTAGACAATGCACTGGGTGCAGGCGGTGGGAAGGATGGCTGCAAAACCCTTTAACCAACATTGTTCTGCTATTCCACGATAGAGGGTCTTGTCATTTCCATCTCTAGGAACATATAACAGGATGCACTAAAAGACACTAAGCATTTATCCTCCAGTTCATGCTTAGGGAAATCATGAAATTTCCATTCACTCAGGAACATGGTCAGGGGTTAGCTAGCGCTCTGGGTTAATAAACTAATCTTCCACCTCTAGAGAACAGAGCTCAAATTTCAGATAGGTCACAAGTAAAAATGAGTTTGATGCTCAGATAAATTCCTAGCAGATGTTTGTCCAAATCACAAAGTCGTCAGCTGTGGAAAGGACCTGATCTGAAACAGCTAGATGCTTCATTGCAAGTGTACCTTTTACCTTACAACCAGAACAGAAGATGCTGCATGCATCAACATAACACACACATACACCGCTATAGTATGCAACCATTTAGGGTCCAGTCCTGCTTCCCTTGTGCACCCAAACTCCCGTTGAAATCAATGAATCATGATGCGCAAGCTATGAAGGATCAGGCCCATAATCTGAATTTATCTTGGTCTCATTCCATGAGGGAGCAGAACCACAGAACCCACTGGTTGCAGTTTTAGCAGGTTTTCTCCTGAACTAGTTTTATCAGGGCTGAAGACAAACACGTATGCAATGAGATGCTCAAATGTGTAGCTTCATTTTGCTGTAGTTCTAAGAAAAGGAAGGACACACACATCCCTTTGTGCTCTGCTGCTAGGGATTTAGATGCCTGATCAGTTGAATCTCACAGGGACTGCCCCCAAGTATTTAGAAATGCCTCCTTTTGATGTTTTCACTGGACAGAAAATAGTGTTTGGTGTCTGTGGTTGGCCATCAGCCACACTCAAAAGTTACATATTTGCAAGGCCATCAATGATGCATAAAGACTTCAGGGAACTCCCTCTGTGTCTTTCCACACACCACTTACTGAAATTCTTGCTTGGGCTGAGTCAAAGATGCTGCTGAACAATGGGCCTTCTCCCTGCGCCCTCCTAAAACATGGAATTTCAGGATCCCACACTCCATCGTTAGAAAACCTTGCAAGGCCTCTGTACCCCTGATTGCACTGGTCCTTGCCCTCCCTTCCCCATGCACAGCAGAGACCAAGGGTGTCCCCACTTATCCATGCCCCTGTCCCAACCCTCCTGCTGTTACTAGAACTCCCATAGTCCAGCTCAAGATCCTCTACCTGAGAAGCTCCAGGCTTCCACTCCCCTTCAGCACCACTCGTTCCCACTGCTCAGCTCCAGGGTTTTCTGTCTCTCTGAATGGATGTATATAAGCAGCCCCTGTGAGAGCTTGGGCAGTATCAGTACCACCATTTTACAGAGGGGGTCTTGAGACAAAATTAGTGCCACCTTCAAAAAATATGTTTTAAGTGACTTGCCATGGAGAGGCTGTGGCCGAAAAGGAGACACGGGTCTCCATGGACCCAGTCTGTTTGCTCAAGCACAGGACTTCCTGCAGCTCCCTTGCCCATTGGCTGCACAGAAATTTCACCATGTCGAGGCTTCCTCTCAATAGTTCGCAATGAGGCACCAGCAGTGAGTGACTAAACATTGTTCCTGCCACACGTGGGACCCAGGTGCCATTTTGGGCTCTTCCAGGAGTGATTGTTAAGACCCTCTTCATCAGGTCTCTGGCTTACCTATTTTCAGACTGATCTGACATTTTCTGGAGGATTTTAGAGAGGATGCAAAATTTGATTTTTAACAGAAACTTAGCTGCAGCCTTAACTAAACTGGAAAGCAGAAATCCCATCACATCGAGCCATAATGACTCCCAGAAGCAGGGCTGGTTCTGGGGTCCCATTACTGGGGGGAAAGTGGGTATTTTGGGGCCTCTGGATGTTGTTATTTAAAAAACAACCAATCTTCCAGGAGTCATGGGCTAATTAGATATCTGGAAAATCTTGGAGTTTAAGAATGCAGATAAGTAAGATTTGGCAACCATGTCCATGTTTTCTGTGATTTATAAGTTTGGCCTTTCTGACAATAATTCAGGGCCCCTTGAACACCACTGGGGGCAGCAGGGGGATGTCTTTTTTGACTCCCCACCTCTCCTGGTAGCATCCACATGGGCCAGCAGCTGGATTTGGACATGATTTTCAGGACCATTCCACATCCCATTATCACCAGGGCTCATTCACTTTGCAAGTAGATTGCACAAATGTTTGCTCATCAGCACTAGAATGCTGGGAATCCTGGTTCTGAAGGAAACATTGTGTAATGGTGAGAGAAGTAGTCACAAGCACGACAGGCAAACAGATTGATTTGATGTGGATTAGACTTGGCTCTTTGCTGTTATAGAGTTAGGGTCTGTTTCCAACTCTAACTAGTGACCTTGTGCAACCTCATCTTATTTGTAAATTAGGGGAACGAGAGTTGCCTGCCCATCAGGTCTGGTCATTGGATCTCAGTCAATAACAACAGTTGTGAAGTACACAGAGAAATGAATAGCAGTCAGTGGAAGATGAAACTTGAATGTATGGTCTCCGGGCTACGGGATAGTCTGTGAAAGAGAAAATCCCATTTTCTGCCCCCTGCCAGGAGACTACATTCAGTGCTACATTCCATGCTGGGATCACAGTGTTCTATCGGCACTCTTTTTACTTCTGAGATTTTGTAGCTTGTTCTTGGCACCAGCTGTCAGATTTTTAATGGGGCAGGCCAGAGACCCATTTCATGTGGATATTGCCCAGAAATTTCTTTCCCTAATTCTGCATACAAAACAAGTGTTCTGAGAAAGTTTAAATGTAAAGAAGAGGTAATTGAAGAAGGTCGTATAGTGGGAACGCCTTGACCAAATGGCCCCAAATTTACCCTACTGCATTCAAAATGGACCCAATTTTCCATCATATTTTAACCAGCATTTTCAGTAAATCATTTTGGATATTCTTCATTTACCACAAGTATTGAAAAATGTTGATAATCTCTGTGATTTTTGCCAGAAAGTTTATATACACATGCACAAGTATCGTTTGCTTTAGTATGTGGCAGGAGGCAGGCTGGACGACTTTGGGCACTGCTCTAGGCAGAAGTTCTGGAGTGAAGCAGAATGACAGGCAGCGGCTTATGGGATAAAGCTGGTTTTCTTATTCTAAAAACAGTGCTTGTTCAGGGTTAGAAGAAAATGACTGCATTCCTTTCCCAGCATCACATGACATCTGCCTTTTGCAGAGGATGCTGAGTGCACAGCTCTGCACTCCTGCAACATGTCTAGAGTGGCCCCACATAGCTACTGAGTTGCTCCTCCTCCTGGCCTTTTTTTTAACTTCTTCCTTCTCCCACCCATGCCAAGTAGTCCCCTCCCCAACTCCATCACTGTCCCTGTTTCCTCCTCCATGATCTGCCACTCTGAAGGGCCACCTCCCTCCTAGTCACTAAACCCATGAACTAAAGTCCAACATGGTGGTCACATGATTTCCTCTACCTCCTGTAATGAGGTTCAGACTCTAGTGGGGGAGGGATAGCTCAGTGGTTTGAGCATTGGCCTGCTAAACCCAGCGTTGTAAGTTTAATCCTTGAGGAGGCCATCTGGGGCAAAAATCAGTACTTGGTCCTGCTAGTGAAGGCAGGGGGCTGGACTCAATGACCTTTCAAGGTCCTTTCCAGTTCTAGGAGATAGGTGTATCTCCAATTATTATTTTTTTATTTATTATAATTTCATTTAAATCACTGAAGTAATATTAGCTATGAGCCCAATGTCAGCTTCCCGCAAACAACTGCATGAGCAAAACTTTGCTTGCCCAATTGTTTCCTAAATGAAAACACAAATGGGGTGAGACCTGGAGGAACTGAAATTCAATTTCTAACTTGCCAAGAGGTTCATGAATAATTTCCCCCGACTATATGCCCAGCTCTATTTATGGACATCAAACCTACTGTAGCATGCTTACTGCCATCAGTTACCTTCCCTGCACCTAATTAGAGGCAGATAAAACAGTGGTAACACACAGATCAGCTGTAATGATTTTGTTAGCTCGATTATTCTTCTGACAATTAGGTCTGGCTGCCGAGGCCTCACAGGAATGTCAAAGTCTACTTCCTACAAAGCAGGTAATGTCACAGGTGTGACCATGAAATCAATAACGAGGCATAGCTCTTTCAGAGGGCATCCAGGTCAGATGGAACAGCCCTTAAATTAAACATTGATAAGCAGAACACAATTATCCATCATGTTTAAGTGCCTGCGTGAAATTAGCAGCCCGGGAATGAGAGCAGTGGGGGAAAGGTTAGTGGAGGAGGTATTGAAATGCACAATGTCCACCGTGACTGCGGTTGTAAGGCTGTGACAGTAGCACTGCAATCTGCTATCTAGGCCATAAAATTTAAATTAAGCACACTGTACTGGAATGAGAGCCCCAGATGTGGCTTTGTTTATTTCCCTTCTCACCTGCAAAGGAGCAGATATATAAGGGAATACAGTCATGTCTTAAAGCGTGGATTTACACTTGTCAGAGACTCTGCTACATCCTCTCTAAATATGAGGCAAAGTGGGATAAAAATTGGAAAGACATTTCCTTGTGGGAAGGAAACATGAAAAGAATTTTTAAAAAATTCTTCTTTTCAATTGCTAAGCAATTCTGTGTAGTTACTACCTAGTACAACCAATTCTAAAAAGAACATTTTCTGTGTCACTCAATCTGACTTGCTTGCTTTCTCTTTTGACTGGTGTTGCATAAATTTCCCCTGGTATTTTCTCTAGAATCATTGAACTGATTTGCCCCATGACCCACCTGCCATGCTTCTGTACCAGACATATTGGTTTTCTCAATATGCAGAAGGGTTTGGAACGTTGATATTAGACATTATGTGGAAAGGAGTATCAGTGCCAGGTTCCCAGAGTCAGAGTCCACAACATTACAGAGAGAAACACCTTACTATCACACGGTTATGATGGATTAGGGGAAAAGATAAATCTTCCAGCCTGCATGCAGTTGAATCTAAACAGGTAACTAGAGTTCATATATCAGAGGGGTAGCCGTATTAGTCTGGATCTGTAAAAGCAGCAAAGACTCCTGTGGCACCTTATAGACTAACAGATGTTTTGGAGCATCAGCTTTCGTCGGTGAATTCCCACTTCGTCAGATATCTGACGAAGTGGGTATTCACCCACGAAAGCTGATGCTCCAAAATGTCTGTTAGTCTATAAGGTGCCACAGGATTCTTTGCTGCTTTTAGAGTTCATATGAAATTCGAGATTGGAAGATATTTTTCAATGAAAAAAATAAAGCTACACAAGATGTATACAAGAGCCAGTAATCTTATTCCCCTGAATACTTGGTTTCTCTACTTCCCTTTTCTCTTGTATGTTTGAGACTTGTGTTGATGAAAAATCCATCTGTGTCAATGTGGTGAGCATGACTCACAACCTAAAATACAGATCCTTGGTCAACCTGCTTCTGAACTCCTAGTGACACCATTAATTGATTACAGCATGTTAGTCTTCTCCTGGAGAAGGCAGTAAGTAATCTATTAGCTAGAGTGACTAGAGCACTAGGCTGGGAGTCAGGAGACAGGGGTTCAATTACTGGATCTGCCACTGGGCTGCTGAGTGACCTTGGCCAAGTCACTTCCACACTCTGTGCCTCAGTTGCCCCATCTGTACAATGGGGAAAATGATACTCCTTTGTAAATAACTTTGAGATCTGCTGAAGAAGTGCTAAGTATTATTATTCTAGACTAGGATTTCATTACCTAACTCTCTTAGGCTCTTTTGAAAATCTCAGTCCTGTTGCTTGATCACTGAAAACCTTTAGTCATAATTCTATTATGGAAACATAAATCTCTGCATAGTGAAGGATGCAGGATGCTTTCCATCACAAACTCAACGTTTACCTTGCACGCCACAACTTCACCTAAATTAAACCAATATGCCTGAAATTTCACGTGTGATCTGATGCCAAGGTAAGTTTGGAAGGTTTGGAACAAAGGTAAAAGGGTTCAGAACCATTCAGTGATCCCACTTTGGTATGGCTCATCATATCTACAAAATAGTTTGGCCTAAAAACTCCCAATACGTTTTACAGCCTGTTGGTCTTGGTGAGGGCCAGTGCCTTTGACTGTCTGGGAGGATTTGTGGGCAGCGATTGCACGTTATAGTAAGATTCCATTTGTCAATGTTTAATTTAAGGTTAATAGGTCTTATAAGCATGGGACAGACATGAGCGGTATGGGTGGTGAATAGTTGGAAACATATGAGTACAAGGTATTATGGACAGTTACATGCCACAGTTATAAGCAACCTAGGACTTAAATATCTTCAAAAATCTATCCCCTACTGGTCTGTTAGACTCTACAACAATCAATAACAATTGATTAACCATTTATTAAAACACCTATTAAATACTTATTAACCCTTTACTCACTATTTATATATGGAACCTTAATATAAAGTGTGACCTATTTAGTTACTAAATGCAGCTTCTTCATAGACTGCGGGCTCGCAGAGTTCTTATCTCCAGTGGCCCCGATGCGCACCTTATAACCTCCGTAAGGTCCCAACGCGGGGGATGCTTTTGGGAGGAGAGGAATTCATCTCTGCACAGCTTGCATGCTCCACAGCAGGGGTCGGCAACCTTTCAGAAGTGGTGTGCCAAGTCTTCAGTTATTCACTCTAATTTAAGGTTTTACGTGACTGTCATATATTTTAACCTTTTTAGAAGGTCTCTTTCTATTAGTTACATGTAAAGTAAATAAGGCTTTTAAAATGTTTAAGAAGCTTCATTTAAAATTAAATTAAAATGCAGAGCCCCCTGACTGGTGGCCAGGACCCAGGCAGTGTGAGTGCCACTGAAAATCAGCTTGCGTGCCACCTTTGGTGCCTGTGCCATAGGTTGCCTACCCCTGCTCCACAGGCATTCCTGTCACTCAGCGATTCTCAGATGTCCAAAAACCCAAAGGAAATTCCCTGGAAAAAGAGGTCATCAACTGGAATTTAAGGTAAGGAGGAGGTGGGGGCGGAGAGAATCCTTAAGAGAACAAGCATCATTAGAAATCCGGACATTCCAATACAAGGTTGCACTTTGTAGAAAAAAAAATAAAAGTCTCAAATTCTCAGCTGTATGACACCTTTGCATTGCCAGGGGCTGAGTCAGCTGCATGAGTCTGAATTTGGCCTTCAAATTGGGAAGTATGGTATTGCACAGTTAAGGTCGCGCACGCAGCCTTATCACAGTATTGCCATTTACAGAACTGCAGAAAACCAGTACATAATGGTGCCACCAACAATGGACTCCTCCATTTTTTCACTGAGAAATGACTTTGCTGGTCCTCTATACCCTCGCTGACAGGCTGAGTGTAAATTGCTATGTCATTAATGCACCATAAATCTTTCTTTACATTGGAACTAGAGCTGGGTGACATTTTTTAGACAAATTTTTTTCGGATAAAAAAATGAAGATCCCAGTTGACCAAAACATTTCACAAATTCATGTTAAAATTTACTGAATAGTTTTGGTTGAAAAGAAACAAAACCATCTAAAAATGTTGAGTTTTGACATTTTTGAAATAACATGTTTTGACTTGTCAGTTGAAAGTGACTTTTTATTCTGAATTTTACTTCAATTTGTTTTTTAAAAAGGTAAAAAAAATGCTTTAAAACAAAACATTTCATTTCAGGTCAAACAAAACGTTTAGTGTGACCCAAAAGGTGTGTGTGTTTTTTTGTTGTTGTTGCTGTTTTGTTGTTGTTTTAAGCTATTATTGATTCACCAAGAAATAGTCACATTTTTCGTTGTGGGTTGACCTAATTTTTTTTCTATTTTTCAGTTCAGCCATCAAACCAAGACATTGGTTATCTGCACAACTCTAATGGCAACAGCAAATCATTCCTGCCTTTTTCCCTCACCAGAAAAAGACATGCTCTCACATCTCTACAACCAAAGTGACTGCATTCAGAATGATTATACGAGACAAGTCCCCCTCAGTGAACAGGATTTCAAATGTAAAAGCATTGACTTAACATACACATAGCTACCCATAGCTGAATACATGAACCCCCTTAGGGAACAGACCAATAATGAAGGGACCTCATCCCTCAGTTCTCCGCCCCTAGTACAACCAATTACACTTCTGCAAAGTGGGTATAGAGTACTATCAAACCAAAATTCTCCTCTGGCCTTTTACAGACATTTTGCACAAGTGGGCCTGATGCAAACCCCACTGAAGTCAATGGGGGTCTTTTCATTGACTTCTGTGAGCTTTGGGCCAGGTCTGAAGTACAGGGCAGTGGCATTTGAGCCTTTGTTCTTTGATAAAAACCTAGCCTTGTTTTCACTGTATACATTAAACGCCATATGTGCATCATCGTGCATTATATATACTTTAGAATGCAACTTGAGAAAAGTCATTGCTGCAACAGATTATTGTGCAGGAAATTCATGCAACTGCATGATGCTTGGTTTTTATTGGATATGAAAAGAACACATATATGCATAAACAGACACAGCACAGGCACTCATATACACTTCCCCTTACTATTTTGATTATACCCCTGGTCTCAATTGCCCAAAGCTACAATTTCCATGATTTTAGATGGGAATTTTTCACTGTACATCAATGCTTTGCTTACCTATCTGTGTTAGTTTTGAAATGACATCGAGTGTTGCTTTCAAAAGCAAAAAACGTGTCTACTTGGGAGACCAGTTAGCCTCCCCTTGTTTAAAAAACACATTAAAAAGGGAAACAAAGAATGGGCTCGCCATCACTGGCAAACTTCAAGCCCAGAAAATTCTCTTTTTGGGACAGAGAAGAGTTCATCACTGAGGGAGTTTTACAAGCAGTAATGAAAGGAAATTCTACCTAACAAAAGCCTCCAAAACAGGTCAAAATATTAGTAAGTGCAGAAAACTCCAGCTGAAGCTAAAAGTGCCAATCTGGCTATTCTCTACTGTGGTGTAACATGCACATGCATTTCATATCTACTCTAAGGTCTGAACTGCCTTGATGCACCTCACCACCACCGCCAAATTAAAGATGGGGTTTTTTTCATCCCATTATTTCTAAAATGTTCTGCAGTCAGTGTGCTGGATGCAATGAATGGAAGAACTAGGAGAATTAAAACCACGCAATGAAACAGCTTTTTGACGGATAAAGCTATGGAAATTTTAGGCTCCATTTACTTCTCAATCTAATTTTGCCCTCTGATGCACATTATGCCTGAAATGGGATCTCATGTGGCTTGATCAGTCCTCTTAACATGTGCAGAAGCAACCCATTGTCTCTATTGTTGTTTCCTTTCTGTAGCACAGCAATACTTCTAATAACCAAGGCACAGCAGGCACCAGGAGGCCATCTCCACGTAATCACTCTGACACTATGAAGCTGCAAGACAACCAAGGTGATCCGCTGTTTGAAAACTTCAAAGCCGAAAGAGCCTCTCTCCCCTCCTAGTACACAAACACAATATTGGCAACCTCAAGCATTCAAAAGTCATAAGATATAGGTTTTTTTTTAAATAATACATTTGGTGTCTTTTTTATTTGTCTTCTAGTGTTTGAACCTTTGGGTACAACTGGATCACGTTCTCAAGCTTTTCTCTGAAGTCATTCACTTTCCTTTATTTTTTAAATGAAAGCAGGGGTTCTTCCATAATCCCAGCTGAATCCAGGAGCAGGGGCTTTAAGAAAAGACCCCGATGTTGTGAGCGTCACAATTAAAAGTTGGTAGCTCTGGAATGATCTACTTTAAGGTCACTGAAGAAAAAATAATCCTTGAAGAAAGCTAACCAGTCTATGGAGGAGAACTGGAAAGACTTGAGTTTTCACTTGCCAAGCAACAGGAACCAAGTATAGTTTCAGCTGGAAATCAGGGACCTCACATATAATCTGAAAGAGTTTAGATGTTAACATAGGACTCAAAGTTAACCCTTTCTCTGGGCTTCCCAGTGTATCCTTTCTTCTCCATTTCTTCTCACAGGGTCAGGCCTGAAATCCCTGGTATGAAAGGCTCTTCATGCGACCAATTCCACTGAAGCCAAAGGAGCTTCTCCAAGCAGTAAGAACAGCTCATGTGGTTTAAGATTTATAGGGCCTGATCCAGAGCCAACTGACTTCTGTGGAAAGATTCCCATGGACTTTAGTGGGATTTGAATCACATGCTTATGTCAATCTACCTTCAGGAAAGCACTTACAGGCATGCTTGATTTTCAGCATGTGCCTAAGTCCTGTTTCAATGACACTTAAGCTCTTGCTGAAAGTTAAGCACATGTGTAATTGCCTTCCTGAATTTGGGCCTTAAAGTTCAAGTTCTTCAGTATAAGATAGGCAGGCCATTCATCCAGTTTTAAACCAGATAGATAGTGCTGCACCCTATGGCCTGTTTCCCATCCGGTATCAAGACATGGCCAAACTTGGCTTTGTCCTGTACCAGCCAGGGGATGCCATTTTGAAGAGCACACTGCTCTATCCCCACTGCCGTAACCCTACGCATACTGCGCATGTGAGGTCACACTACTGGCAGCGGTGGATCCATGCCGGTGGGGCCAGGTCCACACCATTCCCAGAAGTACCGGAACAGCCAGTATTCCACGGATGCATGAGTGGCCACACTAATGCAAGCGCTGTCTTCATTTTCTGTTGTGCACAGTATCAAGCACATTTATGTTGTTTAATAAAATAAAACAATGATAATAAATAAATAATAATAATGTATAGTATCTAAATCTTTCATTCTCTCTACCTAAAATGATAGTGATGACTTAAGAAATGATTCTCAAAAGTGGCTGTTACAATTATTACAAAAAGACTTCCAGAAATCAGAACATTCATATCTCATATCGGTCCCACTCTTGCAATTGTTACTCATGCAAATAGCCCTGTTGCCTTCACTGTGACTCTTTACATGGGCAAGTGTATCAAGGACTTCAGCAGATTTTAGCAAGCAGAGTTTTACTGCATGCCAGTGGATTCAGAAATATGAATGGGGAAAGTATATTAATAATCAATTATTGAAGTTGCTCGATATGCCCATGGAACAAAACTTCAACTGGCTTGTGTCGCAGAGGGTTAATCCCGTGCTAAGTTTTCCATTTCACAAGAATCAGTATTTATGATCTAGGTCTGGAATTCATGTACAACAGAGACGTATCAGATCTGAGGATCATTTCGAATGTAGTCAACAATTTTTATACTGTGTTTCATAACAAAGAGATTCAAGCTCAGAGCTTTAACATTTAATCAATCAGAACTGAGCAAAATTCAGAATTTTCATCTCACAGGAAATTCTGACATTTCCACATTTGTCTTTCATCCCAAAATGGGATACAAAGCTGAAATATCAAATATTCCATGGATCAGAAATTTCAATAAAAAAATTATTTGGAATTTTTTCAATCAAAACAAAACTTTTAAACATTCCTGAACTTCAAATACTTCATTTCAGTTGGTTGAAATGACCTGAAATGCTCTGTTTCAAGACATTTCGATATTAAACTGCATTTTCTCATTGCATTATGGGAGCTGTAATTCAAGAATCTGATGCCTCTCCTATAAGCCAGGCTCCCTACCTGGACTACAGCATACAGAATCATGTGACTTCCATAATACACTACACAGCTCAGTCAGCTGTAAATGAGTGCATTGGCTTATGGGAAATGTAGTCCTACCAGGAGTCTGGCCCACCGGAGAGTATAAGGACTGAAACTACAACTCCCATCAGGCAAATTGCCCTAGGGCAATGCAGTTTAATATATTGTTGAATTTATTTAAAAAAAATAGTTTTGGGTCTGTAAAAAACAAACAAAAAACCCAACAACCACCAGAAAAAAACCCAAAATATTTCAGTTTGGGTCAGATCGACCCAAATAATTTTTTCTGAATAAAAAAAAAAAAAATTCAATAAACTTAAAATCTTCTTGTAGAAAATTTCAGTTCTGTGGCAATGACATATTCCGTCTAAATATCATTCCTAAAGAAAATTCCTGATCACCTCTAATTTTAATTTCATGCTAATAGTTTGGCCTCACTGTTTTTGTACTGATAGGCTAACGTTAAAAGCAGGGCTGGCTCCAGGCCCCAGCACACCAAGCACGTGCTTGGGGCGGCATGCCGCAGGGGGTGCTCTGCCGGTTGCCGGAAGGGTGGAAGGCGGCTCTGGTGGCCCTCTCGCAGGTGTCCCTGAGGAAGGTCCGCCGGTCCCACGGCTCTGGTGGAGCATCCGCAGGCACGTCTGCGAGAGGTCCACCAGACCCGCAGGACCTGCGGACCCTCTGCAGCCACGTCTGCAGGAGGTCCACCGGAGCCACGGGAACGGCAGAGCGCCCCCCATGGCGTGCCGACGTGCTTGGGGCGGCGAAATGGTTAGAGCCGGCGCTGCTTAAAAGGATCAGTGCATGAGTTCAGTTTGGATAAGCACCCAAAAGGTAACCCCTGGGCTCTGCAAAACTGGGCTGAAAATCCTCTAAGAAAAGAATCCTTTATAGTGTTTTGGCCTTTCCATTTCCAGTGCCAGTAAAATACAGGAAACTGTGACGTACTTAAAAATCTAAATTATTTCAAACATGTTCCCCTCCATTTGCCCCAACAGCCCCATCCCTACCCACATCAAATATCCACTCTCATCAACCACCTCATCCTCCTCCTTACCAGCTCACTGTTCTCTAATTTCTTCCCCCACAACACCAGCTCTCATAGCCTTAAAAAACTTTTGCTTGATCCCACCAGCCTCTTCTACTAACACCCTCATCTCCCTTCTTCCCTCCATCACTACATTTGTTGAATTAGCTGTTTATAAAAGCCATTCAAATATTTTCATCAAAGAGGAACGACTGTTTTGGGGTTTGGAGTTTTTTGACAAAAAAATATTTTTCATTTCATTTTAGTAAGGGAAACCCCATTTTCCACTGAATAGGGAAGATGAAAGTAAAAATGTGAAAGTGTTTTTCCCCCCAACAAAACATTTTTAAAGTATTTCCAAAAAGATGAAAAAAATTAAATGAAACCATTTTGGGGGGTGAAATACATGTAAGTACGGCCAAGACCATAACAGGGTTCAAAAAAGAACTAGATAAGTTCATGGAGGATAGGTCCATCAATGGCTATTAGCCAGGATGGGCTGGAATGGTGTCCCCAGCCCCTATTTGCCAGAATCTGGGAATGGGCGACAGGGGATGGATCACTTGATCATTGCCTGTTCTGTTCATTCCCTCTGGGGTACCTGGCACTGGCCACTGTCAGTAGACAGGATACTGGGCTAGATGGACCATTAGTCTGACCCAGTAGGGCCATTCTTATGTTCTCATATTTGATCAGCCAGCTAGCCTAGTCTCAGGGCTTTCCTCCACACTGCCCCTTACACCTTAAAATACCCCCCCAGAAATAGTCTATAAAGCGACTACCCTCTCCTCTTTACCATCCTTCCTCAAGACTAGGGCTTCGGATTTTCAGTTTTAACAGATAAACACCAATAAAACACTGGAAATGGTGTTTGGACATCCACATAAAACTAACAACAACTGCTAAAAATACCCACGCCCCCCAAAATGAACCCTGAAAAACAGAAGCCCTACTCAAGACATTTCTACCATCATTCCTGTGGGAAATTGCCAGCTGGTAATAGCGATGTAGATGGCCAGTGGGGACTGCTGAGCTCTATTGTATTTATCTGTTTGTATGAAGGCCACTAGCATGGCTGACACAGCAGGAACTGAACCAGGGAATCTCCAGAGCTAAAGTTATGAGCTACTACAGTTTGCGCTAAAGACTCCATGCTCTGTAGGTAAGTACTACGGCACCTCACATCCCTGTGAATTGGTATGGAGGGAAGTGGTAGCATACGCACCAGCGGGCACATTTACATTAGAGTAGGTCAAACACTGAAGAAAATTCTGACTGGCTCTAATTTATATTTTAGACATTGGTAGAAAAGAGGAGGAGGAGAGCACTCTGACTCAGTACTACCAGGTTGTGCAGATAGTTTCATAGACTATGTACCCTCATCCAAGTTCTTCCTTCCTTCCCTTTCTTTGTGAGTGACTTGACTCGTAACATTTGACTATTATACATAACACTTGTCTAAAATATAAATAACTCCAATTATAATTCCTGACTGACAGAGTTGAAATCATGTCAGTCTGTACATTTGTACAGCACCTAACATGATGGGGGCTGGTCCTGAATACTGTCTCTAGGTGCTATAACGATGATGG
This sequence comes from Chelonoidis abingdonii, assembly GCF_003597395.2. Taxonomy (NCBI): domain Eukaryota; kingdom Metazoa; phylum Chordata; order Testudines; family Testudinidae; genus Chelonoidis; species Chelonoidis abingdonii. Next base: position 129,322,967 of record NC_133774.1, read on the forward strand.
CTTTTAAGATGTTGTCCCGGTGGAACTGGATCAGTGAGTTGGCAGAGGACCAGTGCGGAGGCTGAAGTTTTGTCTTCGATGCCCAAAATAGCACATTTTGCCACAGGGTAACTCACGCATGATAGCTATCCCTAAAATCCTACCAGAGATGATGCACTGTAATTTTACTGAGAGATAAACTAGGCAAGGTCAACCATTGACAGGGGAATATAAGTATTGAGCTTACCTGGTTTACCTCACAGTAAAATTACAGATGCTTTGTCTCCACTAAGATTTTACAGAGGGATTGCTAATGCATTTTGGTTTGGTTTTGGGTGTTTTTCGTGTAATTTGGTTATTTTAGACAATGAGAAAAGGTGTCCTTTTCCTAACTGTCTCATAACTCAAAAATGACAGAAGGGGATTTGTTCACACCTTCACTACATTTATCTGAATGCAGTAAGCCAACGGTGGCAAATGCCAGCCCAAAGGGTGAAAGTTTCCACAAGTTATGAGCGTGTGAAAACAGAGGGTTATAATAAAAACTGCTGTGTAGCCTCCCTAGCTCAGGAGTAGAGGAAAGCAGCACCTTCACTCTCCCCTGAGTCAGCAACCAGTTTGGTCCCTCAGTTTAAATGGAGAACTGCCTTTAGGCTGCTCTGCATTACACCTGCTACCCATAGCTCCCAAGGGCTGCTCCAGCAGCTGGGGATTGCTAAAGTTGGCCACTCCCCCTTTCTCCAGACCACACCCCTAAATTGGTGGGGCCTGCTGCTGTACAACAGGTTGTCCCCCTAAGCCAGGTTCAAGTCACTTTAAATCACCAAAGTGCTGCAAAGCAGCTGCAACAGGACTAAAGATCTGGTCCCCCTCGCTAGCACTTGCTTAGTGTATGTTACCGGTCTGGCTGTGTTTCCTCCTCACAGCGTAGGGGCTCAGACCCACAGTCCTGACTCACATTGGTACGAGGTGCAGTACTGGACCCAGGTGGACTGCAAAATGTCAGCGTTGGCTTTGTGATGGGAAAGTCCATTGCAATACCCCCACTTGATTTGCCCTGCCCTAAAGCATGTGGCAGACATTTTGAATGCAGGGACTCCCATGCTTTTAAATTACTTTCTGAATGTTACCTTCTGATGAGTGTAACCGTGACAGCCAAGCGCAGAGCTATGAAAGGGAGAATCTATAAAAGTTAAACAAAGGGGGTGGGGGAGGGGGTTAACCAGAGGAGTTCTCTAGTTCATACCACCAGTCAGTGACGTCAGGATTTATAACTGTATTAAACAGCACGACAGTCAGCCATGATAAATCAGTTTCCCCCTTCTTCCCAAATCACAGACAATAAAAGCTTTGGCAGTGCAAGTCATTCATCATCATAAAGACTTGAGACGTTCTAGTCATCAATTTCACTCACATCTTTAGCACACTGGAGAGGAGTGCTGGAGTTTTAGGGAAGAGAAAAAAATGGAACAGGAATAATTACAAAGGTCAAAAGAAAGAATCCCTCCAGGAAGCCGGCTGTGATGATGGCAGACTGAGGTGCTATGCTTTCCACTGCATGCCAGGGACACCGAAAAGTGCTGCCTTACAGCCTTCCTCTATACCATGATGGAGCACACGTCTGGGGAGTAAATGGAGGTAGGGCAGAGGGTGCAGGGATGACACATTAGAGCTGCTGGAGTTTTCGGACTTCACACCGATGCCAGGGCACAGAGAGGAGAAAGCCTCTCTACACTGGCCATGCAGACCTCGGGGCTCTGCACGTAGGAGTCAGAACAAGCTGTCCTCCTGCCTACCACCACACCCACAGCATAGGGGTGCTGAGCCAGCATGGCAGGTGTTGTAATTTATTACTGATAGCAGTAGTCTGACCGTAGCACCTCGGAGCCCCGGTCACGAACCCGGACCCCACTGTGCTAGCCGATGCACAAACACAGACCAAAGAGACGGTCCACACTCCAGGAGCCTTGCAATCTAGGTATAAGATGAGACAACAGAGAGGGGAGCACAAGGACACAGTGAGACAATGCTGGTCAGTACAATGGCCAGTGGGCTCAGCACACCAGCGGTCCAACTGTTGTCAAGTCTCTGGTAGGCATCACGACAAGGGACTGTTTTGGGGAGGGACCTGTAGGCAGGTCACGAGGCAGCTTTGTGGATGTTTGCAGGGAACTCCACCCAAGCGGGAAAGGCGGTATGGGGAAAGCATGAAGGTGCCGGGCTAAACACTTAGTAAATGGGCCGACTGGAGGTGACAGCTCGGTACCAAATGAGAGGAGAGATCATCAGAATGTAACACGTGGGAGCCCCCCCCACCCCACCGCCCCCCGGTCCCCAATTTGCTGCTTGGCTTATACTGAGCACGCTCACATGTACTGAGCATGCCCAGTAACATCTGCTGAAGCCACTGCCCTCACTCTGAACCCCCCAGTATCAGCAGGTACAGGACATCTCTGGCAACCTGTCATGAGGTCACCTAACCATACAACACAGTGTCACCCCCTTTTCATGATACAAGTAAGCTTGCTGTGCAGACTGATATCCAGCTTGCAGGTGCATTTCAGGGAGCAGCAAAGGATCCATGAGATACAAATGCCAGCCAAGAGACTGGGTGTAACACTGGGAAAGCCTTGGAGAATTGTAGCAGGAGAGTGCTGAGAAAGACTCTCCTCCTGGTACTCATAAATGATGTACAGAGCCACCCCACTGCTTCCCGGGCCCACTACGAAGCCTGGGTGGCAGGCTTTTTTCAGGAAAAAAAGTCCTACTGAATTAAAGAATATATTTGCAAAAAAAAAAATTAAAAAATCACACTTCAGTACCAGTGAATCTGCATTGGCAAGGCTAACCGTAGTTACGAGCACCACCGCCAGCGGCACTAACAGAATGGCAGCAGCCCTGATAATCTGTTCTCTTCGGAAAGAAAGATTTGGGACAGGTAGAAAAAACTCTCTCTTTCCAACTAGTCTCGAGGCTAAGGCTCTGGACTGCACTCACACTTCACCTATGTGTTAATCACTTGATGCCACGGTTCCCCTTCTGTAAAATTAACTCCCTTACGCTCTTTGTGCCAGGGACGATCTCTTACTATGTGTTGCACGTTGCTTACACCTGGAGGCCGTGATCTCAGCTAGGCCACATGGGGCTAGAGGAAAACAAGCAATAATGGTAATAAACTGGACATAGGAGTACCTGGGAGAGCCACAGTTTAGATGCAACACTGCACACACGGGACAAATGCAGGTTTCGCCATCCATATGTTTGACAGAATTACCAAGAGCCAGCTGGGTCAGTAAAACTACAGGACAACATGTGAACAATCTAGGTCAAACTGAAGTCCCTCAGGAGATCAAAAGTGGGGGGGGAACAACCTCATTTTGCTAGTCATATCCTACTCCTTGTGTCAAAGGCACATATGACCCACATAATAATCCTATTCAAGCACCTCTCAGTCTTTAACATTTAGCCTGAAAATACAGTGTGAAGTGGTGGGGGGGGGTCTATTATTCTTGTACAGATGAGGAACCAAGGCACCGAGCAGCTAAGTGGCTTGCCCAAGATCATCCGGTCAGTCTGTAGCAGAGCTAGGAAATCAGCCCGTGTCTGAGTTCCAGGCTAGCATCTGAACCACTGAATTATCCTTCCTCTGATATGGCCATCAATTCCAGTGCTTGTTAAATACCAATGGCAATGCTAATATTAACAGACAAGATTGGGCCCAGGCATGTGTGGAGTTAGGTACCTAAACCCAAGAGTGAATACACAAATGGCGGGACTCTTTACCCTCTTCCCCACCTGTGTAGGAGCTGGATACTGTGCTACGCCTGTTCCCCCAGCAATCTCATGTATTTTGCTATCAGCAGATCAGCACATCTGACTGTGACACATGCCACGTGCTGGGGAAGTGATTTTGCCCTAGTGCTGCAGAGGTCACTGATTGAGTTATGCAGTAGAATGCGAGTTTGAGAAAGCTAAATATCTACTGGAGATGGAAGCGAAAGACTTACCGTGCACCAGACTGTGTTATCAACAGGGCTGTAGGCAATATAGGTGTGTCTACACTGCAATTAAACATCGGCAGCGAGGCCAAGTCAGCTGACACAGGCCAGCCATGGGTGTTTAATTGATGGGTAAACATAGACTTGTACGTTCCACTGTCTTGAGATTTCTCCTCAACCTCTATCTTCCTTACTTTTAAGGTTTTTCGTGGATGTGCCCTGTCGTAACACAAGTGTCACTAAACATAGTGTTTGTTAGCTAATTTCCCAGTTTTCTATATAGCTTTGGTGCCTGGTTCCTGGAAGCCGGGGAGAAAGGGAGCTGCACCTGCCTGGAATCAGAGAGGGAAACGAACTCCTGAAGCTGTTCCTAGCTACATTGACTCTCGTGAAGAGCGTGAGAGGTTGTGACATGCTGTCATAAATAAAGAGCTAAGGGTTAATGTTTCTTTCACCTGTAAAGGGTTAACAAAGAGAACCAAACACCTGACCAGAGGACCAATCAGGAAACCGGATTTTTCAAAGCTGATGGAGGAATGTTTTGTGTCTGTGTCTTTTGTCTGGCTCTCAGCTATGAGAGGATCTTTTTCTATCTTCAGGCTTCTAACTTCAGTTTCAAAGTTGTAAGTACAAAGGTAGAAAAACAATAGGCTATTATTGTGGGTTTTTTTGTATTTACACGTGTGTAGTTTGCTGGAATGTTTAATTGTGTCTCTTGTGAATAAGGCTGTTTATTCCTATTTTTCTTTTAAGCAATAGCCCTGTGTATTGTCACCTTAATGCAGAGATCATGTTTTTATGTCTTTTTCTTTCTTTTATATAAAGTTTTCTTTTTAAGACCTTGGTTGAGTTTTTTTCTCTTTGGCTAAGGGATGAAGAGGAGGGAAATTTCCTTGTGTTAGATCTACGGAGGGTGAATCTCTGCAGCACCAGGGAATTGGTGGGAGGGAGAAGCTAAGGGGGAAGAGAGTAGAATCTTTTTGTTCCTTGTATTTGGGTTGGTCCTCTTATGGGAAGAGAGGAGACATGCTTCTTGGTATTGTGATGTAAATAGGTTGCATCAGTAACTCTCAGGTTAGCCCAGAGAGGAAATTCTGGGTGGGAGAAAGAGGGGGAAGGGAAGTGGGTTATTTCCCTTTGTTGTAGACTCAAGGCATCTGAGTCTTGGGGGTTCCCCAGGGAAGGTTTTGAGGAGATCAGAGTGAGCCAAAACACTGGAATTTTTGGTTGGTGGCAAGCTATCAAATCTAAGTTGGTAATTAAGCTTAGAGGTTTCATGCTAGCTTCTCAGTTTATGAACGCTAAGGTTCAAATCTGAGTGGGAAAGCTATGATACATGCCTCCGTAAAATCTTGTGTCTAACCTTTCATCCCCATGTAAACATTACTGAAAGTACATCTAGCAGGAGCAGCCCTCCCAGTTCATCAGTGATGACATAACCTTTCAGCTGGAGGGAACCTCCACAAAGGAGTCTCACTTCGCAAAACATCACGGCCTCTCGTGGCCCTGTAAAAAATCAAACCTACCTACTAGAAGCCCAGCAGCATGTCTGTCTACTGCTCTCCCACTCCTGTCAGATTGAAGCCTACCTCCCAACCTTCTAGTGTGCCAGTGAGACACACGTGTAAGTGTGACGGCCATCATGGTAGCCAACACCAGGGACTGAGCCAGTGACCTGCAGAGCTAAAAGCAGGAGTCTTTACAGCTTGGGCTGCAGAGCCAAGCTCTCAAGAAGAGAGTTGTCAGTGACTGACAGTTCTATGCAGTGGGCACAGAGGGGCCCATATAACAGCCTTGCTCACCAAGTCTGACAAAGTCTCACTCAATATCTGACCAAAGAGCAAATAAGAGGAGTGCGCTTCCCTGGTACAATGGAGCAGCCTCCAGCAACGATAAAGGAGACAGGGCGTTTTCAGGGGTTCATCTCAGACTGTGGAACAAACGACCCCAGGATCCAAGAACTATTTTCTCATCAGGTGCAAGGCAAACTTCTTCCTGCAATCACTGACGCAAACACATTACACAGCATACATTTTTAAAAATCCATGTGCAATTCCAGAAACCAGGAAGAGGAAGTAGGAAAGAAACACATAACTGATACCTCTTAAATTGCTTAATGCCATAATGTAAGGTGCCCCGACACCATGATGTTGGGCACATAATAAGAACCAGAACAAAACAGAAAAAGTATCCTCTCTCTATTGATGGTGAGTGCAAATTAGTCTGAATGGACATTTATGCAATAGCATAAATATGGGAAAGTTTATTCCTAACCCAAAGTTGGTAGCAGTTTGTCGTAGATCCTGAAGCTTCAGGGTTTCTATTCCATACACATTTTTATCCTACCTAATGTAGCTTATTATTCAGAGAAATTAATCCTATTTTTAAAAAACTGGTGAATTCTTTGCCTCAAAGACATCTTGTGGCAGTGAGTTCCACATGTTAATTGTATATTGAGTAAAAAAAAAAGGGATGGTCATTTTAGTTCACATCCTTGGGTGAACATCATTTTAGTACAATGACAGGCCTGCCCAAGGACCCATCTCCATACCATTCCTTATCTGCAGTTCTACCATGTCAAGCCTTACTACCAGTTCTAATCCTTTTAATACCTCCTGCTAAGGAAACCTGTGTCATAATTTTCATTGCCCTTCCCTAAACCTTTGCTTTTTCTGACTCAGACTTTTGAAGACTGTGCGATTACAATGGAATACAGTATCTGAGGTGCGGACACGCCCTCAGTGCACAAATGGAATTACCGGGTTGTTAGTATTATTCTCCATCCCTAACATTTTGTTTGCAGTTTGACCAACGTTTCACACTGAGCAGATGTGGACAGTTCAGTGTAAACAATAAAGCCTAGGCCTTTCCCCTCCATTTAGTTAATTTAGAACCTATGCCCATGTATGAGCTGTTCAAACGGTCTCTTCCATCTTGGACATGTCTATGCTTAATTTCATCTGCTGTCCTGTTGCCCCTCCTCCGTAGCTGGGTTAGGTCCTTCTGGAACTCCTTACAGTCTTGATTAATTAAATAATGTGGCATTATTCACAGATTTTTCCTCCTCACAGCTCACCACTTTTTTCAGATCACCCATCCTAGGAAGGCTCCTTGAGGTACTGAGCTACTAACCATCCCTATGAAAAGGATTTAGGGGAAGGACGGTGCAGTGGTAGGGCTGGAGTTGGAAAAGACAAAGTCCTGTTTTGCCAGATAGGTATTGAGTGAGCCCAGGGCAAGTCATGTAGGGCCAGATTTTTAAAGGGATTTAGGCACCTGAAGATCACATAGGCACTTAACTCATTGATTTCAATTTGAGGTAGGCACTTAGCACCTAAATACCTTTGAAAATCTGGCCCTTAACCCCTCTGTGCTACTATCCCCATCTGTATAAGGGGGATCAAAGCACTGCCCTACCTCACAGGGGCGGTGTGAGGATAAAAGCATTAAAGACTGTGAGATGCTCCAACATTATGACAATTGGAGCCATATAAGGTTCTAATGCATCATTCTGCCTACTTAGAAGTTTCATGTCAGCTGAATCTCTAGAACTTTCAGATGTATTGTTAGTCGTGCTCCTCAGAAGAGCAATTCAGATAACGTCTCTATTAACTGGAGTTTTTTCACTTTCAGTTATTTTTATTTGCAGTCTGGGAGTCTGAGACAAACTTACATTATTTCTCTGGAATCATAAAATGCCACTTGGGAGGAGATTTGACTACACTGTGTTGAAGTAACAACGGAGTAGTCCAGTAGAATATCATTGGGGATCTGGAGTGCTGAAGTCTAATTCAGGATCTGCCGCTGGTCTTCTGTGTCTAACTTTGGGTAAATCTCTCAGGTCTCCAAATAGTCAAAAATATCCACTAATTTTGGGTGCCCAAGTTGAGACACCTCAGGTGGATCCTGGACCCATCAAAATATTTCCACGGATTTCAATTGGGCCAGGATTTCACTATTTATGCTTGATCTCCAACTGAAGTCAATGGAGATAAGCATGAAAAGCAAGATGCTACATAAATGCAAATTATTAATATGGATACTTTACATTGAGACATTTTTACCACTGTTTAAATCAATGATAAAACTCCCAATAGGATCAGGATGTATGTCTTGAAAAGAACCAGAACCAGTTAGTTCCTCAACACGGTCTTAAGCAGTGTGCGGGCCAGGGTGATAATATCTGTCCCTTCTCAGACACACTCGTTCTTTTTGAATGGAAGGACAAAAAAATGGAAAAAGTCAACCATGTTTCAGCTAAACTCTGGGCCATCATTAAAAAATGACACATTTTTGAGATTGGCTGCCTTTCCAAGGGAGCTTATGGGAGTTTTTTCACAACATGACAGGCCCTATTCAGAGGGACAAACAGGTTGCTGAAAAAGGCATCTGCACAATTATCTGTTAAGTACAGAGAGTGAGCTGTAAATCTGGCATTTTATTGTTCTTGGAGTAGGCATCTCCTATCACCAATTTGCACTGCAACATTATCGGGTGATAATGTTCAGGCGCTACTCACAATTTCTATATAGAAATAGTTATAGCAAGGCTTGTTGCTATTACTATTAGAGCTGGTCAAAAAATGTTTGTCAAAACTCTTCTGACATCATCAATAATCAGAGTTCCAATGATGTGCCCTGATTTGTCCCACTTGTTTGAAATGCTTTTAGCAATCCAAGCTACTGCCAGTACTGTTTTGGCTACACTGAAATGCTTTGCAAAACCTTATTGATATATGTAAAATTTTGTTTAGAAAAAAATTGGAGAAAAACAAATTTTCAAATGTCTCATTTTGACATTTTTTGAAATGAAAGGTTTCAATTTTTCATTTTGAAACAACTTTTTATTTTGAAATTTAATTTACTTTATAAATAAAAAATGGTCAAAATCAAGATGAAATGTTTTGAATTCATGAAAATGAAATGTTTCAATTGACCCAAAATAAAAATTTGTTTGGAATTTTAGTTTCAGAAAAAATGTTGACATTTCGGATTTTGTCCCAATTGAGGATGATTTTTTTTTATTATTATTTTCAAAACCTTGGCATTTTTCGAACCCCCTCTAATTATTAGTACAGAAGGGACTACAAACAAATAGCAACCAATTCCCTACCCCACAGATCTTGCACTCTTAGACAAGACACACAAAGCAAGTGTTAGCCCATTTTTCAGACTGGGAATGAAGGCACACCAGGCTTGTTCAAGGTCACAACAGAAGTTGGTGGCAGAGCTGGGACCTGAAGCCAGATTTTATGAGGCATAGCGAGTACCTTATAACCACATGACCATCCTTCCTCTCTAAATGCTTTCAAAAATTCAAGTGTCTGTAAATGTTCTTTATGGGCTAAATCTTGGTTGCAAATGAAGTCAATGGCAACTCTTCATTGTTCTCTGTGAGACCAGGGTTTGACCTGAAATTAACAACTATGAAAAAATGACCTTCAGAACCAACTAGATAAAAATATTTAACAATTCTTTAAATAAAAGTATATAACTAAAACCAATGGGTATTTTCCTCAGTGATCAGATATTGCAGGTTCCACAATAATTTTCCCAGCGCTATTAGGTCTGTTCCACTTTTGCACTCAACATTTATGAAATTAGGACCCCATGCATACATTTTTTGCACACCAAATCCACGCATTGACTTCACTGGGAATTTGAGTGTGAAAGGATGGCTGAAAAGTCCTTTTTTTCTAGCTATTATTCAAAAATAAATGTGAGTTTTTAATTTATTTTATTTTAGTATTTTTATTTTCACGTTATATTTTCAATTTGACATGAAAAGTAATGTAGCTGTCTCAGATCATCATCAAAAAAGGGGTCATAAAAGGCAGGTCAGATAAGGTGCTCTACCTAAAAGATAAATAGCCCTTTCTTAGCTACCTTGGCATCAATCCCAGAGGCTATATAAGGGTTGAAGAGAGCTGCACTCTATCAGTTGGTTAAACTTTTTCTGTTTTCAGCATGACCAGAATAAAGAGAAAGTAAAACTTATGAAAAAAAAATGGCAGTGATTCTGTTATGATATGAGGGAAGCCTGTCTGCAGAGTCATTCAAGCCAGAAGAAAGCAAGGCAGTATTTACTCTAGCAACCCTATGTAAGAGTTTATTCCATGACAATTGCATACCCGATCTCATGTCAATTATTTATTCGGTCTAGTTAGGTATTTATACTTCATCCAGCACCGCAATACCTCAGCTCCTTATAAACATGAGACATTTATATTTCTCTAATTTATATTTAACATATATATATATTTAAAACAATAATTATGAATGAGCCAGATCCTAAGATCATGGAAATATCAATGACCGACAAAAAGAAGAAAAGGTGGGTTTAGTTAAAGATCTCTTGTGCATTTCCCCTTCCTCCTAACACACATTCCCAGAAGATGTTTTGCGATATATTCCCTAACTGTGATAGTAGCCTTTTGAGATCCTAACTCAGAGGCGTTTTTATTCCTCGGGGCAGATGTAAAACATGTTATCTTCTGGTAAGAGGTTAGAAAAGGAAGATTTAAAAAGCTTCAAAGGGAAAACCCCCAACTGGGAAGTTTTATTTCATCCTTTAGGATTTCCAAGGCATGGTCAATCATATAGACATCAGCAGGAGATGGAACTAGTAAAACAATGGATACCAAGGTGACCTCATCTGTATACTCTACATTCCAGCACTTTCAGTGCTTGTCAGGTGTACACACTCCTAGCTCCATGGATTGCAATGGAACTATGGCCATTTCCATCCACAGCAGATCTGTCCCCAGGTATTGTTTTTGGATAAATACCATTGTGGAGGGGGGTGAAGCACACCATGTACCTTCCCCTCTCCCTCCCAGGAAACGTGGCTAAAATAAATCCTGTTTGGATCAAGAACTTCTCAGATCACACAAGACACTGAGTGATTTATGTCCTAAAGGAACAAACAAGAATACATTAATATTTAGCATGTATCCCAGAATGGTGCTTTTATTAGTAGTCTTTGCAATATTTTATTTGGTTGCTTAGGGTGAGGTTTTCAAAAACCACTCAATAGTGGCCTAACTTTGCTCCCTTTAAAGTCAATAGGAGTGGGACCGGTGAGCTCAAGTCTGACACCCTTAGATTTTTTGTGCACTAATCCTAGGCTCTGGGAGCTTTACAACGCTTCAAACACAACCATGGCTCACACTCGATTGATTACCCTTCCAGACACCACAAAAGCTAGCTCTGATAATAAAAATACCCATCAACAAGACCAGTGCATCACCCAAGCATCAGCCTATCCAGAGGCTTGAGGGAAAAGGCTAACTTTGCAGCATGCCAGAAAGCTAACCATGGTTAAGGCCCAGGACTGGGTTGCAGGTAGACCTGTGTTTGAGTCCTGGTTCTGCCACAGACTCCCCGTAGATCTTGGGCAAGTTGCCTATGTAGGGGAGACCTAGTCTAATCTGTAATGATTTAAAAATGCAAGTGCCATGAGATCAGCCTGGGGGTTGTTTTCAGCATCATTGTCCATTTTAAGCACTTTCCATCAGGTTCCATGGAAAGTTCTCCAGGCCTGCTACCTCCCTACCATATTGCTCGCAGCATTAGAAATGATAAACAAGCACTGAAATGCAACAAAAGCTTTGGCAAAACACTGGCACGTAAATAGCAGCCACTGCCTGTCAGGATGAATATGACATGAAGTAGGCTAGAGATTAATGAGACAAAGCTACCGAATAAATTGAGGCATCGCTAGAGGAACAAAACAATCTGGCGAGGGATCAGGTAACTACAGTCTTTCATCATAGATCCCAGGATAAATACGGGTCCTTTGCATTACATGTGTTTCCTTCCATTTGGCCAAGTTCACTTCATATTAATATAAACCTGGCAACATATATGGGAATATCAACTGTGAGAAATATGTGTGTTATTTGTATTAGCTTTGTACGCTTGGATCTATGGAGAAATAGCTACTTGATATAATATACCATACTAAGGGTAATATACTATACTAAGGGTATCAAATAAATCTACATAAAGAAACACAGAGTTGAGTTTACCAAAACTGGAGTAGTGTACTTAGCCAGGTGCATTTTCCTTGCATTCTCTAAGTCCAACATTTCTAGCACTACTTTTGCCGCAACCTGGAAAGGAAGCTAAGGAAGGGATCGTTGGTCTTGAATGCTTCTGGGGAGGTAAATGACAAGGTTCCTCTGTTCTGCTGAGAAAACAAAACTGTAATCTGCCTTGGATGCTTCGTTTTAAGCATCTTCTTTTAACTGAATGATAGAGTTTGTGTCTGCTCCCACTAAAATGAAATGTTCTTATTTGGCTCCTTTGCTAGGCCAGTCGACAGTTGAATCCAGTCATTTCTGGGCACTGCTAATGCAAACTGACTCTCAAACCAGCTGCAGTCAGGACTGCCTGTGGATTTGTCAATCTGTCCTCTGTGCTGTATTGGAGAGCCAGCGGAGGTGTCAATTTCAGTGCCACTTTGTCCTCTCAAAGTGATAGCAACCAAGCTGAAATCAGCAAACTGGAGCAGAGAAAATGCATCTGCAGGTAATTAGTAACAATCAGAAGCTGCTCTGAAACTGCTGACTACAGCAGTAATGGGCTAGGCACATGTCATTGGCTTGCAAATGGAGAGCGTGCTTATGAACCATGGCAGCAAGCAGTAAGAGAAGGAATTTTTTTAACTTAATATTTAATGTGGCATAAAAACGATGGAGAGAAATCAGGTGTCTCGCTAATCAGATGGTTAGCCAGCGGTCCATAACACAAGGGAGTCTGTGGATGAAACAACGCTGAGAACGGTCATCAACAATTCCTTTCACCATAACTTAGGCCTATTTTTAAAGGCATATGCTGGTATGAATGCCAATGTTTAAGCAGTGCTTTTTATTCAAATGATATCACTGCCAATTTGATCTACCAGTCTGCTCGGAAACGTGAACCTCACACTGCACATGAACAATTACACAGAGGATCTTTCAAATCTCATTTCTCAGTGTTGCTTTGCTGTACAAAACATGGTCTTGGAATAAGAACAATAAAAACCTGTGATCATAATTCACTTATCCCCTTAGTTCTCAGCCTATTTTCCATTAAACTGCTTTATGAGATGGCTTAAAGACTCACAATACGAACTAGACGTCGGTCAGTTTGCAAATAGAAGCCCAGCAATGTCCCCGGACTTTTTCATAAAAACTGCTGAAGCTTGAACTGCAGATCTCAGCTTATCAAAAGAACCAGATTAGTTTTCTTGGCCAGAATAAAACCTATTTCTCAAACTCTCATGAGTATATATTTCAAGATCTTCATCCTGGAATATGGGGCTTTTTAAGCACCCTGCACATTAATGGCCTTCTGTATGCTGAAACATGGGCCACTCAGTATTCATTGGTCTGCTTCACACAAAACAGAAAGATTCCCTATAAAAATGATGATTTCAATCAAAGATTTCTGCTGGAGTTTACAATTCACTTGTCAGTTTTTTAAATATAAAACTGCCTTTGGGTCTCCCAACAACCAAGTATTATAACAAGCATGTTTATTATACAGTAACATATGTTGGAACACCATCTAAAAGCAGCAAAGACCAGACTTCAAAAGCACAGTGGTTTGGAACACTTAAACACCAAGGTTTGAATGCTTTGCTGACCTTTACCTAAACTACCTTAAATTTTAGGTCTGCAAAACTGAGCTGGAAGTCTTCGAAGGCCAAGCCTTCTTGTAAGATTTTCAGTACTGTAGGACCTTGCTTTCAGTTAGGCAGGAAACACCACAAGACAGATTCTCTCTTTATTTCACCCGGAACCAGGAAGTTTTTGCATGCTTCTGCACTATCAAGAATTAAAAGTTAGCCAGACGTCTTTGAACCTCAGGAGAAGCTGGAATTCAGCTTGGTTCTTACTTAATCTGAACCAATTTGCTCATCTCTAAAACTACAATATTATTATTATAGATTGTCCAAAGAATGGTGGTTTGTGATTCAGGTACTAGTCTGGGATTCAGATGATCTGGGTTTAATTCCTAGTTGTGCTAGAGACTTCTTCCTCCGTGAGTCAGTTCCCCATCTATAACATAGGGGTGATAATACTGTCTCCCTCCAAGCTTTTGTCTGTCGTGACTATTTAGATTGTAAAGTGTTGGGACTGTCTCTTTCTATGTGTATTGTGATGGGGCAAGGCCAGATGGCTACAGTAAAGTACTGAGAAACAGGTATGTTAGCCCCAGGCTAAACAAATCCCTAGTACCCTGGTAACCAAATGGCAGTTGCTCCAGGGCTAATCAGCCTGGAGGCCACATTAAAGATCTTTCTAGAGGAGTAGAGATAGTACTTTAATTAGAACACGCTCAGTCTCAAGGAGGCTATCAGGGCACTGGTTAAAAGCGAGGTCACTCGTCAGCAGGGAGGGCCGAGGAAGGACTGTGTATGAGGGAGCTGGGAGCAGAGGCAAGGAAGCTGAGATGAAGAGTGTCTGCTGGAGGATTGAGGAGTACAAGCATTATCAGACACCGGAGGGAAGGTTCCTGTGGTGAGGATAGAAGGTTTGCGAGGAGGCCATGGGAAGTAGCAGGGGTGTTAGCTGTCATGCAGCTGTTACAGGAGTATAGACAGCTGTTTATCACAGGGCCTGCGGCACCCGGGAGTAGAGGGCGAGGCCCGGGTTCCCCCCAAACCTCCCAACTCCTGATCAGACACAGGAGGAGTTGACCCAGACTGTGGGGAAGATCACTAAGGTGAGCAAATCTGCCAAGAAGCGCAGGACCCACCAAGGTAGAGGAGGAACTTTGTCACAGTATGTATAGCACTTATCACAGTGGGCCCTGATCTTGTCTGAGGCTTCATGATACACCATAATACACACAGTGATATTATCAAAAAAATGAAATATTTTAGCTGTATGGATTTTTCTCATAAATCAAAAGTACCAAAAAAAAGACTCCACATATTAGTGGAACTCTAATGTGAATACCATTATAAACCCAGACATTAAACAATAAACTCCAGTGTGATAAGAATTCTATACCTCAGCCTTTCCGAAACACCCATCTTGTTATGGTTCTCTCTCACATCTAAGATCAGTGACAGAATTTTTCTAGGCTTCGTAAAAATAAAACCAACAGATCGATTCAACTTCTTAAAATTATTTATAACTTTGCATAAGAACTCACATTTGGTTCTAGCTTAAAACAAAACAAGTAGTGGCTTTTCTAGAGTCCCCAGGTCCTATTTTAGTAAATATTGCTGACTAATCCATCACAGGTAAGTAAATAAGCCCATAAAAAGAATGGCCAGGTTATCACTATAGGATTGTGGGGAGGAAATGGTTGCTCCTGTGCATTGCAGGTCTGGACAATCTGGGTGCACTGCAGGTCTGGGGACACATTTCTTACTTGAGCAAACTCTCCTTGGAGTAAATAGGAGTTTTGCCTGAGTCAGAATTACAAGACTGCAGTTTCTCTGGTGGGTGATCTGATTGCCCATATAAGGAGCTGCTCTTCTGGGGAAGTCTGAGCCAGAGCCCATTCAAGTATATGGGAGTCTTTCCATTGACTTTAGCAGTTTGGATGAAATCCTTGGACCCTACTAAATTCTTAGTGTCTGGGATATCTTGTTGCAGTAAGAACGAGGAGTACTTGTGGCACCTTAGAGCCTAGCAAATGTATTTAACAAATACATTTCTCAGTCTCTAAAGTGCCACAAGTACCCCTCGTTCTTTCTGCTGATACAGACTAACACAGCTACCACTCTGATACTCTGAAACTTGTTGCAATAGGTTCTACAAGTTAATTGTGAGGGGTGGAGAATGCATCTCCTTTTGTTAATTTTTGCCTAGCAAGATGGGGTGTAAATCTACACTGCCTTAGCATGCCGGGCATAGGGTGACCAGATGTCCCAATTTTATAGGGACAGCCCCGATTTTTGAGTCTTTTTCTTATATAGGCTCCTATTACCTCCCACCCCCTGTCCCAATTTTTCACATTTGCTGTTTGGTCACCCTAGCCAGGCACTAACTGTCCATATGGACTCAGTTACAGCGGCACACTACAAGTTCCCCTGTTTGAAACAGGGGTAGGCCAATGAGCACTAGGGAACTTTTGGGGCATGGTATGCTAGTGCGCTGTAGATTAACACCCCAGCTTGTCACTCAACTAACTCCCCATCTAGACAAGCCCTTAGTCTTTCATAGTGCCTCATCCTACCACTGGCAAAGTGTAGGGCTCGTGTAGGTAGATATTCACTCAACATCCTCTCTGGGGAAGACTGATGCAAAGAAATATTTACCCCCTCTGCATTGTTCTTCTCCTCCTTAATTGTCCCTTGGTGATCCACCCAACATCTCTGATTTTCTCAGCTTCACAGAATTTATTGTTACTCATTTCTCTTTTATCAACCACGTGCCCTCCTAATTTGCTTCTTACCGTCTCCTTTAGCACCCATCACCTTAGCATTGAAGTGCTGAGCAACTGCAGGTAAATTAGACTTGCACAGGGAACTTCTATTCTGTTCTATGGAGATGCTTACACTGCTCCCATCACCATGCTATTGAGCACCTCCCAATAGTACATCAAACAGTCTAACCAACACATGATACACATTTGTTCTCACAGCTTCTAGGAAGTTCTGCCTTTTTCCCCCTTCAACAACCTTGGTTATGATGAGCAAACTGTGCTCTCAGGACTGGATCCAGTGCCCATTAAAGTCAATGGAATGACTCCCCTTGAATTCAGTGGGCATTGGATCAGATCCTAAAACCAATTTGATTTGTCTGATCAGCCATGGCAATTCCAGTCTCTGGCAGTGACCTGTACCTGGTGCTTCAGAGGAAAATATGAAAGGCTCTTTAGTGAGCAATTATGGAACAACCTGGCAAGAGGGAACACTGCCCCTAACTCCCATCACTCAGTGTTTGCCTTATGTACTGAAGCATGATGATTTATATTCCTGCCAATATATATGTGTACATATAGGTATATTCTACTTACTAGAAATGTGGATTTCCTCATTAACCATATAATTCTATGATCTTCTTTGAATCCTGCTAAGCTCTTGGCAATAAGTTCCCAAGGTTGATTCTGCATTGCGCAGAAGTAACTCTGCATTAAGTCGTGTTTTTGAAATTGTTCACAGACTCCGCACGACGGCCATGCTTAAAGACAAGATGGCAGCAACCTAAAAATGTCACAACATTCTTCTCAGCAGCTAAGGCTCAGATCTTCAATGGTATTTAGGCACCTAATTCACACCAATTTCAATGGGAGTTAGTGCCTAAAATACTTGGAGGACCTGGGCCAAAATGAAACTCCACAGTAGGCAAAATGGAGGAAAATCTAAGGCTGAAATTTGGACTGTCACCAAGTGTCATGAAAAAAACAAAAGAAAAAGTTTAAGGGTAGGTAAAATACATCCTTGAATTTTAGAGGCTCATGTATTAAGCCATGAATGATTCTTACGGGAAATATTTTGAGATTCTATTGCATTTTGTGCAGTCTAGTTCCAAGTGATGTAGCTGACTCAGTCGACAAATGTTATCAAAATCTAGTGGCCACTGGTCCCTAACCTCCTCTCAATGGCTATGACTGTTACACAAATACAGTTGACTTAACACTACTATAATGAGTTATTGCTTCTTTTAAATGCCAAAGCCTACAGCAAGAGTGGAATTCCAAAAGTTATCCAGAGCATCTGTATTTGGAGTAATCAGATGCACCAGAAATTCAGTCCAATCTGAAATGCCATCAAAATTCAGGTCAGTCGCAAATGCCAAACACTTTCATGATAAACAACCTGCAACACCCAAAGCAGAGACAAGTCCTCACTTTTTGTGATGTGCTGGTACTCAGAGTTTAGATTTGGAGGGCCAGAGCCTCCACTGGTGCAAACTGGTCTCGCTCGACTGACTTAAAGAAATCTTCACTGATTTACACCAGCTGAGCGTCTGGGCCTGGAATTGCTTGAATGGCTATGAACTCACACCAATGTTGAGACTTTCTGAAAAGAATAGGGGAACTTCTTATGTTTATGTCTCTCTTATAAATGGCAGTGAGTTGCCAGGAGCAGCAAAATACCATTCAGCTCTTCCCCCAGTTGGCCAACAAACACTTCTTTTTCAACATATATCAGGCTCCCAAGATGTCTTACCTGTCACGATAGGGTAGGATTGTGCTCCTGGAACACTAGCTCCTAATTCTGCGGAAGTAGGGCTTGTTAAATTGGCCTTCATATCATCTAATCCGCCAGCTAATGATGCCATGGCTGAATATTCTGTCGTCTGGAAAATGAAGCAAGAGATACCTCAGAAATAGTATATTTGATATTCAACAACCTTTTTCTGATACATGCTGTATAACACAATTACATACAATGCAAAAAAAAAAAATCCTAAACCTGTTTTATCAGATTAGCCATGTGAAAGGCAAAGAACATTTAAAATGTGCTGCGAAAGCTGTCATTACTAACCCACACTACGTGTGTCTTATCTTTGTCTCTGCTGCTTTGGTAGAACAAAAAATGTTTTGTTTTGTTTTTTACTAAAAGGATCCAATATTATTATTGTTATGCAACAAAATTCTTCAGTGTGGCAGCATCTTGTAGACCAGAGTTGGTGACTATAACTGTTGACAGCAAGTCATTTGCCTGTTACAGTTCACTAATAGTTCATGGTAACACAATCAAAATGTTCTCATTCCACTAATCACACTTGTAGAGAAAGACATGCCTATAGGGAAGATGGAAGCAGAAATGTTTTTCAACAACATCCCACTGAAGAACACAGTAGTTCCTTCAAGTTGTAAGCAATAAACTGTACTTAGGCAAACCTAGTTACTGCAAGCAGAGGCTCACGGTCGGCCTTGGAACCACATCTCCCAAAGCATTTCCAATGCCAAATTTATTTTAAAATAAATAAGATCGAGTGTCACCTGGGTATATTAAAGATCCACCAATCTCATATGGGAAACTTTAAACATCTGGGGCCAGAGCCTCCGACAGCTCCACCGAAGTAAGATTGACAACGTCCACTGATGCCTTTGAAAGCCAATGGAGCTCTGTTAGTTCACAGCAGCTGGGGATCTGGCCCTATATTTAGAAAGAATTCTGCGTATGTGGCAGAACATTTATCTGCATTTCCCGCCTCCCGTAATTTTCAGGGCTATTTACACAAAACTAGAATCTGCTTTTTTGAGTTGATCTTCCCTCAACGCCATGCTCCCGTATTTGTGAGATCATAACCCTGTGCAGAGCAATCGGAGGTTATGATTTCAATGAAGAATAAGTAGTAGTAACAAATAAACTTAAAAATTGGGGTGATTTAGCACTGCATTACTGCAGTTTAAACCACTGTAACTGCATTGCAACACTGGAGTAATGCAGTGGTGAAACAGGCCCCGTATATTTTCAAGGCACTCTATAAATTCCTTTTAAAATGTTAATAACGTAAGGAGAAATGCAGAAAATATCTTGTGTAAACATGATTGCTCCTAAATACAAAATTTTTTCAAAGTTATCGGTGAGCCATGAGATGGTTTCAGTGCATGGTCTGAGACAGAAAGCTCAGCTTGGGGTTTGGCATAAATATCAGGGTTTGTCTATATTTGTGTCTCTGTAGCACAGTTGTTTTTAAAATTAGCAGGCATTCATACTGATAACCCAGTAAAGGCAGATTCAAACTCCTCTTGAAGAATAGGCTTCAGATGCAAGCTGCACAAGGCACCAGAGTCACCCGGCATCGTGACGGGCTGCCCCCAGGGAGCACTTGCCGGCGGGTGTGCCAAATATTTTTTGCCAAGTTTACCACTGCTGGTGTCATCATCATGGTATCTTGCCAGAGAATCAATTGTGTGATACTCTCTGGGTTCAAGATTTTTCAGCCAGGTGAAAATATTAAGGCATAACCCCACGTGTCCTGTCTCCTTCATTTTTCAAAGTCTTCTGCATCCCCTTGAGTCTGAAACGCTCCTTGTCTCGACACATCTGTGGGTGCGCCTATCTGCTCATCAACACTTCCTCAACAACACTGCATACACCACTACTTCCACTCCACGGCATCCATGCCTTCATCTTCTCTAGCCTTGATTATTAAAACCCTATCACATCCCCTAATCCTTCAGAGGGTCCTAAATACCACTGCTGATCTTCTCATGTTGTTGTCTTGTAAGGATGTGCAGTGCCTTTGAAAGCTAATTTGCTGAAGTAATAAGCAGTATGGGACTGTGTGAGCAGTTTGGCACAGGGAAACCCCAACTTCTTGAAGTCAAGTTGTGTTTTAGCATATTCTGAAAAGGAGAAGAGAGCACGCAAAATTTCCTCTCAAAAAGTAGTATTTATTTAATACATGCTGTTACAGTAGAGTACATAGATCTGCTCTGTTCAGTGGTTAGAATCCTTCTTTCACTAGAAGGAGCTGAAGTTAATTATAATGTTGATGACAGTTCACTTAAAGGCACAGTACTGATGCAGCTTAATGCTTACCTATAGCGCTTCAGGTACGTCTGCACTGCAATCACGGGTGTGACTGCAGCAGGAGTAGACATTCCTGAGCTAGTTTTAATCTAACTAGATTAGGTACCAATAGCAGGACGGGTTTCAGCATGGGATGAACAAGCCTATCCAGGATCCTGGGTATGTATTTGGACAACTAGCCCATGCTGAAGTCCGTGCTGCCAAGACATCACTGCTAGCGGTACCCAAGCCACCTAAAGTTGGTTCTGATAGAGCTACTCCTGCTGCAATCACACCTCGGACTGTAGTGTAGACAAACCCTGTGATGAGTCTAATGAGCACCATTAACACTTTGTAAAAAGAGTTACAGTCTGAAGCTGCCTGATGTAAAACGTCAAGCTGTGCCAATGTACTGAGCCAAATTCAGATCTAGTATAAATGGATACACTTCTATTGACCCACTTACAGCTGGTCTAAATTTGGCCAACTCTCAGCAATAATGCTAGAGATTTCTAGGCTAGCAGCATGGTTTCCACTGCTATTGCCACTGCACTTGCAACTGATATGTTCACTGTCAGCAAAATGCCAGTTTTAGGGGCCCGGGAACAGTCTACAATGCTTATACACTTTACCTTTCTTCTCCTTTCACTTTATTGGACCTACAACCTCCAGTAACTGGTTTTGGAACAAGGAATATCAGGATTAGACCTCACACTAACTATAATTACCCAAAAACATAACAGCAAACAAGGCTTATCAAACAAGATGACATTTTCTATACTCCCAGTAAAAGAAGCCTTAAACTTTGTACAAGAATTAGTACCAATAACTACAAACTTTTACCGTAGCAAAACGTTTTTGCACAGAACTCACTGCTTGCCCCACTCAAACAGCCTGGGAAAGTCAGCAGGTACTTTCCCACTACTTCACGCCATGTCTGTAAAGATGCACCTGGTGCCAATATTGCTCTTTTTGACCGCAGCATAGAAAGCTTATTGATAACTTCCTAACTGGAGGACAATAGAACAGTAGGACAATGGAACAGACTGCCCCAGGAGGTCATGCAAGCTCCTTCACTGGAGGTTTTCCAAAGGAGGCTGGAGCCATCTGTCTTGAATGGTTTAGACCCACCAAATCCTGCATCTTGGCAGGGACTCTTGATGACTCTTGTGGTGCCTTGTAACCCTATGGGTCTGCGGTGCCTATCTTAGGCTACAAAATAGGATCTACCAAAGTTGCTGCACTAGCCAGAGTTTTGAGACACCTTCTGCAGGTTGAAACAATTGAAGCTACTACTGCCTTTAAGGAAAACGTGGGTGGAAATTCATCACTAACTCAGCCCAGGATGGCAGAATAAGGGAGGCGGCAAAGGTGGCTTTAACCTTCCGTGTTCAGGGGCTGGCTAGCCTGCCACAGGTTAGAGCAGCCTCAGCAAGGTTCAAGCTTTCACCTAGTCTGGGGCCCCAGGGGCTCTTTCAGCAGCTGGGAATAGCTAGAATGCAGTGGTGTTCCAGCCATGTCCCCATTCCCAGGGGAATGCTCTTGACGCTCACCCTACACTAGGGGCTGCAGGATGATAAAGAGCCATGACACCACTGGGGAGCCCCCTACATTGTGGAAATTCCTTTGGGGCTGTGACTGCCAACTTCACAGGCCTGCTGCTATGGCCTGGCCAGCACAAAGGCCCTGAACTGAGAGATCTGCCAGCAACACCTACCCATGTTTGTTGGTAGTCGAGGCAAGAGGAATATGGATAAAGCCTCAGTCAGAAAAAGCATAATCCTTTATCACATCATGAGTAACACAGCTGCCTGCTGGTCAATGGCTTTTCCACTTTTCCCCTCAGAAAGCAAAGTGCCCATACAAAGACAGAAGAACATTAACTGCTGTGTGGGTTTTCCCCAAAACAGCAGCTGCTAGGAGACTGTGGCTACATGGCAGCACTCTTGATGGTGCCCACTATTGTGTTCAGCATTCCTGTGTTTCGTGGCAGGACGCTCCATATGCGTATGCCTAACATATACTGGTACCAGGCCAAGCCAGCTGTGATGAAATGAACAACGCCCATCTCGTGCCAGGTTTAGACTGGCATTTACCACTGTTCGTACAGCTTTGGAAACAGAAAGTACAATCGTCCTGGAAAAAGCAGTTCACACTGCAGAGCTGTAGGGTATGTTAACAAGCCAGTTAAACAACTGGAGCCAACATTTGCCTCAATAGAAGCTAAGAATCTGGAGTACAGAGCAGAAAGAGAGCCTCTATTTTATAAACCCAACAAAAGAGTCCAGACTTAAATTCCCTGCAAAACCCAGGTGCATTAAGCTCTGGGGCTGATTATAATTATTATTACTTCATACAGCAGCATTGTGGGTCCAGCACTTCACAAACAAGTAAAAACAGGGGATCTTCCTCCCCGCCAAGCTTATCACACACACTCATGGCAAAGAGACACACAGAAAGAGCAGGCAGTCCTAATAACACTGATGGTTCCAAGTCAGTCACTAAAGAAAAGGTTAGCTTCTGTGTTCTGCAGTTGGGGCTGGTATTGGAACACTAGAGCCTTGGACGTGCATGTAACCACCACTGAACAAAACAAGGCCTTTGTCACATGGGGTGGGCCTTTTATCATCTTTTCTGCTCCCTCTTCCGCGCACACAGCGCATCACTGCCATACATCCCCCCATGAAGCCAAAGTAGGCAAAGCTTGCTAAACTAATGACTCTTGGAGGGGCTTTTCCTCTCACCATCAAGAATGAAGATCCTTCCTCCTCCTGAATCTTGTGACTGTATCAGAAATTCATCCCTACTAACCCTAACCATTGATTATTCATAATTAGTAGCCAAAAATCTTAGTTACATTCTAGAATTGTGCTGCTGTGGGGACTGATCATTAATCTAAGAATGTTACTTCTTTGGTTTTTTCTAGTTGCAACACAGCCCCATGGTCTCTGGTCTAGGAATAGCCAGGGAAAGAAAATACCCAACCTACCCAGGTACAACCAAAGAACCCCTGCATAATCAGGGAAACCCAACCAGCTTGATACCTGAAAAAGCATGAGTTGGGTGTTTGGTACCCTAAGAAATTACCTGAAAAATGACTGCCTGGGGTTGCACCAAGTATTGTCTCATCAGCATGGAGCACCACTGCCATAGCATGAAGGAGAAAGAAAACACAGAAATGTAAGAAGGAGAATATATAAAAGGAGAGCAGTGAGAAAAAAAAAAAGCTTCTGAACTATAATGTGAGATTTCTCTCTGCATCCCTCTCCCCCAACCCATCTACATCAGGAGGATGGGATGTTGTATACGCTGCAGATTGACTAACAGTAGCAACCTGCCTGGTGCATCCATGCCTGAGAGATGGGCATTCTGTCTAAAGGGAAATGAACAAAGAGACACCATTGTCTGGACTGAATAAGGTCTGTCTGTAACAGCATCACCAAAGAGACATTCTGCATATTTGCAGGAAGTCACAGGCCAAGTGTTTGTATTTACACAGCATTACATTTGATGAGAGGACATAGTCGTTATTTTCAAACAGTTAACTCTTACAATACCTGTTTGATAAAAGTAGTACCAGGCCTCTCTTACAAAAGGGAAACTGAGGCACAGAGTGCCACATTTACTGCTCTCACAGGTAGGGCAATCCCCTTGCCTTTAATGGAGTGGTACCTTCTTATGCCTGTAGCCAACTGGACTCAGAGAGTTCAAGTGACTTTCCCAAAGTGATAAAATTCAGGAGCAGAGCCTGGAGCAGTCTGGGTTTCTTGCCTTCACCCTCAGAAGAAAACAGCAGTTTTCCCCAGAGCTACTCTTCCAGTCCCCAAGAAGTAAAGGATTTTCCTTGACACCTGCCAATCTTTTATTGTGTATACTTCCACCTGTATGCAAACAGCTTTCATGTCCTACTTCAGGGTGATGAGGAAACGCATACGTTTTCCAGATGCTCAAGGGTCTTTGGAAAAAAACACAATCACTAGCCATTTTTGTAAGTGATACGTCTGCTGGTTTCCATTTCTCTGCTTCACTTTCAGGGTTAGATTCTCAGCTGGTGTAAACTGGCACAGCTTCACTGATGTCAATAAAGTTACACTGATTCACACCAGATGAGAACCTGGTCCTAAGTCCCTTTTCTGTTCTGTGACATGCCCAATCACTATTCTATGTCATGAGAAGCACCTGGGCCTAGATGTAGGGTGACCAGACAGCAAGTGTGAAAAATCAGGATGGGGTAAGGGGTAATAGGTGCCTATATAAGAGAGAGGCTCAAAAATCAGGAACTGTCCCTATAAAATCAGGACATCTGGTCACACAATCTAGATGCTGGGTGGAGAAGGAAAAGAAGTTACAAAAGCAGGATGGCGAAGACTCAACCAGCACTTTGGTTTTAAGAACATCCTTCCTGTGACACATGCTTTCAGGCGATGGAAGCATGCTGTGGACTCTGGCCTTGGAGACACAGGACAAATAAAATTGCCAGTATCCTACATTCTAACCTTTCATTTAAAATAACCCTTTGATGTTACAGACTGAAGACAGCTCAGAGGTTAGATTTCCTACCAGTACTTCTCCACTGGTTTCGAATTCACTCTGCATTCTTTTTTCACCATGAGATAGAACCAAAATTAGCAGCAATACACATGTCATTACCACAACTGACTTTCTACAGCAGCTGGCCAGTTCAAAATAGGCAAAGAATATTAACATAGTTACCTACATTACTCCAGTGAATACAGGTAAGGATATTATTTGTCTTTCTGAGTTGAGCTTTCCCACAGGCACTCTGTAGAAAGGTGGAGGGGGGGGCTCTGTACAGAGGACATTCACTTATATCGTGCATAGAGTTCTAAGAAGCTGAAGCTCCTTGGATGATCCAAACTACTCAGCTGGGATTTTTCTGACCATGGCAGAAGTGGTATAATGTACATAGCTCTTATATACTGTCCTTAATATGCTCTCATTGCACAATCATCTATGAGATGTTGACGATGAATACATTTCAGCCGTGTTCAAAGCATGTTCAACTATAGCACTGCAATACTCTTCATATGCAAACTCTAGGACTTGGTTTTCATGTCCCAACTCCACTCCTGCCCCCAATTTTGGACTGTGACACCTCAGTTTTCATCTTTACCTTGACTTGTGGTCCTAGATTTCCAGAGAGTCAGCTTTCCTCAGTTATTTATGTCCACTTCCTTCCACGAGACAGGAAGGAAGGAGCCTTTACTTTTAATTACCTTTGGTCTTTAAGCTATTTTTAATTCCTCTGTCCTTTCCTGCACCTATCTGGGGGAATATTTTGGTTGGGCTGCCTGTGAAAGAGTACAGATCTTGTACTATGTGGTGAACTTCCACAGTTAACACCTAAAGGGTTTTCTTTAAACACTCCTTAGTGCCACACTAGGTCTTTTCCCAGTTTGTTTGCTGGAAAGAAGTGAAGGAAGATGAGGGATGGCAGCCTTGCTACTATTGTTCTTCAAGAGTTATTCTATGAATGAACAATAAATTAGTGCCGGTGGCCACAGCAGCTATAGCTGGGGTGATATAGACCTTTGTGGGTGCACACTGAGTTAGGATTGGTGAGAAAGAATGGCAGTGGCCAACTTTCTCTTGAGTGATTTTCTTTTTGATGCAGTTATTGGAATTTTATTCCAAAGTAGCATACTAAACGGGGGTCCAGGGGAAAGGTGACTTCCCTAAAGTGTATGAACCCCGAACAAAGAACAGTGAGAGAAAACTGGAATAGAACACCTGGCTGGAACACCTTCAGTCTCATGTTATATTGGCTGGGATTACTGTGATGTATTACTGTGATCCAGGTTGAGTGGTAGGGGAAAAAGTGCTAAAATTAAATGTTTTCCTTTTTTTCCCCTCCTACTTATTTTTCATTCTGAAAATATGTAACCTTGTCAGAAGACCAAGTGATGGGAGGAAAGGAAAGGGATGCCTCATTTGCACTGAAAGTAACCTTTCAAAGGCGCTACACAGAACACAGCCGGACACACATGCTTTGCTTTTCTCAGCTGCTCAATATTCCAAACCACAACTCTGAAAAATTAAATAAACCAACTGATATTTCTTCATTCCTTTGTATTGTATAGGTGCCTTTTGTTGTTGGGAACACGGTAATGTGAAAGGAAATCAGTGTACAATAAGCTAGCAGGTTGAACCCTCAAAAGACAAAAATACTCCAAGTGGTTTGTCATCTTTTTGTTACTGTTTTGTGCCTACAGAATCTGTCCTTTTGCCCTCCCTTTCAGCTAATGATGTGCAGTAAGATAAAGTGGTGCACTTGGGGCCTTTCCCTGTAAAAAGCCACACTGCTGCTTCTTCTCTATCTTCTCAAGGATAGACGTTGACTTGGTGGTGCCATCATGGTGCATCATGAATGGTGTATGATAAGAAAATTCTGTGCCCAATTCTACATACTCATAGTTAACCTGGTCCCTTGGCTGGCATATTTTGTACAAGCCCCTGGCACTCAACCTGGATATATCCAATTTTAAAAAAACCAACACCACCACACACCATGAGTAGAAGTACTGAGACCAAAGCACCTCTGAAAATTCATTGTTACTTGTTTTTCTCTTTCGTTCAACCCATGCTCAAGGATTCTTAGGGCACCTTCCACCAGGCAGTCACTAGCTGAAGTCTTTGGGGAAAAATAGACCTTCTCTGGAGCCTTCCAAGGGGAGCAGTGGGATCAAAAGACATATCTGGCTTCAAGACTACGCTTGATAAATTTATGGAGGGGATGGTATGCTGGGATAGCCTAATTTTGGCAATTAATTGATCTTTGACTATTAGCAGTAAATATGCCCAAATGGTCTGTGATGGAATGTTAGATGGGGTGGGATCCGAGTTACTACAGAGAATTCTTTCCTGGGTGCTGGCTGGTGAGTCTTGCCCACATGCTCAGGGTTTATCTGATTTCTATATTTGGTGTTGGGAAGGAATTTTCCTCCAGGGCAGATTGGCAGAGGCCCTGGAGGTTTTTCGCCTTCCTCTGCAGCGTGGGGCACGGGTCACTTGCTGGAGGATTCTCTGCACCTTGAGGTCTTTACATCACAATTTGAGGACTTCAGTAACTCAGACATAGGTCAGGAGTTTGTTACAAGAGTGAGTGGGTGAGATTCTGTGGCCTGCATTGTGCAGGAGGTCGGACTAGATGATCATAATGGTCCCTTCTGACCTTAAAGTCTATGCGTCTGAGACACACACACACACGGAATGGAGACTTGGATTTGGTCCACAAGATCTGCCTCCATGCTCTTTTCCAAAACCAAAAGAAAACATCTCTAGGGTTTTCCTAGCTGTCCACCACCATCCACCGATCTAATATGGCTATGGAATTACTGTCATTTTCATTAGAAGGGCTAGAACTTAACACAGTCATGTCAGAGTGTCACAATGCAGGAAGAATAAACAAATAAAGGTAGAACTAAGAAGCACTGGGCATGCTTTCCACTGAAGCCCTATGTCAGACTCACAAAGGGCGGCGGGGGGGGGGGGGGAATGTAATGTTCAACATGGTTCAGAGACTTTAATCCAAAGCAGCTCTAATTAATCTCCCCAGCTTTTCGGAGGCCCAGTACCACATGCAGCTGTATGAGCATCAGTGCAATTCTGTCTTAAATTTTATGGGAATGGAAATTTCATTGCAAAACCCTCCTCCTGACCTCCCCTGGATCTGAAGTGGGAAGGGAGCTGAAGAGCTGTATATCAAAACCTATTCGCTGCCCCACTGCCCCATCATTTCATGATTTACATCACATTTTCTACTCTGCCTAGCACTATCCCCGAACCCCATTCTTCTTGGGGGTAAATCCTATAAACACAGTCCATCAGGGATGAACTCCAATTTCCCTTTGTTTTAGTCAACACTTGGTAGTGACTCTTTAGAAAGGGATGAAAGTTTGATTTCAAATGATGGAATCATCTTTTCTTACTATGAACAAAATATTTTATAAAGCTCTCTTTTATAGACTAGGTTTTAAAAAATTAAGAGCTGTGCTTTATTTTAACCCACATCCAATTAGAACTGGGGCAAACCCCAGAGATCTCCCTAGAAAAGTGGGAATTATTTAGTGCACCTTCCCAGGATCACATTTACTCTGATACTTCAGAATAACTGACCTGTTTTTGACCTAAACCTTCAGATTATTTGCATACTGGAAATATATGCTGCATTTGACTGTTTCATACTGAAATCCACAAACACACATAGTTACTCTCAGCTCTGCTACCGGGACCCCAAATCCAATCTAAATGCCTAGAATTTACCTGTTGTTTTTCTTTTATACATATAAATAGCTGCATTTCCATTCTCTCTTTGTTTCTCATTTTCATTTTGTTCTAATATCTGCATGTAAATGTCTGAAAATAGCATCTGTAATTGAGGATTATGAAGTATAGCCAGCTCCTGACAGGCTGCTAAGGAAGATGGATTATCCTCATTTTTCTGTAAATTTTGTCAATTTTGGAATTCATAAGCTATCAACACTGATCAAAATGTGACCGCACAGCTGTGTCAAAAAAAAAAAAAAACCACCAGTGACGACGTCGCTGTCTTGTTCTCAGAGAAGATTGGCTTCGTCCTCCATTTCCCCCTCCCTCCCTCATGAAATACAGAAGAGTACTGGCTGGGAATCATTCCTGGCTACTTCTAGTATTTACCCCAAAAGAAAATATATATATTTAAATAAAGAAATTGAAAGTACGCAAATGCACTGCTGCGCTGATTCAAATCACAAAGTGTAATTTATTGCATGTTCGCCCTTCTTTATTTATCCCTAAGTAGTAAACACGATTTCCATTCAGGGGGTTTGTTATGTTCCACTCCTACCAGACAATCACAGCACACTTGAGGCAATTGTTTAGCCTCTTCCTCTCAATTTTCCCATTACTGGGAGTAAGTACTGTTGGGACTCTTTAATAGCCCGACTGCAGCCCATATCAATAACAGATGAGGTTTAATCGTCCAACACAAAAATTATTTAGGCTCAGTAAGGACATTCAATGTCATTTGCATAATGGCATTTCTATCCTGCGCACCTAACCCATCGTGCATAAACAAGGCCCTGGGACCATAAATAATAATAAATCATGACGTCCGTGCTCCTCTTGCTGTAATAGGAGCCACTCTTTGTAAAAATTATTTCAGCAGGAAATAGGCACTGTAATTTTAAAGATGTGGCAAGCCACAGATCAGTAAATCACACACACACACACAAAACTGCCTTGACTGAACAACCAAACGCCATGAAAGAGCATGGGAAAATATTAGCACTTGTGGCTGAAATTGGTCTTTTTATTTTTAAACAGGGCTGGCAAATTAAATAAAAACAAGGCTGGAAGAGTGTGCATTTGTGTCTGCACATGAATATGTAGGACTGAGTGATTTCATTTCACATTTAAACTGTCCCCTGTCTTCAACCTCAGAGATTACCTAGAGTAAAATTAACCACAGTGGGGAGCAGTTATTTCTAACTAAAATTAGAAGTGCTTAACCAGATATGCCTGCATGGATTTAAAGAGTGGAGAAAAAGTGTGTATGTGTAGGGCAGACCAGGGATCGAAGCCTGCACTGTAAAATAGCAGAAATGCATCCCACAGAGTAAACAAAGGCTTGGCCAGAGCAGGGACAGCCTGTACCTGAAGAACACTGAGAAGCTCTGTGATTTGGGTAGATAATGGGAGCTTTCATCAATTGTCTAAAGAGCGAAGGTTCAATCAGATCAATGTTTTCTGGCTTGCAATAAAGTCTGGTTAATAGGGTGGGATTCTTGTCTCTCATCGGTCTACTGGTGGAACTCTGTTGGCTTCAGAGGAGTTGTTCTTGATTTACACCACTGTAAGTCAGAGGGTAATCAGGCTCAGACCCACTGTAACTGTGTAGGAATCACATTTATCTCCGGCTGCTAGCCAGCTATGCCATCAGATGATAAATTCTCATTTGAAATTTTAAAACAAAGCCTTCTTCCATTGACCAAACCCACCAAGGATGAAAGGCCAGATCCACCTGCTTCGGGATGTAGTGTCATGGAAGAGGTTTTCTATTTGGCTGCTCTCTCCCTTCTGCATGTCCCAGGGAATCCAAATTGCCTCAGCCTTGCACTTTGTGAAGTCATTTATCACTGTGCAGTGTCAGGAGGCCTCCACCCTGAGTTGGCAGCACTTTACAGCCCTGGGTCTCTTGCTCAGCAGAGCTCTACAGGACTATACAAGGTTATAAGGCGTGGAGAATTAAGCCCTTTGTCTTTCACCACCACCTCACATCCACCCTCCATGTTATGAGCCTTATTGCAATGAGCAAGAATAGGGAACAATACTGACAATATTATAATGCCATCTTCTAAACTAAATGACACACCCTCAGAAACAGAAAGGTTCTGGAGATGTATAATGAATACTTAGACCATCTCTGAGAGGTCTAACCTATTTGCAAAAGCCTCAATGATGGGGATTTCACAATCTCCCTTGATAACCTATTCCAGCACTAGGTTACCAAGGGAGGTCGTGGAATCCCCTTCACTGGGGAGTTTTAAGAACAGGCTGGACAAACACCTGCCAGGGATGATCTAGGTTTCATTGATCCTGGATGAGATGACCTCTCAAGGCCCCTCCAGCCCTACATTTCTATGATCCTATGAATGAAAACTATAGAGCATGAGTTCTGTAGGTGAAAAGATTAAAAAGAGTAAGGCTCGTTAGTTTAGAGAGAAGGGAAATAAAATGTACTATAATCAAGGTATATAAACTAGTGACTGACAGAAGAGGAAGATCAGGGTTCCTTTTTACTCTCTCTCACAATTGAAGCTGGATGAACACTGTAAGAAATGTTCATAGACATTTGTTTTTTTGACAGTATCCAGTCTAAGGTGTTTATATGATCCCTCCCCTCCCCAATCACCATAGTATCTGAGCACCTGACAGTATATAATGTATCCTCACAAAACCTCTGAGTCAGGGCAGGGTCATTATCCCCATTGGGCAGATGGGAACAGAGGCACAGAGAGGCCATGTGACTTGCCCAAGGTCACACAGAAAGTCTGTGGCAGAGCAGGGCCTTGAATTCAGGTGTCATAAGCTATCTACCTAACCACTGGACCACCTTCCTTGCTCAGCACTGGTGATCCTTTTCATTCTCTTCCCCACCATTCATGTGACTGAATTTTCACTCATCAGAATGTTGGATGGAATACTTGTGCACTATGAGTTTGCATCATACCATCAGTTTCTGAGCAGAAAAGTCCCCACTGAAACCAGTGAGGATTTCTGTCTAACTTAATCAGTTGTGAGCTATTCCGCATGGATTAGGATTACTAATTAAAGGCATCATATATTAAAAATTTGGCTCATGCGACTGGTTTTCAGTCACACGCTGCTAATAATGAACATTTGAATGAATGATGACAATGAACAAAATGCACTGAAGTCAGTGAAAAGACTCCCATTTATGTGAATGAACTTCAGAAAAAGCACTAAATGCTAGGTCTATAGGCAGAAACTATCTGTTGAGTCTTTGCAGTGAATGAACATATTTGTAAAAAGCCCAGAATGTTTGTGAACAGGAAAAAATGGTCTAAATTAATCCAACAACTGGTTCATTGTCAATAGTCTGTAGTGCTCCACTCAATGCAAAAACAAAGGGGGCACCCCAATGAAATTAAAAGGCAACAGATTTAAAACTGGCAGAAGGAAATCTTTTATGTTTTTAACCCAATACGTAATTGTTCTGTGCCACAAGACATTACTGAGGCAAAGAGGACTCAAAAAAGGATTGGAAATATAACAATATTAAGATCCTCAGTTACAATAGCTAGAGAAATGTATAATTGTCTATTGTGATGGTTCTGCACCTTCTTCAGAAACATGATATTGGCCACTATTGCAGAAAATTCAAACAGCAGCATTGCTAGGTATTTCACTACTGATAATTTTGGCAGAAACATTCAGGTTCCTTGTGATTGTGGGTGGAGTTTTTATCAAGTACCATCAATCTTTTTCCTCACTGTGCCCCTAGTAATGTAGGTGGCATCTGCAAAACCATAAATAAAGATAATAGTTTGTATATTCATAACACTTCCTATCCAAGGTTCTCAATGTACTTTTTATGAATGTTAGTAATATGGCCTCCTAACACTCTTTCCAGTAATACTGTCTGGATTTCACAGATGAGGAAACTCAAGTTGAGAGAGGTTAAAAACCATATTTCAAAACTGGTCATTGATTATGGGATACTCTCCTTCCCAGCTATTTCCATGTGATCTGTTTAAAAGGCAGCAAGCATCATACCAGCTGGCTGCATTTTTCTTGCTCTAACTTTTTTCTTGCTGTTTTTCTAACAAAAATACAAAACACAACACCCATAAAGTTACATACGTCAATAAACAAAGATCTTCTTTGCAGTCATTTAGGTGTGCTCTGATCACCTATGGGAAGATTGCGAAGGAGATGCCCAAAATAAACTAGAGCTGGGAAGCAGTTAATGCAGGAAATGGAAGAAAACCATGTGTAAAGGATTTGTAATCCCACGTTAAATAAAACAAGGGTTTTGTCTCTAAACTTAAAACCTTCATGTAAAAGTCATTTGGACAGAGAGGAAGACAAAAGACCTCACTGTCCACTGCCTTGTACTTTGCATAGACCGGTGCAAAGGGAAGGTAAAATGCTACCACCCACCTTGAACAGAGATAAAGGCAAGGAGACTAGGTCAAGGCAAGGAGAATCAAGTCTTACACCCTACAAATGTGAAATTATCTGGTGATGAAGACTGTAGGCTGATCCTCCCGTAGCTTACAGATCTCAACACATGATAACACAGTACGTCTCATAGCTCTCTAACTCTTCTGACTGGCATGCGGCACTGCTGGATAGAAGGGTTTCCATCCCCATACTCCCATAGCTCACGGTCACAGTTCACCAACTGCTCCATCATTGTGTTGGAAGACCACACCTATGGCAGACCACAGTTAATCCAAAGCATTAATCTACAGACAATGTTTTCCAAAGATGCATACTGCCATGCGCCAAACAAACAAACAAAAAAACATGTAGGGGCTTCCCTTTGCTTCACGACTAAGTCATGTTCAAGTCGTCATGAGATTAGATCCCAAAAGAAAGCAGTAGGGATTGCAGCATTTAGTGGTGTGTTACAAAGTTAAAGGTGAACTAGCTCAAATAAAGTAAGCAACTCTCCAAAATCTTTGCTTATTTTTAGAACGGAACTCAAAATATACCAGATGGAATTCTTAAATGTTGATATAAAAATGTATTTATTTAATATTGTTGGGTTCCAGCTGAGGCAAGAGGTGGTCAAAATTTTTCTAATTTCAATTTTGTGATCATTTGAATTGGAATTTTCATGTTTTGATTACCCCTCCGTCTCACAAAACATTCTGGACACCATTTTTATTATTTTTTCTCATTTTTTGACTAACTCTATCTGTGACTAGCGCTATCAGAGGGACAATACAGCAAGAAAGATTCCCTCGCAGTACATCTATCCAAAAAAAGTCAGAAATGACAGAAGGCAGCTTGTTCTTGTGATCTGCTAACCAGACCTCTAACATGCTACAGGTTAACTGTGCCACAACGAAGGTAACAGCAAAGTGGTTTATGACAGTCACAGATCAGGTCATACTGCATGCTGCAATTACTAAATATATGACAGAAACCTCTTTTAGCATGGGCAGATTTTGGAATTATGTAGGGCTTCTTTCCACATGATGGTCAACAATGACAATGGGACAAATTCACTACTGAGCCAAATGCTGCTATCATTTTCCCAGTGTAAAATCTCCAAGATCTCCGGAGGCACAAGCACATGTGACATGCAGCTGTTGCAAATCTGGAGCATGGAATCACTGTAAGAAGCCCTATTTTCCAATGCCATTGAGATAAATTTGCATTTCTGCCACTTACCTCGGACTTTCAGCTGAAGTGAGGAACTACCCTCCGCTGCCCAGACTTCTTTCCCTCTCAATCAGAAATTGCCAAAGCTACAGCTATTTATTTCATGTATAGTAGATAGCGATGGGCCCTAACCCATGATAAATATATACATGGGACCAGAACCTCAGCTTGGGTAAGTCAGAATGTGTCCTCTGTCTCCAAGGGAGCTACATGGATTCACCCCTGCTGAGGACCTGGGAGGTATTTTCAACTCCCATATCCCCTGCAATCGTCCATATATTGACCAGAAAACCTGCTAAATAATAATAAATATAAGTACCTAGTGGAAAAGAAAGAAAAAGAGCTGCAGCTACTGGGTTTGTTCTCTCTCTGCAGGACATTGAGAGGTACGTGTTTGGTGGCCTTGGCTCTACTGCCCCTCACTGACTCATTGCTCTGTTGGGTTGGGCCTAGGAATGACTCACAAGTCTCCCTAGCTGCTGCAGTGCCCAATCAGAGGTGAAGGGGGCGGATGCAACAACAGGGCCAACGGACAAGAGCCGCGGTAGCCAGAACTCAGGGCCTGAAGCTCCCAAGCCAGGACAATGGGCCCCAGGAGCCAACCACAGTCTGAGACAGTTGTGAGGGCTGTGATTGTTTCAAAAAACTCTTTTGAAAAAGTACTTGCAAATAAGAAAAAAAAATTACTTGTGTTTTAAGTACCTTTAAAATGTACCTAAATACTAGTAGTAGGTGCAGAATATTTAAAGTACTTACGTACTAATACGTAGAGTACTTCAAAATATTAATGTACTTAAATACATGGGAACACTGAATGGAATACAACAGTTCTGTATGATCCTACCAGGAGCCTTCTTCCAGCCTGACAGCTGCCATTAGGACACATGCGGTTAGTTGAAAACATAGTACTGCCAACACTAAATGTACAAAATTCAGAAGTCAGGCCCCCAAAGTTCACGAGTGTGGCTTAAACATTGTGAGATTGAAAACAAACAAACAAACCTTGGGTTCTTTTCCATTTGCCCTCTGGTTTTGGAGCCTTCAGCGTGCAATTGGGTCACATTTTCAAGCTTTTCTTCACAACCACAAGGGCTAGCAAGTTACTTTTTCTTTTAAAGAAAGCTGAGATTCTCAGCTAATCACATGATTCTGGAAACCGGGACTTTAAGAAAATACTGGGAGGTGGTCACATTGAAAAACATTTGCCAAACATCATTTGGTGCATTCTACCTTTCCCCATATCCTAATTTAATTGATGAATAATTTGTGTATTATTTGACCAGCTCTGTTTGACTGGTCAAATAAATACACTATTTGAAGAATACTTTTTTCTGCCATTCAGCGCCAAGCAGCCAGCGACGCCCTAAATTTTGGGCAGACTGATCAGCTTCCTCTGAAAAATAACAACAATGCCAGTCAGTTCAATTGTGTTAAGCCCTCTAATAATTCGAAAATCCAATCATATGTTACTTTTCTACCACACGCTTCATCTGAGATCTTCAAATGCTTTACAGACATCACCGTTGTAAAGAAGGCAAGTCTTATTGTTCCCATTTTACAGATAAGACAACCAAGCCAGAAAACAGTTAAGTCCTCATCCCCCATTGACTTCCAAGATGAGTTGAGTATCAGAGGGGTAGCCGTGTTAGTTTGGATCTGCAAAAGCAGCAGAGAATCCTGTGGCACCTTATAGACTAACAGACGTTTTGGAGCGTGAGCTTTCGTGGGTGAATATCCACTTCGTCAGACGCAGGTAGTGGAAGACAAACTGCAAGACAAACACTTGCAAATACTGCAAGACAAACCCAAGAAAGGAACCAACAGGACTCTACTGGCCATCACATACAGCCCCCAGCTAAAACCCCTCCAACGCATCATCAGGGATCTACAACCCATCCTGGACAATGATCCCACACTTTTCACAGGTATTGGTGGCAGGTCAATCCTTCCTCACAGACAGCCTACCAACCTGAAACGTATTCTCACCAGCAACTGCACACTGTAACATAGTAACTCTAGCTCAGGAACCAATCCATGCAACAAACCTCGATGCCAACTCTGCCCACATATCTACACCAGCAACACCATCACAGGACCTAACCAGATCAGCCATACCATCACTGGTTCATTCACCTGCACGTCC
The DNA here is from genome assembly GCF_003597395.2 of Chelonoidis abingdonii. Classification (NCBI taxonomy): domain Eukaryota; kingdom Metazoa; phylum Chordata; order Testudines; family Testudinidae; genus Chelonoidis; species Chelonoidis abingdonii. The sequence goes on from NC_133774.1 coordinate 129,359,423, forward strand.
ACCAATGTAATATACGCCATCATATGCCAGCAATGCCCTCTGCTATGTACATCGCCAAACTGGACAGTCTCTACGGAAGGATAAATGGACACAAGTCAGATATCAGGAATGGCAATATACAAAAACCTGTAGGAGAGCACTTCAACCTCCCTGGACAACTATAGCAGACCTTAAGGTGGCCATCCTGCAGCAAAAAAACTTCAGGATCAGACTTCAAAGAGAAACTGCTGAGCTTCAGTTCATCTGCAAATTTGACACCATCAGCTCAGGACTAAACAAGACTGTGAATGGCTTGCCAATTACAGAACCAGTTTCTCCTCCCTTGGTTTTCACACCTCAACTGCTAGAACAGGGTCTCATCCTCCCTGATTGAACTAACCTCGTTATCTCTAGCTTGCTTGGTAACATATATATACCTGCTCCTGGAAATTTCCACTACCTGTGTCTGACGAAGTGGGTATTCACCCACGAAAGCTCACGCTCCAAAACGTCTGTTAGTCTATAAGGTGCCACAAGATGAGTTGAGTACCTAATTCTCCTTTGTACCTTTAGAAATCTCCTTGGGAGATTCTCCCAGACTGCCCTTGGACAACAGTGGCAGAGCTCAGAACTCAAGTAAGGAGACAAAATGAAAATTCCCTGGGTTTTTAATCGGTGCTTTAATTTCATTGTTTATTACATTTTAAGGGAGAAATGGAGATGCTACCAGCTATCCTTGCTCAGCTGCCCCTCTATACATGGGACTTCACTTCATTTCAGACCCAATTATTCTTGCATTCCATATAAGTCTGTTATCCTATTAGTCATTATTTACATGAGAAATAAGGAATCATGTAACTGAGGTTCTTCTTCCAAATGAGTTGGATCCACTTGGTTTTACTGTATTTTTATGTCCCTCACATTCTCACATAGCAGGGTGAGCAATACAATAGTCAGTGAGGCAGGGACAGCGTTGACAAAACAGTGTTAGAGCAGACAGTGGTATCTGATAGCATGTGTTTCCTGATTAGAGGAAAGGGAGAAACTGGTTTTCCAATTCACACCATGTAATGATCCCTAGGAGAGTCTGACTTCTTTAAACAACAACCACTGTTTGTCTGATCCAAAGCCCATTGACTTCAAGTGGGCTTGGAATGAGACCCTGTGTGCTTACATATTGCAAACATTGTCTGATCACCACATCTAAAGACTCATGTGTTGGAACTGTCCATGGTCTGTTCAGAATTGGAAAGGCAGAAAGAGCCCCTAAGTAGCTGTATATTTCAGGGGACACACATGCCACATCCAACCACCACGTCAGCATTTCCTATTCCAGTGCAACTGTACAATGGCTATGCCGCTGTCACTCAGGAAAGCGGGAAGGACACATCCAACAGCAGGAATTACCTTTCAAATCATTTAACACATCGAGATGTCCACAGTTTACAGGCTATATTGGGATATATTTAAAATACTTCCCTCTGGTGTTTAAATTGCCTCATAAATATAGGAAATGCCTGCAAAATAAGCTTGCAAATAAGAAGTTGGTTCAATAAAAAGTATTGTCTCTTGAAAATAAGAGTAATTTAGGGTGGAAATTCTATTCTGCTCCATTCAAAGCAAAGGCAGGATAATTGCAAAGTTATGATATGAAGCAATATTGTAGGATTCACTCATTAGCTGAGCTAAGAGCAGTATTTCTTGCTGCTCCTGTTACCCAAGTGCACGGGAATGCAAGGGCTTTCTGTTTAAATTAGCAAACCCCACATTATCACTGCAGCTCATTGAACAAGTCAACAGGCAAGTTTATTTGCGTATTTATTTCTCTTTCATTCTCCTGTAGGTTTAACACAGACAGTGGGAAGTAGGTCAATATTACTGTTATACAAACCTGTGGTGAGTGATGCTACCATGCAACATTGTGTTATCCTCATAGCAAGCCAACTTCAGACAATTCTGTGTGAATTTTCCCAGCACAAGTGGTGGGCATTGCATACATACTGTAGATTGCATGAATGATCTCCCTGACTTATTTTCAAAGGAACAGAGACTGCTTGAGCAATTATATTGTACTCATCTTAGTCATATATTATGCTTTGACATATTGAAAATCTGATGAATGGTCAGTAAATCAGTGTGCTCCTTCAATTCCTGGACAGAGTCCATTGTTTGCTTGACTACTGCTTATTACTTGTTTTGGACTGATGGGCAGTTAATTACAGCTCTACCAGGGATATGAAAGCCCCACCTAGACAATAAGCTATTTTTTATTTTAAAGCCCATTTAACGCACTGACGTGGTCTTTGTCCTCAAACCTAGAAATCTACCTTTCTCCAATGAAATAGGTGACGAACAGAAAGCTTAATTAAATTACCAAGAGTCCCATCACCAAACCCCAGGGAAATTCAGATGTCTCCTACGGAAATAGGAGTGGTGTCTTCCTAATGTAACTCTGGCCAATGTTATCACTGATGCAGCTCCACTGGTAGAAACAATGGAAGCTCTAGCACAGGAAAGCACCTGGGTTTTTACCATCATATTGTCTAACCCTGCTAGAAGACATGGTCCTAAAACTGCTGACGACCACAAACACCCTGCCTCCATTAGATCTCCCATTACTGGGAACCTAAATTGGCAGTAGATCAACACTAGGAATGTTAAGAAAGAGTTCAGGTGTAGCCAAGGCCTGGGAATACAGATTTGCTAGCTAAACTATTTAAACATGATTGTTGTTAGCAGCTCTCTACATTGTTCAAGGAAAACAGGACTAGAACTGTCTTTCTGCTATATTTAAACATTAGTAGTAGCTAGCAGTCTAGTTCCCAGAGTAGACAGGGCTATAAGAAGAGCACAATGCATCACAATCTCATTGTCCGTGAGAATTTTAGTCTTTGAAGTGTTTACAAGCCTACACTTGAACAGCAGAACTTGTCCTTCTTTCCAGAAATATTCGACAATTGCTACCAGTGACCAGGGATGGCTCTAGCTTTTTTGCCGCCCCAAGGACTGCAGGCAGGCTCCCTTCGGCAGCGTGCCTGTAGGAGGTCCGCCGGTCCCACAGCTTCAGCATACCCGCTGCCGAATCTGTGGGACTGGCAGACCTCCCGCAGGCAAGCTGCGGAAAGCTGTCTGACTGCCACCCTCACAGGGATCGCAGGCCGCCCCCCATGGCTTGCCGCCCCAGCCATGCTCTTGGAGAGCTGGTGCCTGAAGCCACTGCTGCCAGCGATTTAGCTTTACTGGAGACAAGGTGCTGGCAGCTGCTGACATTTCAGCCACTGCGCTCTCTGAGTCATTTTAGACAACATGGTGGTTAGAACATGTGGTAGCCTGAGACCCTGTCTGCACTAGGGCCCTGACTGCTGCTGCCTCAAGTGGGACAGAACTAGTGATAGAAACCGTGAAAATGTTTTGCAAAGAAACAAAAACCTTTTGTGCAGACACAGCCTGTGAAATGGAGAAAGTAAGGACAAAGGAGAGAGAGCACCAAGCAGAAACGGTTTTCCCTGGGAATTTATATTTCCACAGACAGGGATACCGGAGAGCAGGAAGGAAGGAAGAAAGCAGTAAAAAACACAGTGCATTATACTTTAAAAAAGTTTCTCAGGGCTTCCTGTAGTGCTCATCACCAGTTCTTAGTATGTCAGAGTTTAAAAAATGCAAGTGCATGCGTCTGAAGTGCACCGATAGTGGGTTTGGAAGAAAGCAAAAAACTCAGGACTAAAAAAAAAGTCACCTTCTCAGGTCTCTGCCTGACATGCATCTACATGTCAGATTAACAACATAAAAGCACCACAAAAACTCCTGGCAAGTAAAACATCATAAAGAGAGAGGAAAACAGTTGATGGATAAATTAAGATCCCCTTTGCCACTGCAGCTGCTTCTGTGAAGTAACTAGTACTGAAAGTTTTTTTAAGTCTTATTTATTCTAAAATAACTCTTGATCCCTTGACAGTTCGTTCATAAGCAATGGAAGGGACAGATGGCTAGTATACTACAATATACTAGATCAGATACTATGGCAATGACACAGTATAAGAACCTCTAGCATTAAGAATCTGTACCCCTAGTTATCATAGTCAGCTGTTTGGCCAATACTCCTGCTGGCATCCACCACAGGTGTTTTGCTGTCTTTCACTGGCATAGGGTAGAACAGCAGTAGAACCAGAGTGGTCAGACTTTTCTCGCCATTCAGTTTTGTTCCCCGAACAAGAAGAATTTGCACAACCCCAGCTATTAGGAATAGTGAAAAGTGGCAATAATCAACTTTCTCTTCTATTCCTTTCTGTGTGATACCTTAGAGGCTGAAGCAAGGAGCTACATTGTGGCCCATCATAGTCTGCCTGAGATAAAGAAACAAAGAAAAATTGGAGATGATGAGGGTGTTAAAAAAGCTGTAGCTGGATATTTTACTTACTGCAGCTGAGAACCTAGGTAACTTAGGTTGTGTGATAGTGGAATTAAATCGAAGCCCAATGTACTTAGAAAGAACTAGTGCTGTGAGGATATTACAATGTGTGTTATAGGGATATTTAGAATTCTTATAGTCTGGGACACTGGTAAAGATTCTATACACCTACACAACTACAAATCCTAGAAACAAATTCTCATCTCAGTTACATCGTTGCAAACCTTTAATAACTCCACTGGAATCAATGGGTAACAGATTCGAATCTGAAATAGGTATATTTCTTTTTACAACACATTTAAAAGTGACACACTTTTGCTTTCAGTGCAGTTTGTGAAAGGAATAAAATGAGCAATGGGAACAATCTTTCTGGGAAATAATAGGTAAAAGCACATAGGTGTATGTATGCAGCATATGTTGACTTCGCAGAATTAGATTTATGTATTTATAATTTCAACAGGTAACATCAATGCTTATTTTTAAGCATATATTTCATTTTTTAATCACCTGACATTTTCACAGCTGCAGGAGATCACGGGAGGGTCCAGACAATAGTTATTTAATGACAGTAGATGTTGAGATTTCAAAAGTTAAAGCTTTATAGCTATTAAAACACAAGTTGTCAAAGCATACAAAGCAAATATCCTTTCATCAAACAAGTTCTCAGGCAGCATTTTTCTTACTTTGCCTATCGGTAAATTCAGATTGTCAATGGAACTTTTGCTGGGGGGGTTGTGGTGTACATGGTGAAATTGATGTTTACCGACATTTACTGATAAAAATCTAACCCTTCCAAGCCTAACTATGATCTTATTTGATTGTGTTTCTGTTAGGCAGCTAGTGGTATGGTCCTGGGCAGAACTTAAATACTGCTCTAGTGGTGCCTAAAGAAAATTTGCAAAGTTAACGACAAAAAACATCAGTCCCTTCTTCTTCGTGCTAAGGTGACTGAGCCTTTGCTTAAGGGGTAATGCGTTGCTGCACTCCTATGGAAGGAGTCTCCCTCTTGCTGCATAGGGGAAGAAAGTAATAAGTGAGGGGAGCCTTTTACAGGTAGAGGTACTGTCCCCTCAGTCCAGCTCAGCTTTGCTGTCTGTGTTTAGGGGGTCGAGCCAAAGCTCCTAGGCTCTCTCTGCTCATGAGAGGGGAGAAGGTGCAGCCTGCTCTCTCCCCATGCCCAGATTCATGATCTGGAGAAACTGAGCAGGGGTTGGGCTCTGAGACACTCACAAACTGGGGACCTACAACAGAATCTCACCCCAAAGCTCTTGCAGCAGAGAGGGATATTACAGCCTCACCTGTCGTTTTTCCCATGTGTGTTGCAATCAGAGCTTGGGGAAACCTTTTTGGTGAATAAATTGTGAGCCAAAAAATGCAGTTTAGGGTCAACTGAAACTGTGGATTTGGGTCAAATTCAGAGAATAGTTTCCTCCTTCCCGTTTTTTTGTTGGTGGTGGGGTTTTTTTTCCAGCTGAATTCCAAAAAAGTAGAAGTGTTTTATATTGTCATTTTTGAAAGTAAGTGTTTCTACTTTTCATTTTTTAATTTAAATCTACAAAAGGGAGAGGGTAAAAACACAACCTGAGGACAAAACAGAACATTCTATTTTGGCTCAAACATTATGCTTCATTTGACCCAAAATGAAGAAGGTTTTTGGCTTTTCATTTTGGCAAGAAAAAAAACAATTTAATTTTGCATAATCCCAAAACTAAATTTTTTTTCAGGATTTTTGATTCAGATGCCAAATTTTTGTTTGCCCAGCTCCAGTTACAATAAGGTTATTTTAATATCCCTTATGTTAAACTTTTAATACATTTCCACTTTTTCTGAAAGATCAGAAATACCATTAGCTGCTTCCGATAACAAAGGGCATCCTTTTGCACAGGTAGTGGCAGTCCCTCAGAAATAAAAAAGTTGCTTCTGAAACCTGTTAGCAAGCTGTAAAGTTTCTGCAGCAGTAGTTTCCAAGAAATTTCTCAGCAACCACAGTCAATTGTCATGCCATACAATGAGCATCAGTCACACTGTTACCTTGTGTCACATAACAGAGCACAATGTGACTGACCACCATCCAACATGACATGTCACAACAAGGTGCAATGCATGGGAAATAATACACCTTTTTTTCTGAAAAGTGTACACTCAAAAGTCCACTGGTTAGAAAGGAGGGCAGGGGAGGTTGTTTGTTCATTTTTTGTTTTTTAAAAAAAGGTTCCTAAATACAAAACTTGCGCAGTTCCTCTTTAATAGGCAGAATTAAATGCTAAAAATAACAATTGTTTTTGTTACAGCAGCTGGTATCTCCTTTCATTTCTCTCTACAAAGATGCACATTTTTAGGGTGCAAAATGAAGAAAGCTACCAACGTTCCCTTCACCCACTGAGTGAAAAGGTGGCTCTTGTGGTTCAGGTACAAAACTGGGAGTCAGGAGATCTGGACTGAGTTCCCAGCTCTGGCATAGACTCGCAGTGTGACCTTTGATGAGTCAAAAATTTTCTGTGCTTCAACCCCATATGTAAAAACAGGCTAATAATACTTCCTTTCTCCCACCTGCTATCTGTCTTCTCTACTGAGACTGTAAGGTTGTCAGGGCAGGGACTCTTTCATACAATGTGCATGCTTAGCACCCCTAGGACAACGGGCCTTTGATGTCGGTTGAGCCCTCTAGACTCCATAAAAACAAATAATAGTGCAAGGCAACAGGGATGGTTGACTATGGAGCCAAGTCCAAGGTGCTGGGTGCACTCAACTCCCTGTGAAGTCCATGAAAATTCTGAGCATTCAGCTCCAGGTAGGTTCAGAACGAGAGCTGATCACAAACTGGAATTTCCATTCCGCCGGAAATTTTGATAATTTGACATTTGTTTTCATTCCAGTTCAGAAATTATCGGCAATGATCAGAACTGTTGGAATTATTGACCCAAAATGACAAAGTTGAGCCCGTTCATTTAGACATTTTCCCACTGAAAATTTAATTGAACTTGACACATTCCCTAAAATATTTCAGTTTCTACAAAAATGCATTTTCTGAGGGAAAAAACTGCCCCAACAGAAAAAACTGACCACCTCTATTTGAAACCGAAGAGACCTGTTACAATGTATCTTGTATAGATAATATCCATCACATATTTCCAGAGCAACTATGAAAAAAGAACTTTTTTGCCAACAGCAGAAGTCATTTTGATTACTTGAGACAACAGTGATAGGAAGTATTGACTCACATTGACCTATAAGGAACACTGGAAGTGTGAGCACAGGAGTGGCAATCAAGATAGACACTAAATATTTAGCTGAATTCACCCCCCAAAAAAAGAGGATGGTCAGGAATATTTCATCCATGGGGGAGGAGGGGAAGGAAATCCACAGACAAAGCATACTCAGGTTTCACTAACCTGGCCTGAGGATGACTCATAACCAAGATAACACTTATGAGATCACAAGAAACATCCATCTTAAAGAAACAAAGAAGTTTAAACGGAGTAATTATAATTGATCAAAATGTCTGCTACAATCATTTTCCCTGCTCCCTCATTATAGGGCGACCACACCCTTCTCCTCACTCTCAGTAGTCAAACTCTGATGGTTCCATCTCATTTGAGCTTCTAGCAGGAGAGATTTGTTTAGCTGCTTTTTTAGAGTAGACTCTTTGGCTTCACCTCAGCCATAAAAATACATTTACATGGATTACTTTTGGGCAGGAGAGGGGCAGTGAGGAGAAAAGCTAAAAAAAACCCTTAAACGGAGGGTTCGGTGTCTCCATCCTTGGAGGTCTTTATCCAAAGAGCAGGTTTTGAACAACCAAGTTTTGCCAACGGCAGAAAGAGATAATAATGCAAGTATTGTCTAGCTTCCTAAGGAACTACTTCCCCCTCCCCCGGTGAAATGCACTTGGAATCGAGCTCTGATCCACCACACCCTACTTTTCCCCACTTCAACTCTTACCTACTTCTCAAAGCCACCATCTAGCCAAGCAAAGACCATTGGACAGGAATTCCTTCAGAGTCAATCAAAACTGCTCGTTAACTAGCCTAATGGATCCTTTTGAACACTACAAAACACATGTTTCTCTGTGCCCAGAACTGTCCACCACTACTCTTCCCTGGGTGCCTAAGTAGCTAGATATCATGAACAGTATTCAAGCCTATCATAGAGCTCCTGTACTGCAGTTCAGAGTTGTACCATTGGGCTATCTTCCAGGCCATCCACCCGAATAGAACCGAAAGGTCAAGCCAGGCCTCGCCTTGTTAGTTGGCCACCTTTTGTTTTCCTGTGGAACAGCACAGTCACAAATACAAGAGATTTAAATGGATGACTCCAATCCTTCTGAAGAGAGGGAGGGCCTGCCCCATGTCTTATCCACGGTAAGCAAATGAAAAAGGAAGTATATTTTACTCTCATTTATAAAGCTGGAGAGGCAAATTGAATTCCACTTCAGACAAGAACCCAGCAGGGGCTGTCTCTGGTACATACACACACTCAGACAGACTGCGGGATTAGCTCCCTGTAAGTAGCGACTGGCCAGCAAAAGCCACAGTAACAAAAGCAAAGGCAGACGGACAAGCTGTGAATTGCAATGCTATAATTGCCTCAGCAAAATATTGCAAGTCTGGGGATAAATTTGTTACTGGAAGGGGATGCATTCCTTTAAAAAAAAAAAAAAAAAAGGCAGGGGTCAGATCCTTTGCACAGTTTAGCCTCCTGAGACCTTTGACCTTCGAGGGAGGTCACAGGCATGTCACTGTTCCCAGCTGCTGTCTTCTGCCTCTGCCCACTGCAGGCCTTAGCCCTTTTCCATTGTGTAGTGGTATTGATCTGTTGGCAGCAATGGGCTGGATAATTAGCCAGGAATTAGGGTTTCTATTACAGCCAGGAGGCTGCCCCAGCTGATTTATCACCTGAATAATTTACTGTGATTGAAAGGAAATTAAAATGAACTCCATTTGACAACTGTGCGCTTTTATGGGCTTTAGTGAAGACTCAAAAGCCAAATTAATAGCCTGGTGTTGTTTAATAGTCTACTGAGAGTAAATAGGGGACAGTTTTTCTTTCCTGATGTACTTCCTTGCTCCAGATTTAGGAGTTGCTTTCCCCCATCCCCCAATAAAACTACAGACAGAATCAAAGGTAGTTTTACTTGAGAGAGAAACTGCTTTGTAAATCTGTTTTCCTCTGAGGTTATTTTCACCCCTCCTGTTCCACTGCCATTTTTCAGGGATAAGAACAATTGCAACTCAAACAATAAATGATGAAATGAGACAGTATTTATTCTCCATGAGAAGATGTGTTAAATCCTGCTGATTACTGTATACTGGATGGCCATCTATTACACTTTCCTTCCAAGTGTATAAAGATACACTTCTCCAGGATGCTCTGCTTGGCTGCAAAAGCTGTCCAGGGTAACGGTCGTATTATGGAGCAGTATAAAGCAAATATTAGCCCTCAGATAGCCCAATCCAATGCTCACTACAACCAAATGGGCATCTTTCATTGGTTCCAACTGCCATTGGATCAGGGTCATAAAGAGCAGTTGTTTCAGACCAGGTTCAGTATATTTTATCATGATGAACTTCTTCGGTTTCCAGGAAGAGAAAACAATTATTCTCAGTAGCACAGGTAGGAGTAGGGTCTCCGACTCTCTGAGGTGATTGCATTCTGATAGCTGCATCCTGTTGGAGAAAGTTTTATCCCAACACCTTGTATAGCCCAGATTTGGTTTTCAGTTACTCTCCCAATGGCAGGGCTTTTTGGATGGCTCATTGAGCATTAGAAACCTGTACAAAGCTGCTGAAGTCTTGTGGTAAGTGTGGCTTGTTAACTCCAAAAGGGATACAAAAAAGTTGGGAGTGGATCTCTATCGAAAGAACTAGGATAGTAGGCACAGGGGGTACTGTAAGGAAGTCTTGGAAGACTGAAGTTCAGCTGGATGTTAATTTTGTTTTAACTCATTGCCTTTGCGCACTATTTAGGAGAGGTTGGGACTCAGACAGTTCTCAGTTAATACTTGTATAGCCCCCTCCTTATGACAGTGGGGTTTGCAATGGAATAACAGAGCACAATTTGGCCCACAGACTTTACAAGTGGTGAAGGAGTGAAAGATTTTGCCCAGAAGGTGTAACTGTAGCCAGGGATGATTTTACCACTGTCCAGTCTTACACCACAGACAGTTTAAGTAAGATTTCAATAAATATCGGCTTTATATTTTTTGTTTCATGATCCAACATGGTTAATTTCATTAGGAATGAACTTTGAAGATTCAAGGAATTTTCATACTTTAATCATTTTTCCCCTTTAATACTCTAATAAGATTGGCTGAAGTCATCATTCATCAAAAAAGTTAGTTCCTAACAGGAAACCAGGATGCGTTATTCATAGTCCAGTAGCTTTGCACAAGTAGTGATCATCCCATCAGCACCTCATCTTGTACTCATCTAATGATTGCACTTTGCAAGTCGGTGAATCAGTTTAACCAAAAAATAAAAAAAGTCATTCATTATGTCATTGTCTTGTGTGTTTTTATAGCTGTACAAATTCAAACTGTGCAAGGAGGATTTTACTATTCATTCCCCCCTCTTTCATTGGTTTCATTCCTACAGAGACTGCTGAATCCTTTCTGCAGTACAGTCCTTTAAGTGGAAAACACAAGCTCTCAATTTGACACATGATTCTTTTAAGATTATTATTCATAAAAGTAAAAACTGAAAATTTTCAAAGGGAATTAAGTCCTCTCTAAGCACAGGTGCCAAGAGACACGTATTTGCTCCAGCTACCTTATCCTGATTCTTTCTAAAGCAAAGGAGATTTAAGGAGCAGTATTTCATTTTGAACAGAATTTCATTTTTTTCCTTCCACCTGATGGATTTGCCATCCAAATTTTTTAAACAAACTCCTGAATGCTTATCCAAATCCAAAATATTAAAATTTTATCCCAAACTGAATGTGATGTCCAGTCCAAGGCTAGGGACTGAAGCGGGGTGTCAACGTAAGATCATGTAGCTGAAGTTGCATATCTTAGGTCAATTGACCTGGCCGTGAGGACGGTGGGGAGTCGACCACTGCCACTCCCTCATCGACTCCACTTCTGCCTCTCACCACTGTGCAGTTCCAGAGTCGACGGCAGAATGATCAGGGATCTATTTTATCGCGTCTACACTTGACGTGATAAATTGATCCCGATAGCGATCGATCACTACCCGCCGATCCAGCGGGTAGTGTAGACGTACCCAGAAGGTAACAGGAAAATTGCTGCACAGTGCTGGGAATTGTCTGCTATTAATAACAAGTGTTTTTTTTTTTAAGTCTTTGATTTACATAGTGTTGTAGTTAGTCACATCAGGTTATGCCTCATTATGGCTCTGATCTAAGCCCTGTTGAAATCAATAGAAATATTCCTGTTGGCTTCAACAACGATTGGACCCATGTGCAATGCTTGGAGTATAACAGAAAATCCATTTAAGATGGAGACAGAAATCCAGTTTAGATTTTTTTTGGTAGGAAATTCAAGACCCAAATCCTCTAAATAGTTCTCTGATTCTGGTGCATATATTGGGCCAGATTTTCAGCTAGTATAAATTGGAGTAGCTCCACTGATTGCAATGCAGCAACACTGATTTATACTAGCTGAGGATCTGAGCTGTTGCTGTTAAACAATGACTGTTGTAGATAAATAGAAAATTAGAAAATAGTATAGATCAGATATTAGACCTGAACAAAACCATAGTTTTAATGTACAGAACTTCACTGCATATACATTTATGTATGTTTTTGCATCACGGGTTTTTCCATTTCAAGTTCAAAAGAACATGAAAATCTCAAAGTGAAACTCAGACGAAATGTTTTGAAGCTACCAAGTTTCACATTGTTTGTATCCAAAATTATGAATGCAGCTCTCACTGCCTACCCCAATGATCCCCTCATTCCACAGGCCATGAGAATGCCCCTTACCATTTGTCCTTGGGATGGGAGAAGGGAATGCGGCGTGTATCTCCTGAAATCTCCAGTGCCTCATTGCTGGTCAAAGTTTACTGAATGTTGATTTTTCAGCAACATTTTTCATCTGTTTTAAACATGGACCACAGAAATGGGATGGATTTTTCACATTTGGGTGAAAAATGTGTCCCATTTTAACCAGTGATAGAAATGGTTGGATTGTTTTCCAGTGACAAATTTCATCAAAGTATTGAATTTCAATGGGAGGGTGGGGGGAGAAACCAGGATGAATTTTTCGTGAACATTTTCTTGGTAGTTTGCCTTGTTTTTCAGCCAACTCTTAGGTAAAATTTTCAGAAGTGCCAGAGTGACTTAGGAGTTTATGTCCCATTTTAAAAAGTGACTTAGACATTTAGGAGCCTGTTGAGGGGGAGAAGGGCAAATTCATTGGGGTGGTCTCTCCCTACTGAGCTGAGGAACCCTGCCTCAGCATCAACCAATCTAACAGTTAAACCCTTCACACTTAGACCTGGGTACCGCTGATCCAAATTGAGCACCCAGGGTAGCCCAGCTTGGGTGAGAGCAGCCACACTGCAAATCCAGTCGAGAGTCACTGGTTCCCCACACGTGCTACGCTCTCCTGTGTGCGTTGCTGGGACTTCTGGGGCCATATCTTATGGCTCTTGATGCTGCCATCCACTGAGCCACTTTAGGATTCTTTCCCAGTGAGTCTTGGGAGAGCTTGTCTGTCCTTCTGGGCTCAAGGGCAGAATTGTGGGGAGGCAATGGAGGACTATCAGTACAGAGTGGAACTAGCCTGTGTCCTCTGTGGGAAGTGGGCACAGCCAGCTGAGTAGAAGCAGCACCAAGGCTTTAGCCTCTAGCCCCAGATGGGCCAACTAGTCCAGATTAAAGCACCAGCCCATGCCCAGCTGAGACGGTTTTGTGAGTGGACGGGGCTAGGTTGGGGCAACACCTAAGCAAGAGCTGAGTTAATTCTGCATGAAGACACACCCTAAGGCATTGTCTAGACTGGAGACCAGCACTGATAACAGCTGTCTGTGGCCTGCTGTCGGTGTAGCTGCACTGTTGCAACACCTTGTGTGGACAGGTAAAGCCAGTATTTTCACCGCTGGAGTTTGCACCTGCTTGAAACCCTGGCATAAACTCCTCCAGTAGCTTTGCTTGTTGACAGCAGGGATTGCTCCATGCAATTACGCTGATGGTCGTAATCAAGGCCAACCATCCAGCCTATGTGAGGCTTAATCCAATCTATGTAAATTCGTGCTCATTAAACATCTCCTGGTTTTTTGCCTGAGGCTGCTGGCAGGTCTGGGTAGAAACAATTCAGCTGCTGGTGGCACTAGGAACAGTAATGGGATGTGGAGCCTGACTACAGCAGCAGGGTATATCCCCGTCCCCCAGAAGATAGACACTCTTGGGTGACCCATTGGCACGTCCCACGAAGCTCCATCAAGGGGTAGCTAACAACAAGATCTGGCTCCTATACCAGGACAACACAAAAAAGAACAGAAGGTTTTGATCCCAGCCTGGGGAAAGATGGTTTGAATGTCTTTCTTTGCAGATGGACCAGAAATATTTGAAGCTTAAGCTGGGTTGCTTTGCTGTGATTGATCAGAAAGATCAGATGGTGTCAGTTTGTTTCTTGATTAGAAAAATGCAATAGGGCTTCTGGTGCAAATATTTGTGAGAGAGAATTTAAAATTCAGTTTCCAGGAATACATGAAATCTATGTTATGCCAAAACTTTCTGCCAGTACAAACTGACCATAGGATGCTTGCAGAAAGTGAATGCATAAGGGCACAAAATGACAAAAGGAATTAATATTTACAGGAGGGGTTCTTTTGCACTGTTCCCAACCCAGAATGCATATGTGCAAGGGGATCAAATTAAGGTTTCATGGGCGACCTTAATTTTGGTATTTCTTAACTTCTGAGTGCTAGACTTTACAACCTTAACATTACAATATGTACATATGCATCTATGCATACAAAACTGTACATTAAAAGAACACGTAGGTTGCAAAGCCAAGCACTCAAAAATTAGGAAATGCCAGAAATCAGGTTGCCCGTTGCAACCTTAGTTTGGCCCCCTTGTGTGTCTGTGTTATGATACAGCCTTTAATGATATGATCACACACTATTTGACACAGGAGCCTGTCTCATTCAGTGCTCCGACTGGATGATGCTCCCTAAATGAGCAGCTATTCAACATTTTGTTTTCTCCTCATTGTTCAGTGTGGCCTTATTTATGGCACATTATTCAAATCCTGCTCTGAAGATAGAATTATTAATTTCCTCATGAGCTTTTCTTTGGTGCTTATCGCTAGATTAACCCCCCCAAAACATGAGTGAATGCATTTTCACAACACCCCAGCCTAAAGTCTCTCAGATGTGCCAAATGCTCTGTATAAACCACAATCAATCAGTTTACCCACCTCTGCATTACAGTCACCCCTGGGATACCACAAAGCAGCTGTTTTGCAGATCAGAAGAAAAAACTACACAACAGTTTAGGGCAGGAAGCAAAAAGGTATACCACAGACAGGGCAGCTCTGTGTATTTTGCCGCCCCAAGCATGGACATCAGGCAGCTTTCGACAGCATGCCTGCGGGAGGTCCACTGGTCACGCAGATTTGGCGGTGTGCCTGAGGGAGGTCCGTCGGTCCCGCGCCTTCGGCGTCCCCACCACCGCATTGCCACTGAAACCGCAGGACCAGCGGACCTCCAGCAGGCATGCCGCCAAAGGCAACCTTACTGCTACCCTCACGGCAACTGGCAGGCCACCCCTCGTGGCTTGCCACCCCAGGCACGCGCTTGGTGCGCTGGTGCCTGGAGCCGCCCCTGACCACAGAGAAATGAAACTTCAGGTAAAGCACAGTTACCAAAGCTGGAATTGATACTGTCCCACCTACTTGCATGAAAAGTGTCATGACGACTTAAACCATCTGTCATCAGGCACAGCATTTCCAGAGCCAAGCTGTGGCACTGTTTTAGCCCTGACTCAGAAGCTGCACCGGTGCCTCTTGCAGCCTGGAATTCCTTTAGAAGCCCCCACTCTAGTCCTGGCCCAGCTGAAGCTTACTTAGCTTATGGGGTCTGACAACTGCAAGCTGTGAGCTGGCCTGGGCTATGCCCATGCTAGAATAAAACAAACTGTGAAGAATTAAATAAACTGGGAACTGACAGCTGAACATGTCCATGCAGCATGAGTGGGACTGCTTCTTTGGATAAGTGTTCACCAAGGTAAGTAAGCACCCTAATTCAGGACATAACACCGACACATACACAGAGCCATATCCCAGCAAGAGCCCGTGGGAGGATTTCAACCAGTTCAGCCTGAATTCTTTCAGAGTGGGAGCACATAGGGGCGGGGGCACTGCCAGCAAGGAAGCGACTGCAAGCTGCTCCCTGCACCTCAGCTAGAGCTAGTCCTAGCTGCTCCCTGCACCACAGCTAGAGCTAGCAGCTAGAGCTGCCTCCAAACACAAATCTCTTCTCCACCCTGCACTGAAGATCTTCAGTCTCATCTACACATGGAGCTCCCGTGGCCATCCATTTGTGCTCTACAAGTGCAGAGGTAGCGTCAGACAGGAGAGTTTTGCCATTAGTTTTCAGATCCTCAATTTAGAGCTGACACCAAACTAACATGCTGTGATACAAACACCACAAACTATGAAGGGGCTCAAAATCCAAACCAGGATCCACCTCTAAACGTCGCTGATGACCTTTCTCTTTATGACAGGCTGAGCCAAAACCCAAGCACCTATGCCCCGAACATCTCAAAACCTAGATGTGCATTTTGCAGCCTGACCACATCTCCACTCACCACTTGTTTGGAAATCCCCACTGGGGGCTCCCAAGGCAGAACTGTGGGAGGCTCCATATTCGAATGGATAGAGAATTGTAATTCACCTGCGCGAATAGCGGACCAAATCCTGGAGCTCCCACTCAAGCAAACCACTTCCTGAAATCAAGAAAGGCTGGGCCTGAGCAAAATTACTAAAACTGGGAGCACAGCAGATATTTATGGATATTTACTTTAGTTAGGGAGCAGGCAGCTTATCATCACAATGGGCCAGAATGCCACACCTCTGAGGCGAATGACTCGCATTAACATATTTCTGTGTTTCCTCAGCAACAGCTAATCATTCCTACCCCCATTGCTAGCTTACCACTTGACCCCTTGTCCCTTGAACTCAACAGGATTCTTTCCATTAAGTTCAATGGCCTTTGGATCAGGCTCTTAAGGCTGCTGTGACTATATATTGCTGGGAGATTTCTGGTTTTCCCCTTCTACCAATTAATATCTTCAACATTTTGTTTGTAATTGATTTCTTTGGGTCTGAGACTGGAGCCAGAGATGCTCCCCATTTCAGGGGGCTTCATGTCTGCAGGGCTAGGCTGGCCTCTTTTAGGAGGACTGAAGTGGGCTCCATCTGATAATGCAGGGGGGGCTGGGAGCTACTGCACAGCGTGTCACTGTTCATTAGCATTGCTGGTCTTCCACCAACCCACCGCACAAACCGAAAACCTGGGTCCAAGCTTCCCCAGGCAGGCGAATGCACTCAGACCTCTATACAGCAATCCGGCTGGAAACTCCATTTTTGACTAAATATATCAAATCCCATGAAGGCCAGTTCTGCACAGTGCTGAACACCCTCAGCTCCAGTAACTTCAACAGGAGCTACAGACACTCAGAGGTGCTCAGCGCTTCACAGTGTCAAGCTCTTAGGCCCAGATCCTCCAAGGTATGGAGACGCCTAACTGATAGATTTCAATGGGAGCTAGGTGCCTACGTATCTTGGAGGATCCGGATTTTAGTTATTAAATTAGTGGGCCCATTCCTCCCAGTTAACTCATGACTAACTAGCAGGACCAGCTACCAAAAATACAGATAAAAGGGACCCGATGCCATCAGTCTTCACCACAGCCAGCTGAATGTGTGGTGATCAGGATAGCGCAGCAGCACACCTGGGCCGATCCCTTTGTTCTGCTTAGAGCAACGGGTCCACCGCAGGGGTTTGGTAACCTGCAACACTTCACTCGCCTAGATTTGTTGCTGTGCTGTGTACTCTGACTTCAAGCTCCAATTCTGAGTGACGCTGGATCCTTCAGAATCTGAAAGATTCACAAGGTGGCAAAGCAGCCTTTTCCCAGCACAGCATTTTCTTTTGACCAGTGAAAGTAAGGGAGCTGAAAGAGAACTAGCAGCTAAAGACTTGCACGTAGCTAGTGTGGAAAGAGTCAATAATGTGGACAAGTGCTGTGCTAGCATCGCCATGTTACCACGACGGACGTTAGCTTTGGAATAATCACCATCTAGTGGCACGCAAAGCCATTTCACTCCTTGAGTCTCTCAGTGCTTGCTTTCCTCTCACCCACAAGGACAGCCTTGTTTGCTTTTTCTAACTAGGAACAAAACAAGCCCATTGTGCTCTGAGCCCCCTCTCCCCTACCCCATCACTGCTGGATATGAACTGTGACCTAGTGGAAAGGGGCTTCGCACATTCAGGTTCAGATTTGCAACATACATAAGTAGAACGCACTGCAACGACCACAAAACCAAGGAGAAGATCCTCCAATATTTAGAGGTCACACTGGTGATCAAAGGCTCATGGGATTTCCACCATAATGCATAATTTTCAGCACTGCATAGGACTCTCTCTCAAAAAAAAAAAACTTATAGCAACATATTTCTCCATTCCTTGAGCTACTACCAGAATCTGGATTTATCCAAGATGTTCTCACTTTCTGCGTATCCCTCCATTGCTCTCATATGGATGTGTGCAAGCAAGGGAGATCATCTTTACATCCTGGAACTCTAGTTCAACAGTGGAAATGCAGGATATTACCAGTGATTAACCAGATGTATTGCTAAATACAGAACCAGTGGCAAGTGAACCCTATACTTGAGCTGACAGCAATAGTTTAATGTCTACATCACACAGAGGACAGCAAAGACACGTACTGCACTTGTGACTAAATAGAACGCAGTGGCCTAACAGCAGCGAGAACCTTATACTTAGCAAACAAACAGAATAAGTCAACACTTGTAAGGGCTTTATTCCCATATGTGAAAAACAGGAGTGGAAATATAAGATCTTCCTAAAAACAGGAACAGATTTTTCAGAACTACACAACTGATCTGCACATGCAACCATCCAAACTGTATATACAAATTAGGTATTTGCCTGAGCAAATGGCCAGTTAAATGACAGACTTAGGGTGACCAGACATCAAGAGTGAAAAATTGGGATGGGGTGGGGGAGTAACAGGCGCCTATATAAGAAAAGGGCCGAAATTTCAGGACTGTACCTATAAAATAGGGACATCTGGTCACTCTAGACAGACTGGTCATTTACATGTGCAAAAAATCCCACTTTATATGCACAGTCACCGTAATTATGCACCCAAATTAGCTGCACAATTCTGAAAACCTTGGCCTTCTTTGCAAATCCTGCTATAAAGCTACCATCAGATGCAACTTCACACCCCAAACACTTTGTATCCTTTAAGCAGCATTCTTTTAATTTTTTAAAAACTCAGACTCCTTTACGACTGCTGTGCACTTACTGATACAGAATTTGATATGACATCCACTCTCCAATGTTCTCCTAGTTAGAACTTGAGAACTAAGTGTTTGGTGATTTCCTGCAAGAACATGTCTACAGCCAGAAAGCATGCATTTGAAAAGCTTGGTAGTTCACAATCGTACCTGCTCTGGTTTGATGGGTTCAGTTGTTGTGAAGATGTCAGAATAATGTTGCCTCTCGAAGACTCGATCCAACACTTCTAACTGCTGCTGGGTGAAAAGATCTCCTCGCATCTGTTTCCGTAGGAAATCTCTACCCGGGAGGGAATGGCCATTTGGTACTGGAGATTCCTGAATACCTTTCATAGATGACAAAATACACAGAAGAATAAATAGCTGTTACAATGACCGCCACAACACAGAGGCTTCTCACTGTGTTCCACTCTGTCCTTTGATTACATGTGTCAGCAGGTTCAAAAGCAAAAGGAAAAGTTAACTTGTAGAAGAGACACTATTAAACAGTGGTGCAATTTATAATAGCAAAGTCTTAACGCAATTTACTAAACACATTCCATTGCTAACTTTATAAGTACGGTAAAGGCTAGCTTCCTCCTCAGTGCAAATGGACATTTTCAAGTCCAAAGTGTCTTTTATTCTGATACATAACAAAATGATCAGGATCCGAGGGATAAACAGAACACATTTACTGTTATCAGTAACCTTAAAAAAGGCAGTTCTCCATGCCCCCAAAAACAAATGTAAGCTGCAATGGACACGTTCCATTGTTAACATATGCATAATTCCTGAGGGTTCATAGCATCAAGACACAGCAGCTGAGCTGTTACAGGCAGATTTTCCTAGCCCCTCAGTCACACACTAAAGTAACACCAAATATATTAGCTGCTTCCTCTGACTGTAGAATGGAGGTTTTCCTGCTATACTGTGAGCCATATTTTTCATTGGTGAATTTCAGTGCTACACTAAACTTTCCCATTTATGCTATAGCAGTGGAGAGCAGAGCAAAAAAGAGGTCTGTTTGCAGCCAGCTCCACCTTGTCTAGGTAGTAGCCCACCAGCCAATCCCAGGGCTGATCAGAAACTACAACTGACCAATAGCAGCCCAGCTGTCAAAGATGGCCTGGCACTCACCAGTATCCTTGAGGGTCTGTCTGCTTTGCCCTCTTGGCTCCCGGCTCACAATCCAGTGTTAGTTGTAATGGCCACTTGCATTATTTATAAGATTTTACAGTAGCGGTGGGATGGTTAGCTCCTGAAAATCAATGGGTGTTTTCTAGGTCCATTCACTTGGCAGAGACTAGCAACATTACTCAGCAGTTTTGCCAGTCCCAGAGGTTCAAAAATCATGAAACAGGCCCCTCAAAATCATGAGATTGACTTAAAAGTAACAAGATTTTCAGAAGATAAAAACGTGGCTGCTTTTTATTTGCCTTTTGATTTCAGAGCCTTTAAGATGCACTTGGTAGCATTTTCATGCCTTTCCCTGCAACCATGAGGGCTACCAATTTACTTTTATTAAACAAAAGCGGAGATTCTCCCATATTCACATGACTCCGGGAGCTTTAAATAAAAACACCGCATCCCACATGACTAGCACTAAATTGTCAGAGCTGGCAACACTGCACTAGATACCAAAAATGAGCACATTTGAAAGACAAGAGCTGGCCTTAAAGAAAGTTTTGAGTTGTGTAACTAAACATACCATACGAGCTAAGGTTTTATTTACAGTTAAGATGGCTTCCATTATGAATCGCTTATAAATGTCCAGCAGTGTTGACAATTGTTACTACAGGTTCTGCATCATTTAAACTTGCAGATGGCAAGTATCTAAAGAGATCTATGCAACAACCACTCTTCTGGTAGGACCCAATCCTACCCCCTTTGAAATCCATGCCAAACTCCCACTGATTTATAGTAATGCAGGATTAGGTCTTTATGTACAGCGGTCAAGATTTTCAAAAGCAATTTTGCATACTCAACTTGAAACAATTTAAAGCCCCCTCATTTCCACAAAGCTCCATGCACCAACAGTGAGAAAATCAGAGCCCTTTAAGGTGCATCAAATTGGATCCCCAAAATTGAGGTACTTAAAATCACTAATCACTTTGGAAAACTTTGGCCAGCATCTTTACCATACTGGTGCCACAGAATGTATGGTTGCTGTTAGGAAGACAAACAAGGAAACAGAAAGAGGAATCCTTTTGCTTTATAGCTAATGATTCAAGTCATAACCATTTTTTATTTACCTGTTTAGATACAGTCATTCTGATTTAAAACAGAAATATCACTGGTAGGTTATTTAACAGTTTTAGAGTCAATTTTTAAATCCATCAGGGAAAATCTGAACTTGTCCTTTGAACAGAATGTCTAGACATGCATACAGTAGTGTTAAAAGGTACAAAGGTTTATAGGAGAGCAGTATATCTTTAAATCTTTTTTCTATTCCAAATCAAATAATATCTAATAGACCTAGTGCTGGGTTTAGTCAACCATGGCTTATAAAATTAAAATTCTGGTTGCTAGCTGCATGGTAGCAAGAGGCCAGGGAGCCCCTGTCTACAGAGCATGGAAATGCCAGCTTTAAATTTCAGGTTAAACCAATGTTATTCACAATTTGGCTTTGAAGTTAAAGCTTTACACAATTTCAGTCTAGGAGGGGGCGATGAAAGGGAGAATAATCTAAGCTATAGAATGACCTGGCAAACGTTCCATGCATTTCTAATGGTTCCTGCATTGTTTATATAGCAAAAGAGTGGGTGTATAATTGGATCTGATTCTGTTTCAATATGGTGCAGCGGATTCTTGTTTAACTAGAAACAATTGCAACACCACGTACTTGCAGTAAGCACATCCATTGACTTTTTTTTTTTTTTTTTTTGGTTTGGTGGGCATATCTGAAGAAGATTAGAATTAGCTTTATTTTGGTTCAAGTCATCATTTGGTTACATCACTGGATGTTACTGATTGCCTGGGTTACCAAAAATAAATGCTAGGAGTTGTAAGGAGTCGCAGAAGAAGTATTTAGTAGTATTAGAGTTGCTCCCAAAGGCCCTAGTCAGGATCAGGGGCTCACTGTGTTGGGCAGTATGTGAACACCCAGTTGGACACAGTCCCTACACGAGACACAGACAATCGAAGACAAGAGACATACGAAGGGTAGGGGACAGGGGTCCAGCCAGATATATACAATTTTGAAATACCTTTGATAGATCTCACACACACTCTCCAATGTCATCCACCCCTCCCAGCCATTTGACCCAGTCAGCTTTAGTTGGAGGACTTCATGTACACCTCACCACAAGTGGTGACTTAGAAGACAAGATGGCAGTGCCTTTGCAGACCTGTGCAGGAAAGACATGGGGGCAGCATGGAAGAAAGCACAGAGTTGGTTGTGAGAGAAGGAGACAAACAGGCTTCCAAAGCAGGTATCATCAGTGGAGCTGCCAGAAGCACAGGGCTACAAGATAGGAGTGGATAAGTAGGGAGAGGCAAGTTTGTTAAGGCCCTTGAAGGTCAAGATCAGACCTTGGTGTGGTGATGAAAGGGGAACCAGCGTAGGGATTCAGTAAGGGCAGTGATGTGGTCAGGGCAACAAACAAGGAAAAAGTATCTTAGCTAGTACCTTCTATATGGCACATTTTCCAGGTCCTCTTTTACCCTCTTTTTTCCAGATTTGCATAAGGCAGCCATTTTCTTTCAGTACCTAGAGTTATACCAGATCTTTCGGCAGTAGGTGATTACACAATAAGAACCAGCAGAAGTGCTCTGAGGCAAAGCCTTGACCACTCTCCAACCCTCAATATCGGGGAGGTAGGAAAAGATGACAAAGAGCCATACTTAGCTTTCAATGTCTCTAGGGCAGGGCCATCTGTTAGTTCTGTATGTGTCCAGCACCTAACACAGTGGGGCTAGAGCCCTACCGCAATACAACAATAATAATAATTAACACACCAGTTTTAAACACGTTTAGGATATTCAGCTGCTCATTTAGGGTGCTCTGAAGGCCTGGCTGCACCCCAGAAACAGTGCAGAAAGACCTTACTTTGGGCCATGATCTGTTCTCCTTGCCAATGAGTGCAACATGGAGCACTTCCTGGTACAGCTTGGTTTTGTTTTAGCTGAATGATGTACAATACGTGGCGCCCTACCAGGATATAGAGACAAGCAGAAATGATGCTGGGACTAATTCTGTTTTGATGACTTGTGACCATTAACAAGTGGTTTTGGCTCCACTGTGTAGATCAGTTTCCAACTTTGTTAATTGTATTCTGCTTACCTAAATCCACCCCTCTCCTCGCACACTTCCTCCGCAACCCCCAACACCTGAACTTTCCAATGGGTTCAGCATTTTTCCACTTCCTGCACTGAACTGGTATTCAGCATTGCTGTGCACTGTTAAATAGTCACTGCATTTTGCTATGGAATTGGTTCATTCCACTGGAGGGCAATATGCTTCCTATTACATAACGTCAAAGAACAAAGTTCATACAGGTCTTTGGGGCGGATTTGACTGCAAGTCATTATATAAATGCAAGATAATTATCATTAGCATCATGCATTGTTTCAGTTCACCAAAACATCTTTGATCATTAAAATACCGTTGGCAGGTTGAAACAGTTTGGGTTATAAACAGGCACCAGGGAGTGGTAAAGACATTTTTCATATAATCAAGGCACCAGCCTAGGAGGGTTATGTTTTGTTGACAGCAGCAGGATTTATGCACCCACCTATTCTGCAAAACAATTAGTTCCCAGTCCAACGGCACCTTTCCAGAAATGCTAATAAAGGAGGCAAGCACAGGATTCTCCTTGATTCAAAAGAGGATACTGTCCCAAAAAAAATGCTTCATCCTTTACAGCCCTAGGGGGGGGGTTGTTTATATTTTATAGGCAAGTTTGTGCCTTTAGGCACAGTCTTCTGTAAGTGATGGTGCTGTTGTGGGTTGGGTTACACCTCATCCAAATGCTTGGGATCTCTTCCCCCTCCTGAGCTGTGAGAATCAGCTAAACAGCCTCACCTAAGACAAAGGGGGTATGAGACCCCACCCAGTAATCTGGATTTTGTGGGCAGCGATACACCCAGAGACAGTGAGACAGAAGCAAGCCAGAAGCAGAGAGAGAAAACCAAGCAGACACCTGGAAGCATCATCATGTGTCCCTGAGGTAAAGATCAGAAAAAGCTTTCTAGGTACAGAGTGCTGGCTGGACAGGCAAGCCAGGAACAGTGAACAAAGAAACTGTCTCCCTGAACACCATAGGAATCAAATAGCAGGAAACAGGATTGTGTACATTCCTTGCAAATAAACAAAATTGTACCAGAAAATACCTGACTCTCACCAATTTCTCCTCCTAACTGGAGCAACCAAGAGACCCTGATTCATGGCTTGCTGCTCAGGTCAAAAGGGGTAATGATGCATATCATGGCACTCCAGAAGAAACCCTGGGAAGCATTGTGCTGCCAAGGCATGTACTCACCATTCCCTCCCAGATTTTCCCCTGCTTCTTGGGGGGGTTGTAAATTTCTGCTGGCCTATCCCAGCTGCTGACTACAAGAGCCATTCATTTTGGCTCAGTTACCCTTGGCTGTGTCCTCCTTGCCCCAGCCACCTGATCTGGGGGAGTGGTGCACCTGCTTAAACCTGCATCCCCAGACCCAACAACCAGGTAGCCAATCAAAGCTTGAGCAGCAGAGTCTTATCCCTGTGGAGCGTGTAATCCAAGTCAAAATCTAGCGCACAGTTCACAAGTAAAGGACTCATTGTGTCTGACACCACCTGTGTTTGTCAGGGTGTTCCAAGCCAGCTGAAGGGTCCCAATGACATCTCAACAGGCTCTCAAAGAGCTCCATTCCATACTTACCACTGGCCATTCCTCACTAGAAGAAAGGCAGTCAGAGCTCTCTGTGCTGCTTTCCTCGCATCAATAAGCAAAACTACAAACACCTCCTTAGTTGTTGTTGTTCTTTTTACCCTGAAAAGTGAGCTTCACTTTAACAAGAAATGTCGGCCACCGTCTGAATAAATCTGAATCAGTTTAGGCAGCTATAGGCTAATATAATCAACACTCATGCTAGTAAAGGAGTTCCCAACAGTAAATAAAAGTCTGTAAATAACACAGGCACAGTCAGGCGTATAACAGGTCCACCTTCAGGAAGGTGTGTCATTTATGTATATTGCTGGCAATCTACTACTTGAGCTGCCTGAATAATATCCATGAGTAGAAAGTCTTTGTTATTTAAGAAGGAATTACTTTAGGAGACAGGGGAGAGGAATGGAGATACCACCTTAAAGGATTTGCTAAGCTGTGACCTTGCTTTGTAGTACCAGCGTATACCCACGTAATTACCCCAGATAGATTTCACAAAACAATAGGAATTTCAGAAATGCCCCCAGGTGACTTAGGAGCACAAATGAGACTTGTGTTTAAGACACTTTTAAATCCTATGCAAAATTAGAACTACAGGATTGTATTTAAAAGAACTGAAATGAAAAAGTCAGCGCCACACCATCTTTGCTTGTCCAGAAAAGGAAAATAGTATTGTATCACTGTATTATTAATATCAGTATATAATTGCAAAATATGACAGACCAGATTTTCAGCTGGTATAAATCAACATGTGGAGCTAAGCCAGTTTATACCAGCTGAGGAGCCTGGCTTAAGGTTCACATTCAACTAGACTAATTTTTCCCTATGCTATTAACAATGCTATAGCTTAAATATAGGTCTATATGAAATACATTTGTCTGAAGTTATGGTGTTATTGTATATGACAAATAGGCTGGGAGCATTTTTTTAAGTATCAACATGGCTTTAAAAAGGTTAAATCAAGAGGCAGAGAACCAACAGCATTAACAGCTCATACTAATAAAGGACATGGTTTCCGTCTCTACTTTGTACTGTCCAACTTCATTACCTAATATCATACCTAATTACTTCACCTTACAGAAGATGCAAGCTAACTAGGAAGGATGTTACCCACGACGTTTAAAACATTATGAAGCAAATGAAATATTACCAGGGGCAAAAAAAGGTGATTTGTTTCCTTGTATCATGCCTGTAAATTAGACTAGAAAAAATGAAAACTTTGTTTAATTACCACTTGGAAGGCTTTGCTTAAAATGTAAACTGCATTTCCAGCCCATCTCCTCAGCATTTTGTAGCAGGCAGTTACTTGGTCTCTGTCTGTATCAAAGTAATGGTTTAAAAAAAAAATCACATGCACAGTGGGAGATCTTTGCATTTACCCAGGCTGAGTTTTCTAAACACTTATTTATTTTTGCAAGGGACAGTATCACTATAAAGAAGCTTTGTATATATATCTGCTCAGTGAAGAAATGTTTTCAAGAGAAATCACTGTATTTCTCCAAGATGAGTATGATTTTTGCCGTAGATCAAAGCGAGTGGGGGGGGGAGATAAATCATCAGAGATCCAAAAATACTTTTCATTTAGAGAAGATATCAGGCCATTTCGATGGCACTGATAGAGTCTCAGCTCTGTCTCCATTACCCACTGAAGGCAGCCGGAGTCAGGAGCTGACTATACTAGATTATATTCCCTATAAGATGGTCACCGATATATATATATATATGATCTTCAACCTCTATTGATTGACCAATTTCACAAGCAAAGACTGGTGAAATGAAGCTGAAATGAACATCATGCTTTAACTCATTGAACCTATCAGGCCTGAGTTAATCTCACTGCCCACTGTCTCTGATAGAATTCAATTGATCAATCATGTTTTGGTGATGGTACCATTTCACTGGCTTATTGCTTCTTCATTTCAAAGCTTGACCTGTTAGATATACTTGGACCAGTTCTGCTCGTCTCAAATACACAGAGACCACCAGACAGATGCTGAAGTGTATTGTCTCATGGCCAAGTTTAGCAAAAATTCTGACTACTTCTAAACGCTCCCATATTAAAGTTGCATTTTAATCTCTTGTGTTTTACTGATGTCACAGACAGAATGGACTGTAAAAGCCAAGCCCACCATACAGTGATATGGGTGTGTAACAATTAGAATTATCCACCATCTGATCTACTCGGCCTTGTTTTCATGCTTGTAATGTTCTGCATGCCGCAGGTAGCTAGTTAGGTACAAGATAACTTAATTTATTGCCCCTTTCACACTCAAATATCTCAAAGTGCTATACAATGAGCTGAACTGGCCCCTTGGTACACACATCCAACTCCTATTGACTTGAATTGCAATTGCCCGTGTAGAATTTAGCACGATCACAGCCCGACACAAGGGTGGGGGGATGTGTGTGCAGTGAGGAGGGAGGGAAAGAGAGAGAATGATTAATTATAGCTGTGGGTTAGTGGAGGTTTGCTGCTATTATTTATCGCTATTTTTTTAAATGTCAAATAATTCACAGCCAGCAAGTTACATACATAACTAGCCTGTTTAACAGCACTCAGGCTGCTCCACCCTGGCTTCCCTCTTATTGTTTGCCATCACAGATGCCACTCTAGCTATGGACAAGCTATGCAGCCAACTAGGGCAGCAAGTTTGGCCCAACTGCTCCTCTGCCATGACGGAGGGAATGGCCAAACCAAATTTGAGTGGCGTGGAGGGGCAGCACCCTGAAACGTTGCCTCAGGCAGCAGATTGTGACGAGCAGCCTCTGGCCAGCCACACTTGTTCCTTGGAACTGTAACAGGGTCCTTTGCAACTGAGAACCTGGCCTGGTGGTTAATGCGCTTGCCTAGGACTAAGGACATTTTATTCCCAGCTCTGCCATAGACTCTTTATTGTCTTGGGTAAGTCATGCCACCTCAGTTTCCCCATCTGTAAAATGGGGATAATACTAGCACATCAGACTTGGTGATCCCTCTTGGCCCTAAGAATCTATGAGGAAACTAGACTGCACAGCATCATGTATAGCATAATGGAGCCTTAACAAATGATAAAAGAGAGATTGAGTCTGAAGCATGGGGATGGTTGTTTGAATTCTGACCCCAGCAATCAGCAGTCACCCTTATCTCTCATCCCTTCTGAGAAGGGGGTGGCCTCAGGTACTTTAAAGAGTATTAAAGCGTGGTTCTCTACAGCACATCTGCCTGCCTCAAATATGCTCCTGTGTTGTTGTTGTTGTTTTTAAATACTGCCTTAACCCTTTTAAAATGGCCATAAGCACTCTGATTCGCCACAGTGTCCTAAACTAAAACACCAGCTGGCCTCTCCAAGGCCAGACCCCACGTGTTCTGAGGCCAGCTGGATCCACATCCTGCAGCCAGGCCACTGGAGTCTACAGTGGATATTCTGCAGCCGGGTCAGATAAATTAAACAATTGAAGCAGTCCAAGATCATGGAATAAACCCGTTATCTGGATGCCTCTGCTCAAATGATCAACAATGAAACAGTTAATGGTGTGGATATTACACTGCCATCTTCATGCCGCAGTCTTATTACCCTACAGGCTTGTCTGGGGCAGTTCCCCTTTCCCGGTTATTGTTCCAGATAGTCGGCAGACAATGCTGCCATGGTAACATTTGGGGTCATGGGTTTTAAGATGTTCCTTGCTACTATGAAGGCTAGAAAAAGAATAGCCTTTTAAATGAAAGCTTAGATTCTGGAGCACAATTCTAAAACAAGGGGTCAATGCCATAGCTGAAGAAGTGCTGGATATGTGGACACATGATCAAAGGCATGCAGGAAAGATTGAGGGGGTTTGGCTGGTTGGTTGGGTTTTTTTGGTTTTGGATTTTTTTCCTGGGGGAGTTCTTTGCTTTGTTTAACACCGTATATTTAAACATAGCCTTGGTGCCATTACAAACCATCAACTCAATGAGTCACAGATTGTTCCTTTAAAGATCTCATACACCCATATTGAAATCTTACTATAAAATCTGTTTGTGTTAACACAATTGCTGCTCCGAAATCACATTGGAGTGCACTATGGTCAGAAAAGGAACATCACAAAACTCACACCTTCTTACTCAACAAATCTGATCCTCATGAGTCTGACTCTGTATCCTTTATGCACATTGGGAAGCATGTGCGCAAATAGTGCTGCTGTCCTGAATGGGATTGCTTGTGTGTATGGGCGCCCCCCACCATGAGTAACGGTCGTGCTGGCAGGAGCAGCGGGTGCTCAGGTTCACAACTGTGCACTTTAAGCAAGTATTGATGGCCATGGTTTGGATCTTGTTTCACAGTGCGTATCCAGCCAGATAAGAATCCCACCAGTTTGGGAGAGTTTTCAGGTGGGGGAAAGCTGGCATAGCTGGCTCCTACCCCAACCTGACCAGGTATAGAGGGTTTGGGGACCCTCGCTAACTGATTTAGGATGGAACAGCCACTGAGGTGCAGAGAATCAGGAAGCTGCCTGACGCACAAGACCCTGGATCTCGGCTAGAGCGAGATCTGTACAAATGACGGATTTTCTAGTTCACTTGCCGTTCCGGGGGGGGAAACAAATAAATAAAATAAAATAAAAATCAGGAGAAGAGGGATTGTTTTAGGTCAACCTGAAAACAATTTAAAAAATTTGGGGGCAAATTGAAAAGTGAAAAATAAATTGTTTCAGATTTAAAAAAAAAAAAAAACACCTTTGTATAACTGAGTGTTTTGATTGGTTTTTCTCCCCCCATCCCCTTTATTTTTTAAAAAAATAAATCTGAAGGAATCTTCTAAGAAAAAAAAGTCATTTTGCCCCCCCAAATTGATGTTTCCTTTAGAAAGTGTCAAAACAACATTACAGTTTCTGAAATTTGTTTGGTTTGTTTTTTCATCTGAAGCAATTTGGCAAAACTGATATGAATTTGTGAAATGTTTTCGAGTGGCCAAATCTGCATTTTTCACTGGGGGGGGGGAAATAAATCTGAAAAATTTTGCCCCGCTCTAGCCATGGTAGAGAGGTTGGCTCTGTGCCTGTATGAGACAGTGTTTTGTGAAGTGAGATTAGGGTGACCAGATGTCAGTCCCGATATTGGGGACTTTGTCTTATATAGGCACTTATTACCGCCCTCCCCATCCCCTGTCCTGATTTTTCACACTTGCTCTCTGGTCACCTGAGGTGAGATGTACAACACACACACCCTCCCACTGGCTTCCTGCTGTCCTCTCTGGTGAAGGAGGAATCCTGCTACCAATCATGCCCATGTGGGAGGTGGTACCATGGTATGGGGGCAGGACTGCAGGGGTGAAGCCAGAGGAGCCAGTGGTATGTTGTGCCTAAAGCCTTAATCCAGTAATATCTTGGCCTCCTACATCCTCCCACACACGGAATGTAGCCAATGAATTGGTGCCATTCCTGATTCGTGGCCTGCACTCCAGAATCTGCTACACTGAGCCTTTTTCTACCAGACACAGTCCACTGCTTGGCAGATCTAGAGCTCCCTTTCTCCCCTTGCAGCACTGCGTCCCATGACATGCGGGTGCTGTAGAGTTCCCCACACGAGCCACAAAAGTATCTCCTAGCCCCCCATCATAGCAGAACCATTGTGTTATGGGCCTTCTGAGCTCCAGTGATGTCCCTCCAAAACTTTATGCTAAAAGTCAAAGGAAAGTAGTGACATGGTACAGTGTTGCCAACTATTGCAATTTTATCATGAGTCTCATGACATTTGGTGTTCTCCCTTAAGCTCCAGCTCCTGGAGTCACAGGATTAGGTTAGAATCTCAGCTTTCCTTTTTAATAAAGTAAGTTTCTAGTCCTCAAGGTTGCAGAGAAAAGCCTGGAGGTTTGTTCAGAGTGCACCCTAAAGCCCATAAACTACAGAACACAGGACCCAGCTTTGTTCCGTTTAATCTCATGATTTTCAAACCAATCTCGTGATTTGGGGGTGGGGGGCTGATTCATGACTTTTAAATTCTTGGAGATGGAAATACTGATACTGTAGGCACTTTTAAAAAATACAGTATCACCAAAGCTATTTCTAATGATACATTTCCCCACTGGCAAGGATATCAAACCCCTAGGGGTATAATTTAAAAATAAAGAAGCTGAGTAAAAAAACAAGGAACTCAATCAGCATTACATTTTTAAATTTTTTTAAATGGCAATATACCTATCTCATAGAACTAGAAGGGACCTTAAAAGGTCATGGAGTCCAGACCCCTGCCTTCACCAGGCAGGACCAATTTTTGCCCCAGATCCCTAATGGCCCCCTTAAGGGCTGAGCTCACAACCCTGGGTTTAGTGGGCCAATGCTCAAACTACCGAGTTATCCCTCTTCCCCCACCTTATACAAAGAGTAATACAATCAGGACTGGCTCAATCAGAGAGGCTGAACAGGGGTCAGTGAATATAAGAGGCAGCAAGATATTTAGTACAGGCCTAATCCAAAGCTCATTGAAGTCAAAGGAAAGTGTCCTTTTGATTTCAGCAGATTTTGTATCCAAGTTAATGGCCACTGGCTAGTTTGCCTAGGCAGCAGAGGTGGCCGCTGGCTAGTTTGCCTAGACAGCAGAACCCCTAGCACAGTGTTTCTCAAACTTGTTCTGCCGCTTGTGCAGGGAAAGCCCCTGGCGGGCCAGGCCGGTGTGTTGCCTGCCCCTTCCGCAGGTCTGGCCAATCCGGGCTCCCAGTGGCTGCGGTTTGCCGCTCCAGGCCAATGGGACCTGCTGGAAGCGGCGACCAGTACGTCCCTCGGCCCGCGCTGCTTCCTGCAGCTCCCATTGGCCTGGAGTGACAAACCACGGCCACTGGGAGCCACGATCGGCCGGACCTGCGGACACGGCAGGTAAACAAACTGGCCCAGCCCTCCAGGGGCTTTCCCTGCACAAGCAGCGACCCCAGTTTGAGAAACACTGCCCTACAGCCAGTCCTGACTATAACCTGGGTACAGTATATAGTATAGAAATTCTAATAAGAGAGATTGTAACTCCTGTAATTCTCTGAATAAAACAGTCATGACGAGTTCGTTACTAAATTTTGAGAAACTGATTTCTTCCTAATCCCTTTTTCTCAGATGTGTCTTACAACACGATAGAGACGTGTACATTTTATGCATGCCAATCTGAAATTGCTTTTTAACTGGTCATTATAAGGTCACCTAAAGTATTTAAAAATCATTTATACATCGCTCTACACCATGTTTTAACATCTTTTAATAATCTATTTTGAAAAGCAGTTTCTACGAATGTTTTCCTAAGATGGAAAAGGATCAGCAGAAGATAAAGCTGGAGCCTCTGTTTAACACAGACCTGCTAAACCAGACTTCCCTTATACCTGATGGGACAAGACTTTGTAACTTTGAAAAATACTGATTTGCTTAACTTCTCTGGTCTGTGGTAAGAATCTTAGCAACGGAGAGATAGCTAGATAGATAGACAGATGTTTGCTCAAGAGAGATGGTTGTTCAAAAGTGAAGGATTTGCTGTTGTTACTGCTTTGTTGTAAGAATGTACCACAAGTAACAGGTAAATAATGCCTTAATAACCACCAAAGAACTGATAGCTTCTTCTTACATTACAGGATCCAGGCTTTGCATGGGCCTGATTTTCATTTACAGTTAAGGGCTTGTCTACACTACCACGCAGGGTCCATCTAAGATACACAACTTCAGCTATGTGAATAGCGTAGCTGAAGTTGACATACGTAGATCTACTTACCGCGGTGTCTTCACCGCGGTAAGTCGATAGCTGATGCTCTCCCGTTGACTCCGCTTGCATTCCTTGTTCTGGTGGAGTACCAGAGTGGATGGGAGAGCATTCAGTGGTTGCTTTATTGCATCTGATGCAATAAATCAACCCCCGCTGGATCGACTGCTGCCCACCAATCCTGCGGGTAGTGTAGACAAGCCCAAAGACTGCTTTATACCAGAGTGGCAGTGTACCGGGGTCTTACTTAGTGTACATGTCAGTTGGATCCTATAAGTACATTATTCCAGATGTCAAGAGGGAAGCAGAACTAGAAAAGAGACCTAAAACTGATAGCTGAGAAAGAAAAACAGTGCAAAAATACATGAACAATCCAAAAGGATCTGTGTAAACCCAGCCAATATGCTGTCACTTCTTCTAGAAGGTATTTGTTGATATTAGCAGAATGGATCCAGTGGGTGAAATTTCCATGCCACTGAAATCATGGGACTTTTGCAACTGTGGAAGTAAAGCAAAAGCTGACAGGAATTTAAAGGGAATTTCAGTGCAAACAGTCACCTCTAAGCAAAAGTCAGGCTAGCTGTAATCTAATAATGCAAAATTTGTAAAAGCAAAGATTGTGTAACGCAAATAAAAAACTGTGTAAAAAGTTGTTACAGTCTTGTGTTAAATATAAAATGTAAACTGTAGTCTAAATAAAAGAAAAAAAATATCAAAATGACTTGTGTATAAACAAAATGCAGCTGTTGCTTATTATTGTATGTAACAAAAAGTATAAATGTTTGCTGCAGTTGTTTACCTAAAGAAAGACCTGCCTAGGAGGGGAAAACCCTGTGTCCTAGTGCACTCTCTCTCTCTATGCAATTGCTTGAAAAATAAAGTATCTAACTTTGCTGCACCCAACCAAAAAGTAAAAACTAAGTTTTTCTCTGACACAACTTACTTCAGTGGGGCCAGATTTCATCCAATATGGCAGCTGATGGAGTTGTGTTTTAGGTGCTACACCAGCAGTACATTCTCTCACAGTCTATGAAGATGCCCAGTTGTGAGCAGTTCCTGGATAATTGTACTGCAAAGAGCTGACTGATGAAGAGTTCAATCCTGCAAGGTGCTGAGCACTTTAACCCTGATCCTGCAAACCACTTATGCACATGCTTAACTTTAAGCACATAAACAGCAGATGCTGAAGTGTTTATCACAGTCAGGGCCTGAGTGCTCAGCACCTTGCAGTATCCACCCTGAAGAAGCACCCAATCCTATAAACACTTGCACACATGCATTACCCTACTTCAATGGAGAGCCCCATCAAAGCCAATGGATCTCCACTAGTGTACATGTGATTATGTGCACACAGGATCAGGCCCAGAGACTAGTTTTATTTCTTTGTTTAACTGAGGTTCTTTAAATGCCCATCACTGTTGCAGCTGGACTCTACAAAACTACACAAATATACAAAACCCAACACTCTGCTGCGCAGAGCGGGAAGCCTAAAGCACTGCCTGCGTTTGTTGCTTGTGAATAGCCACAGCCAAATTGGCCTCACTTTGTCTGGCCAATAGCAGCAAATAGTGCCAGCCCATATGTTCCTTATGCCAGGCACAGTCTTGTGCCAAGCCCCGGCTTCCATCAACTATCTCAATTCTGTCTTGTGATATACAGGAATTCAGACTGGAGGATTGAGCAGGTCCCTTCTGGCTTAAAAAAAAAAAAAAGAACTATAGATCTGATGGAGGCGCTTTCCAAAACACATGGGACCTCCACTTCCATCCCTGGAGGAGCCTCCTGCAGGAGTGTCCTGTCTGGTCTTCACTACCATGGGCGAAATCCTGGTCCCTCTAAAACCAACAGCAAAACTTTCAGATTTCAGCAAGAGCAGGACTTCGCCCAGGGCTGGGTCCAGGTTCAGAACCACTTTCTTGAATAAAGCGTATTCTACACTATTCGGTGCTTCACAACAGTGCTGTCTGAACATACCTGACTAACGCAGTGTTGTTGTAGCTGTGCCGTCCCAGTATGTTAGCAAGACATACCTGACTAGACCAAAACGTATTCAAAGGATGGATTAAAGGAATTTACACACAGCAGGCCGCCTTCCTTTCTGCACATCACCATTCAAACCAGTACACATCATTAGCAAATGAAACCGGCACCTCTGCAGAAGGGTGGAATGCGCTGTTACACTGACTAAACTATTCGGGTTTGTGTGTAATGGAGTTAAGGGTGCAACACGCAGAATTAAAGTGAACACTAGTGCAGCCTAGTGCAAAATCAGCAGCAGCATCTGATATACAAACACTAACTAGGTACGGGTCTGAGCCAAAGCCCATTGAAAGACTCCTATTGACTTTGATGTGCTCTGGATCCAGATCCAGACATTGCAAGGTTCAGAATGATACACTCTCCAAAAGCAACTGACGTTCATTATTCATTGATGAAAATTATTTTTGTTGATATTATTAGTATAGTATTTGTACCTGTTACTTTCAGATTGCAAATGTAAATGTAAATACATTTAATTAAATTATTTAATTGATATCTCAATAGCAGCTAGCGGCACCAAGGGAGACTGGGTCCCATTGTGATAGGCACTGAATTAACACTCAGGAAGAGTTGGTCCCTCCTCCCAAAGAGCTTAGAATCCAAAGAATCCATGGAAGAGTCAGAGTTCACAGCCCCCAGCAACTAACAGATCATCTAGACCAGTGGTCCCCAATGTGGTGCTCGCGGGCGCCATGGCACCCACATACTGGCCGGCGGACAAGTATCTGCCAAAATGCCACTGATTTTCAGCAGCATTTCGGTGGTGATGCCTCTTGACGTTGCCACTTCTAGGCGGCATTTCGATGGATACTTGTCCCCCGGCCACAGTCCTCGGTGGCTCGTAATCGGGCGCCTGCCACCCAGAAAAGGTTGGGGACCACTGATCTAGACTGATCCCTTGAATATTACAGGCCACCGGCACCAACATGCTAACCCAACAACTGAAATTAGACCAAAGTATCACCGCCCACAGGACACTAGACTATTATGTGCCACAAGCAGAGAATAGGAGGGACTGCTGTGTGCCAATGACTGTGGCCACCACAGTGGCAGAAATTGTTGATATGCTTTTTGCCTAGTATCATTTGAATATGGCTTCAGTTTTTAAAACTTAAGAATTAGGAGCATGATCCTGTAGAGACTTTCACATGCTTAAGTTTAAGCATAGGGTCAGTTCCACTGAACTCAATGGAATGACTTGAAGTTGCGGACGTGACTCACTCTTTGCAGAAGTGGGACTTTATTCCATAATGGACATCAGAACCCTATTACAGTATAAAATATTTACAAGTATATTATTGCAATTTATGTGAAATATGTAGTTTTAATAGTATTTTACATATTTTGTCAGTGGGTTAGAGTTGGGCAACATTCGTTGCAAACAAAAAAAGTATGGATAAAATTCCACCATTTCATACTGGGCAATTTCACAACCTAAACATTTGTGTCTATTTCTCATGCCCAGAAATTGTGTCTGTGCATCGTCCATTCTGATGACCACAGATTGATAGCTTGTGCCTCTAGCTTCACTTTGGAGACAAACTGTAGGTTTCTTAGCATTTTAATCATGTTTATCTACAAGATACGTACACAGAGCAAGAAATTCCAGCCCCGCTCGTGTCACTGGGAGTTTTGCCAATGACATTGAGGGGGCCAGGATGTCGGAGACAGAAACCAGCATGCCGGAAGTTTGGAATGTCGGGATTTGAAATAAAATAGGCACGGATTGTAGAGACAGCCATATGCACCCCTGCCTCATTGACTTCAATAAGGCTTCATGCAGGCATAAGGGGTCTGTTCACGTGTTCTTTTTAAAGCATTGGGGCCTTAATTTGGTTAGGATGATGAATTCAAAAACCCATGTGTTGCCCCATTTCTCTGTCACTTGTGAGTGCCAAGTTCATCCCTAACTTGGGGAAAGTTACCCCACACACACACACACACACGGTTATTGGTCACAAACACTACGGTGTAATATATATGTGAGAGCAAGGATCCCGCCTG
Source organism: Chelonoidis abingdonii (assembly GCF_003597395.2). Lineage (NCBI taxonomy): Eukaryota > Metazoa > Chordata > Testudines > Testudinidae > Chelonoidis > Chelonoidis abingdonii. Next base: position 129,395,904 of record NC_133774.1, read on the forward strand.
CAGCCCTAGCACACATGTGCAGGAGGCAACCGTGATTTGGCTACTGTTGTCAGAGAGCTAGGGGTATGGGGCGAACTGCGTACCAGCAACAGGCATCCACAGTGCTGCAGATGTAGCAAGACCCATTGCTCATGAACTGGGGGCCACTTGACTTCCACAGTCCATTGGCACTGGGGCGTATCCCGTACTCCATCTCCTCCAGTGCCCCACAGCTCTCAAAGTTGTAATTCAGCCCTGTGGGCACAACACTGACACCCAAAATCCCATCCCTGGAACACACATGGCAGTATCTGGGCCCAGAGGGCATCGTCCTTTGCGTTTAATGGAAGACACACAAGAGCCTAAGGCGTGAGTTTTGGATGGAACGGGACTATAAATCTGTGCATGTGTGTGTTCTCTATTAGCACATAAACATGCACAGAACCGATACGTATAAATAGTTAATAGTAAATAACAAATTATAATAGTTATGTATTTATCATTGTACTTTAGGTCTTAATCCACCTCAACTGTTCTCCTCCCACCAATTTTGAATCTTCATTAATCCAGAGCGTGCAGATCTCAACCTGCAAATTAAATTTTAGCCGCTATCCACTCCTTACATTTCATATTCCATTGGCATGAACCAACATGATCCATAATCATGATGAATGCAATATGTTCATTATGGCAGTACCCCAGGACCAACCAAGAACAGGGTCCCACTGTGCCAGGTGCTGCACAAACAGAGCAGCACAGTTCCTGCCCCCAAAGAGATTCCATCTAACTAGATAAGACACATTGTGGGAGAAAAAACACACCGGCAGAGCCAACTATGCCATGGTGGCACAAGACCTCTTAGTGCCCCATTATTTTACTTATTAAAACTTGTAATCACAGTTTCTTAAAATTGCACAGTGGAAGGAGTCCAAAAGCATTTATAAAAGCAGCAGAGAATCCTGTGGCACCTTATAGACTAACAGACATTTTGGAGCGTGAGCTTTCGTGGGTGAATACCCACTTCGTCAGATGCAGGTAGTGGAAATTTCCAGGGGTAGGTATATATATGCTAGCAAGCAAGCTAGAGATAATGAGGTTAGTTCAATCAGGGAGGTGGGGCCCCTGTTCTAGCAGTAGAGGTGTGAAACCAAGGGAGGAGAAACTGGTTCTGTAATTGGCAAGCCATTCACAGTCTTTGTTTAGTCCAGAGCTGATGGTGTCAAATTTGCAGATGAACTGAAGCTCAGCAGTTTCTCTTTTGAAGTCTGGTCCTGAAGTTTTTTTGCTGCAGGATGGCCACCTTAAGGTCTGCTATAGTGTGGCAGGGAGGTTGAAGTGCTCTCCTACAGGTTTTTGTATATTGCCATTCCTGATATCTGATTTGTGTCCATTTATCCTTTTCCGTAGTGACTGTCCAGTTTGGCCGATGTACATAGCAGAGGGGCATTGCTGGCATATGATGGCGTATATTACATTGGTGGACGTGCAGGTGAATGAACCAGGTGATGGTGTGGCTGATCTGGTTAGGTCCTGTGATGGTGTCGCTGGTGTAATATGTGGGCAGAGTTGGCATCGAGGTTTGTTGCATGGATTGGTTCCTGAGCTAGGTAGGAGGCACTGCATTTTAAGCGTCTGGAGTGGAAATCCATCCTAACCTCATTGAAGAAACTTGCACAAATACAGACAGATATCATCTTCCTTTCCAAATGCAAACGGATGGACATCATACCAAATGGACTAAAGGTAAAAAATCCACTGCTATCTACATACTACACAGACCACAGTGAGAGATTATGCCATACACTATCAAAGAAACTGAGGAACCACCTGATCAGCATCCTATACAGCAAACAGGAAAACATCAAAAAAGAGCTCTCCAACCTGGAGACTTCATTAATAACCAAACTTCCATAAAAACGGACTTCACTAAAATAAGACAGGAGATCTACATTACTCACTTCACCTCTCTACAAAGGAAAAAGGACTGTAAGCTGTCTAAACTCCTACCTGCCACATGGGGCCACAACCGTAGTACCCCTAACCCACCCAGCAATATCGTCAATCTATCCAACTACACACTCAGCCCAGAAGAAAAGTCTGTCCTATCTCGGGGGACTCTCTTTCTGCCCTGCCACCCCACCAACATGATACAGTTCTGTGGCGATCTGGAAGCCTACTTCGCCGTCTACGACTCAAAGAATACTTCCAGGACAACACTGAACAGTGCACTGATACACAGGTACCCTCCACCCAACAGCACAAGAAGAAGAACTCCACATGGACTCCTCCTGAGGGTCGAAATGACAGTCTGGACCTATACATTGAATGCTTCCGCCGACGTGCACAGGCAGAAATCGTGGAAAAACAACATCGCTTGCCTCATAACCTAAGTCGTGCAGAACGCAATGCCATCCACAGCCTCAGAAACCACCCTGACATTATCATCAAAGAGGCTGATAAAGGAGGTGCTGTTGTCATCATGAACAGGTCTGACTACCAAAAGGAGGCCGCCAGACAACTCTCCAATACCAAATTCTACAGGCCACTTCCCTCAGATCCCACTGAGGAATACACTAAGAAACTGCACCATCTACTCAGGACACTCCCTACACTAACACCGAACAAATCAACATACCCTTAGAGCCCCGACCAGGGTTATTCTATCTACTACCCAAGATCCACAAACCCGGAAATCCTGGACGCCCCATCATCTCGGGCATTGGCACTCTCACTGAAGGACTGTCTGGATATGTGGACTCTCTACTCAGACCCTATGCCACCAGCACTCCCAGCTATCTCCGTGACACCACTGATTTCCTGAGGAAACTACAATGCATTGGTCACCTCCAGAAAACACCATCCTAGCCACCATGGATGTAGAGGCTCTCTACACACATCCCACACACAGATGGAATACAAGCTGTCAGGAACAGTATCCCTGATGATGCCACAGCACAACTGGCTGCTGAGCTCTGTGCCTTTATACTCACACACAACTATTTCAATTTGATGACAATATATATCTCCAGATCAGTGGCACTGCTATGGGCACCCGCATGGCCCCACAATATGCCAATATTTTTATGGCTGACCTGGAACAACGCTTCCTCAGCTCTCGTCCACTCACGCCCCTTCTCTACCTACGCTACATTGATGACATCTTCATCATCTGGACCCATGGGAAGGAGACTCTGGAAAAATTCCACCACGATTTCAACAGCTTCCACCCCACCATCAACCTCAGCCTGGACCAATCTACACGGGAGGTCCACTTTCTAGACACCACGGTGCAAATAAGTGATGGTCACATTAACACCACCCTATATCGAAAACCTACCGACCGCTATGGGGCCCTGTTCTAGGCTAGTAGAGGGTGAAAAACACAAAGGGAGGCAGAAACTGGTGTCTGTAATTGCAAGCCATTCACAGTCTTTGTTTGTCCACGAGCTGATGGGTCAAACTTGCAGATGACTGAAGCTCAGCAGTTTCTCTTTGAAGTTCTGGTCCTGAAGTTTTTTGCTGCAGCGAGGAGTTCTTGTGCCACCTTTAAATAGGTCTGCCGAATAGTGTGGCCAGGGAGGGATTATGAGTGCTTCTTTTTTCTACGAAGCGTTTTTAACGCATTATATTGCATTCCTGAATATCTGACTTTGTCCATTTATCCTTTTCGCCAACAAAGATCCATTTGGTCGGGTTACTTAGATCTCTCTCTGTTGCTTCCTCCCTGATTGAACTAATCTCGTTATCTCTAGCTTGCTTGCTAGCATATATATACCTACCCCTGGAAATTTCCACTACCTGCATCTGACGAAGTGGGTATTCACCCACGAAAGCTCACGCTCCAAAATGTCTGTTAGTCTATAAGGTACCACAGGATTCTCTGCTGCTTTTACAGATCCAGACTAACACGGCTACCCCTCTGATACAAAAGCATTTAGTGCTCTAACAAGAAATCAATCTTTTATATTGGGTTTGCTGGCTCTTCTTTTAGAAACCTAAAATATTCTGATGTGTTGAATACAGAACAAAATCAAATCAGACTAGATTTTATTTTTGAAGGGATAAAGCAGTGTAGCTCTGTACTAATTAATGAATTCATTAGTGACACCTAAACATTAATTATTTATCCTGCAGTAACTTTAGCCATCTACAGTGCAATTCCCTGGATATTGCATATATTGCGAGGGATTCCCTTATCAGGCAAGTTTGAACGCACTTCACTGTATATACACCTCCACCCTGATATAACGCTGTCCTCAGAGGTCAAAAAATCTTACCGCATTATAGGTGAAACCGCGTTATATCGAACTTGCTTTGATCCACCAGAGTGTGCAGCCCCACCCCCCGGAGTGCTGCTTTACCGCATTATATCCAAATTCGTATTATATCGGGTCACGTTATATCGGGGTAGAGGTGAATTTCCGTTATTTTAAAAGTCCTTTCATTGTTACTGTGGAAGTTTTATGTCGAGCTGGTTGCTTCCTGCACGCTCACTGGAGCTCTGTCAATGCTTTATGAGACAAGCAATTCTGTCTCTTTAGCTTTGCTTAGGAATACAATGGAAATGAACACATCAGAAGCTGATTTCCAGCAAACTCACAATTTCTGTTCTGGTCACTTCTGTGGCTGAGTTTTTCTACATTCCATTATTTTCTTTTCTTTTTCCTGGCTGAGTTACCCAATGAAATGCAAACGGCAAAACTCGGCAAATAATTTGTAATGAATAGCTTAACTGAATTTTGTCTCTTCGTGTCAGCCAGTTCTCCATGAACAGACTACAATTTTCTCAATTAATTTCATTACTCAGAATTATTCTCCAAATAATTTCTATGAATGGATGGTGGTGGATTGAAAACTAAAGTCCAGCGTTGAGTACATAGCAATCTGTGGTTTTGAGCATGCATTCATTGAAGTCAATGGTACTGAACTGGGTACTGCGTATACTGTATGTGACAGCTAGTTGGGAATTTTGAAAAAAAATGCTTTCCCATCAAAAAATGTTGCCTTGTTGAAACCATTCACACGGAAGGGTCCATTTCAAAGTATTTCTCAACTTGAAAAAAGTTGGAAAAAAGAGTTTTGAAGTTGTTGAAATGTCCAGTTAGCTAGACAAGGTGGTTGGGGTGATCTCTTTTGTTGGACCCATCTCTGTTGGTGAGAGAGACAAGCTTTCAAGCTACACAGAGCTCTTCTTTAGATCTGGGCAAAGTACTAAGAGTGTCACAGCTAAATACAAGATCAAACAGATAATCCCATTGACATTTTCAAAATGAAAATTCAGTTTTCTGGTTTAAAATTGCTCTTTGCTTTAAACTTTGAGCTAGAATAAAACATTAATATCAAATGGTCAAATTCAAAATGAAACATTTCAATACTGAAATGAAAGTTTCAGTTGACACAAACCAAAATGTTTCATTTTGTCAGTTCAAGAATATTCAAAATTCTGACATTTAATCCTGATTCCGGCCACGGCAGTTTTTCAAAATCTCAAATATTTTCTGGGGATGGGAAAACTGCTGCCTGCCAGTTCTACTGTCAATGGCTGTGTGTGGGTAGAAGACACTGCATCATGGAGTACTTTGCAGACAAAACAAATGAAGTAATTAGGGGCCAGATTCTGGGCCTATGCGCTACCTTAATCCAATGGCCAGATCTTCCTCCATGCATGGAGGCTAATCTACATTATGCCAGTTGCACATAGACCCAAGGGCTGTTCCAGAAGATAGGGATCATGGGGGCATAGGGATACCCGCTCAGGTCCTCTTCACCCCTGCACATGACCACTATATCAGCAGTCAGAGGGTGCTGTGGTGGAAGCTCTAGTACTGCAGAGCCCCCTACACATGGGGCATCCTCAAGTGGACTTTAAGCTGGGTTTGTGGCTGGTTTGAGCTGCCAGAACATCACAAAGCCATTGTAGGGGGTTTGAGCTCTGGTCTGAGGTACTTTTCGTACGGGGCATCCCTTGCACATATTGCTATGAAAACACAGCTGAAGTATGCAGGTTCCGATTGGTCCCTGACCCTTTCCTTCTTGCAGAATCTGACACATTTCTCTTGTGTACCTCCCTATTGCCAATAATATTCAATCTGTGCCAGATCAAAAGCCCCGGTCTGAGTAGCCACAACGCAGAGCTCTCAAGCAGAGCAGGTTATGGAGAACGTTCCACACTGGGGCTGAATCAGGATTCCTGTCCTGCTGCATGACCAAATCATGCAGCGTTCCACAGATACATGAAAGCGCCCCTCATCAAAATACCCTGCAGAATACGCGCACTGAGCTGGGAGCCAGGAGGTCATTAGTTCTCTCTCATTGCTACTGACTGCCCTCTATATTTCTGTGCACTTCACAGCCCTTATTACTCACTAAGGCCTTATACACCCACCCAACAAGGCAGTTGTGTACTGCAGGTAAAACTAGGGATGAGTTAATGGAAAGGTTGTTTGAGGACACTTCAGGCAGAGCTTGGAATAGAATTAATATGGCAGAGCCAGGTCTTCGCCACACTGTCATTCAGACTGAAAAGTGCTAAATCTGGGACCTCTGGCTATCCTCTAGCAAACCACCACTCTAAGGATTTTACCACTTTCAGAGCCAGAAACACCACCCACAACTCCTGATCTCCAAAACTCTGCTGCTACCTAGCAAACAGTTTGTAACCCACTGGTGATGTATGTGTCAAGTCCTCTTCCTGTGGCTGGCTGACAGAGGAACAGTTATTCCTGAGGTTCAGGTAGTAGAAATCCATGCTGGAAAACTGATTGTCCAGGGTTCAAATACTGCTGGTGGTCCATGTGGGAGGACTTTATAGATGCGTATCAAATAACTTGCTTGTCTGTTTTTACCAGTTTTTTTTAATTCAGACAATGAGAAAATATCCTTTAAAACAAAATTGCTCCATTTTTAACATTATAATCCGTTAATGGTGTGACACACAACAAAGTACAAGTGAGCCACATTTTGGAAATCTGCCACAGATTTTGATTGCTGGTGTCACACAGCGCCAGATCTGAAGTTTGAGAGATATGCACCAAACACTGGAGAAAACTGGCACCTGATCAGAATCCAGCCTTTGTAACAGGCTATTCTCTGACATGGGCCAGTCAGAACCTCTTATCCAAACACCCCTGAACTTTGGGGAAATTCTGAATTGGTTCCAAACTTTATGGCTCGGCTTCTTCCACACCATACGATACAAATAGATCCTAATAATCAGTGAGACGAATGACAGAAGCATAAAACCAACCGCTCCTTAACTATGTGTCAGAAATGATTGTAAAAGAGAACCAAACCTTTTAAGTGTCCATTTCTAAAGGAACTCCAACAATCTCACACCAGGTCAAGCTGCCTTTGTCCACACTAATCTACAGGGAAAATAAAACCAACCTATCTTTGCACTGTAATTCCCTAATACATACGTCCTGCTCATCCTATAGTACATATACAGCCTTCTCGCATGCCAGGAATGTAGGGTTAGATTGTATAACCTTGACTGACACCGAGGAGCATTTACTCATTAGAGTAGTCAATGGGACTTACTCGTGTGAAAATGTGGTCAGCAATGTGACCGAGGGTTGCACAATCAAACCCATAATGAATATGTCAAAAAAAAGGTGAAGATCTTTATTGCTTAAAAAACAAAGATCTTGCCTCACAGTCCTTACTCATGTTGAGTGTAATGAAATCAATAGGCATTTGGGTTGAATAAAGACTGCAAGACGAAGCCCACAAATCTTGCAAGAAATACAAATATTCTCTTCATTATTACTCAGATGTATGTTACATGAAAGATGGCTAATGTAGCACCTAAAGTAAGGTAGTTCCCAGGGATTCGCAACAAAATGCTCTTCGTTTTAAGAAGTGTTCCCTAAAACCAAACAATTTCAAGGAGGAATTTATTTTAAAAAATTGTAAATTTGGGGCTGTCACGGGTCCCCATAGAATTTTTTTCTATCACCTCTGCAAGGTGTGACAATACTGGATAGCATCAAAGAAAGATATACAGTTGAAAATTTTCCATCAAAACTTTTTTCACCTAGGAAAATTGTGGTTTTGGCAAAATGAAGAAAGTATCTGCTTTCCTTGAAAATTCTTATTTTTCCACTCAGAAAACTGAACATTTTCTCCCAAACACAGAACAAAACAAGTGAGGTTTTTTGGCAAACTTTGGTCAAAGTTGATCACATTAGTTTGCCAAAAAAAATACCAAAAAAAAAAAAACCCAGAAAAGAAAAAAAGATGGATTTTCTGTTTTCTGATGAACAGCTGACGTTTTCTGCAGAAAATTGACAGAAACTGTTTTTTGTCAGCATTTTCCACAGATGGGGGAACATTTTCCAGCCCGATTTAATATACATTATATGTTCACTGGCTTGGTCATTACTAGGATAAAAGGTATATTTTAAATTTTAGTTAACATTTTTCTTCTTATAGATAAGGCCATTGATTCTTAGCTAACCAGTACTCTATAAAGCCAAAAGGACCTTCTCACTTATACAGGATAATAAATAAAATAAATAATAATAATAAGTAGCACATACCCAGTGATTTACATTTGTAACGTGCTTTACCAACATTAACAGATTACGCCTTACAATAACTCTGCAGGGAAGGTGTGTACATCTTATCTCCATTATAGAGATAGAACAACTTGGGGGAAGAGTGAGCACACTTAGAATACAGGAGCACCTGACTCCTGGCCCCAAGCTCAATCCACAATGCCAAGATGTCAAAAAATGCACCTAGGTGAGAGATTAACACCACACTTGACTGAGTTCCAAACTGAAGACTACGCTGAGTTCTGGGCTCTTTATACCAAAACTGTAGACTGTGCAGAACCCACTGTCGACAGGCCATAAGAATCTCACTTCCTCTCCATCTTAGCTGCTGTGATTTGTAATATTTTCCCAGGACCCCATAAACAGACCCACAACTGGCCTGTACTCACCAAAGACCATCAACACGCTCTAAATTAGAGATTGGCAATCCATCCCTTGGATTCCCCCATCCGTCCCGATTAGTCTCTGCTCTGCAACTCCTCCCCTACCTGTTACCTTTCCTGAGCATTGCCAGGAGCCTTTCTGCCCTTGTGAAGGATCTGCATGGGCAGACCCTGGAGGTGACTGGGACACACATGCTGCTTCTCTGATCACACCCCTGTTAGCTCTGTGTGGCAGGAAACACAGAACACACTTTCTTTCAGCAACAGTGCACCAGTTTGCATTCTTAAATCCACCATTGTTCAGTGGTTTGAGTGGAGTCAGAACATTTCAAACATTTGCAAAATTTGTCTTTAAAAAAAATGGGGCAGGGAGAGGAATTCCACCCAAGGTGATTGAGTTGGGGTTTTTTTGGGGAGGAGGGTTGTTTTTTGCGAATCTCCCTTCCAAGTCTTTGGTCAAACTTCCATTGGTTGTGAATTTTTTTAAATTGTTATGAAAAAAGGAGGAATCCCAATTTGCTTCTATTTTTGACCAGCAACAAGTTCAAGGAACTTCAGCATTTGCCCTGATATTTAAGTGTACAAAAGTATTGCAGTTTGCGCCCTTGCTGCGTTCCTTTTCACTCGAGCAAAGCTTTTCTCCAGCTTAAAATTTAGACTATAGCTAGAGGATCTGTGTGTTTGATAAGGATGTGACACCTGGCCACTTACTGGGAAGGAAAGAAGATGGATAAATACCTTGGAAAATAGTGTTCAGATGAATTTTGGGAGAATGATGTGTGGAGAGGAAGATCTGAAAGGGAATTGTGGCAGGTCTATGAAGTAAATGCGATGAAATCACATCAGTGGGCAGGGTAGGTTGCTCTGATGATGAAAAACAAACCAGCTCAGCATCTTTTGGAAGGACATCTTCATGGTATTCAAACTCATGCCCACCCAAGAAGAACATGGACGGACAATATTGAAAACGAGAAGAGCTCTTAATGTGAATTATCAATGGGAAAAACATGCCATTGGCAGAAAGAGGAGAAGGTAGGGTTGCCCACTCTCCAGGACTGTCCTGGTATTTCCAGAATTAAAGATTAATCTTCAATTAAAGATTATATCGTGTGATGAAACCTCAAGGAATACTTCCAACCAAAACTGGCAACCCTAGGAGAAGGTAAATTGTGAGTGGGCCAAGGACCTCTGTAGTCTATTTAGATGGGGAATAAGCAAGTAAAACTTGGAACTAAAACAATGTGAAATGTTCTCAGTGGAACTCAAGATCACACAGAATTTGCCTCGTTCTTTGTTTCATTACAGTCTCCAAACTCAGGCCAAGTTTATCGAAAGTTCACAGACCTTTGCAGAAAGACTGGGTTCAGGTTCAAGTGACCATGGGCCCCAATGCAAGCCAACATGAAGTCTTTCCTGTTTTCACACCAAAATCATGCTGTGTACACGGGGGGGTTGCACAGGGTGCAATCAAATGAAACTTGGTGGTTTAGAGAGAGTTTCGCTTTGAAACACTGTGTTTGTTTTAACCCCTGAGACTCAAAGTGAAATTCAGGAGCTGTAAAGCAAGGTGAAGTGAAACCAAAGAAAATCTTTGCACGAACCCCTGCTTAGGAAACCGCCAAGTTTTGCACCATTCTGCTTCTGAGTGACGTCTTCGAAAAAGGAACACAAGGGACCGGAATCAAAGCAAGGAAACGTCTTTAGCATGAAAATAACTTTGGCCTGCAGCACCGCAAAACATACACAAATTCATCAGCTCTGGGAAATTCTGATTTGGCCTGGCGGGTGGGGTATCGCGCATCGTCTCGGTTGCCCCCTGAATGGAAATTCAGAGCACTTCAAGCCGCCAGGCAGGAGAGAAAGAAAAAAAGATCTTGCTGCACAACTGTCAGCGGTTTTCTGAAAGTCTCCTGGCAGCCCTGACCCAGATAGAGACTTGAAGAAGAGCTTGGTGCAGCTGGAAGGCTGGTCTTTCTCCCCACCAGAAGTTGGTCCAAGAACAGACATTACCTCACCTGCCTTGTCTCACAGACAGAGAGAGACTAACAAACTGGAGTCTGCTCTCCCACGATGACTAGCCCCTGCTGCCTGGTTAAAAAAAGGCATCGTAATAATGAATCTTGGAAGCGCGTGTCCAGAAAGGCCCATGCTTCATGCCAGCCCCCATCCTTCACTCGGCTCTCATCAGCGCAAGGCCGAATCACTCAGCTTTATTGACACTTCATCTGCCAGCGCTCCCTGTACGAGCGGATCATCTGGTACGCTGCCCGGCTTCTGGCGGCTGGACTCCACGCTAAAACACCTCCCCTGAGCCTCTGGGAAAGCTGGCATCAGTTGTTACCATAACAAACTCAATTGTTCTCAGCAGTGCTGCAGCAAATAAAGTCATTAATTATGGGCTCTCTCTCGGCCGCCGTTGGCTGGGGCAGCAATCAGTGTGAAACTGCTCATTGCCTTCTCTCAGGGAGAGAAGACAGATGCCATAAAAATAAACTGCAGCATGAGCAGAACCCTGCCAGTAAGACAGCAGCAGGCTGGACCCAGTAACAGCCATCACGCTGCTTTCTGTGGGCCTAGCTACATTTATCCGCTCTGCCTCCACCAGGGGGGAAGGTATCCCATTAAGCGATTATTTTTATCTTATAACGTCAATTTACTTATACTGATTGGCTTCCTGCCGCCAAATATCAATTAAATTGCAAATGCTGGCAGAAGCTTATTTTCTGTCTTCCCCCCCACTCCTCTTTTTTAAGCTATGTTCTAACATAATTTAATTTATTTCCCTTTCCATATCTCAGAGGAAAATCTATATCTCCTCCTGGAAGGCCATTTGCCCTCTGTTATTGGGAGCTGAGGTATCACACTATTGAACCATTTGTTTCAGCTGACTATCGGCAACCCATCAGCACTCGTAAAGACCTCTGCCATCTCACTGCAATTGTATCTCTGATTGCTCTGTTTATAATTTGTTTTTAATGGACACTAGTAACTATCAGCCTTCTTGGTGTCCTTTTACTTCACTGAGTTACAGGATACTTTCATAGGACCTTTTTTCTCCTGCTCTCCCAAACACACACACACACTTTACCCCCTAGTCGTTTCTGATCAGGTTAGCTTATTAATCAATCTGCTGAAAGATCTTTCTGCCTCCTCCCTTGGACTGAAGTTGGCGTTAGTTCGGGCTGCTGTTCCTTTGCAGTTGTATTTCAGGAGGAGATTCAGCCATCCGAGTGCTAGCAGTTACAGGCTGGCGTTGCTACCTTGATAAATAGCTAGATAAAACATCCACTGAGAAATGAAATGCAAGAGAAGGACCAAGCACCCCATGTGCAAACCCTAGGCGGCCATTGCGAATTGTAAGGAACATAACACAGGAGGCTCTCAGTCTGCAAGAACAGAACCTATCTGCATATCTCCATTCATCAGGGATATTGATGTGGATTTATCCCAAAGAAGTGTCCCAAAGCACGATGTCTCTCTCCTTTTTAATGTGATCCTTAAGATACTGCCCCGTGCTCCAAGACACCCCTGGACTACTGTCAGTAACATACGCCAATAGCCCTGTTTCCACACAAAAGTAAAACAATTTTCAACTTTGGAGCACAAACATCGCTGCCTCTCCCTGTGTTAGGAGGGAAAGGAGGAAGATTGGCGACAACATCGTGTTAATGGGGTTGGATGGTTACCAGATGAATGTCGGTGACCCAAATGACTAGTCCCGGATGTCAGAGTTCAACAAAGATTACGGGACTTGAAAGATGATTAGAAACGTAAGGCAGGGGGCAGCGCAGTAGGTCATACCAGAATGAACAGGCAGATGCTAATCACAGACGAAAAGACGAGGTCACCATATTTCTGGGCACTGTGCAGAACATAAGAATATCTGTTCTCCTTATACTGCTTTCAATGTCCAAAGATGTGCCTGGACCCACTTGAAAGGGATGTCCTGAATTCAAGCAAGGGGGAACCGGTAGTCTGTCGAAAGAGGCTGGCAAAAATCAATGATAATATATGCAGATCCAGAGTAATCTTTTATACATATATTACCTATTTTGCATAATTTATAGCTATAATTAGGTGGGTCTTCCCATTTACTGTACATACATAACACAGAGTGTGTGAGTATATGTGATAGAGAAACATCTGTAGATCTAAATATAAACATACTGCTATGTATTAAAACACGGAAAAAATAGTACCCAACAAAAATCAATTATAATCAATGTAATATAATCAGCCTAATATATTTACATACTGTATATCAACTTCCTTTGAAAGGCTCTCATTTTCCTTTTGTTTACTATCTCTAGGGGTTAGGGCAATGGAGAACGGTATGCCTGTGTGTATATACACACACACACTTGCAAATGCATTCATACACACCAGAGACCAGATTTGTAAAAACCTGCCACCTTAGATTGTAAGATCCTTGGGACAGGGACCAATTCCTTATGATATGAATGTGCAGTGACTAGCACAGTGGGATGGAGTAATAAAAAAAGATCATTTTTTTGCTGCCACAACCTGCAGGCATTAGCTTAACAATTCAGATGCCTACAGACCTGATGTCTGAGCAGCTTAAATGATTTTCATTGCATAACCAATCACTTCTATGAGTAAGTTTGGGGCATAAAATGTGGAGGCCTAGTTAAGGCTGGTTTGAAAATTTGATCCTGTTTGTGTGAGTGACAACTGTGTATGTTCAGAATATTGACAGATTCAGATTATAGATAGCCACATACACACACACACACACACCCCTAGAGCAACTATCTGCTAGCTGTAGGGTTGTTCTTAAGAGAAACCTCCAGAGTAATAGGAAAGCTCCTTGCACCCTTTGAACTGGTGATTATTAACTAGTTGCATTCAGTTTAATGGAGATAGCATGATTTCCTGGGATGTGTGTTGTTGGTTTCTAAACAGAAGGCTCCAGACTCAATTTTGTGGTGACTAGCTCAGTGTGACTGGCTTGCAAACTCAGCAGGGAAGACAGGAAGCAAATTCAAGCCGCACCGTTATTTTTTAAATATCAGAGGTTGATGACCCCTCACTGCAGTGGCCACAGCGTGGCTGACCGCTGTGGAACAATTTAGTCTTGTTTCTGTCTCCAGGGTGATGAAGAGGTGCACGGCCTGTGCTGTATTATGGATGGTGGTGCCAATCTGCAGGGAAGTTTGCAGCTTTCATAGGAAGATACATATCTCTCCCCTGAAGTGAGGAAGAGCTGTAAAGCGAGGCAGATTGGAATCAATTTGGCAGGCGATTGCAATTTTATCACTTTCCAGGGAACTCACTTTGCACGGACACAGTTTGCACAGGCAATTTCCTCCTCTCTATGCATGCTGGTGTCCATCTTGCTATGGACAGGTTAAACCGTGACAGCTTAGTGTTTGCTTACACTTCAGAAACCAAATCAGTGTCACCAAACACAAGTGTGACGCTCCTGGTGACAGCAGGGCTGCGTTTTCTAAGAGCTGCTTGGGGACTCAGACACACATATGTAACCTCCATTTCTCTTGTTTTGTCTTGTTGTGTGTGTGAAAGTTACATGGGAGGAGATTCTTGACAAAAAAGTAACTTTTAGGGAGACCTTTTAGCTCTGGTTAATCAAAGAAAGAATCCAGGCACATTTAACATACAGGATCTGATCCTCAGCTGGTTTAAATTGACTTCAGGGGAGTTGTGTCAATTTATACCAGTTCAGGTTCTGATCCAGAGTCCCCATTTTCACAGTATGGCAGCCATGGGGGAATGCCACTGTTATGTTTCAGAAACATTTTTATCTGGATTTGGAAAGGATGGTCCAGGAGGGTTCAAGCACAAACCTAGGCATCTGGAGACCTGGGTTCATTTCCCTACCACAGATTCCCTGTGCAACCTTTGGCAAGTCACTTATCTTCATTGTACAGATGGAAAGTGAGGCACAGCGCTTCCCTACCTCACAAGGATGTTGAGAGGACAAATGCATTATAGAATGGGAGGCAATCCCATACTGGTATAGTAGGGGGCAGAAAAATACCCCACACAGATAACATTCAAAGAGGTGCTCATGGATTGCTCCTGTAAAATTATGAAAAACATTTTCTTTAGAATCAATCCTGCCTAGACGTCATATATCTTCCATTTTTTCATCCCTCCTTTCTTTGGATACAGTTCATGAGAATCAATAGCTATCCACCCTCACCAAGTGCCCAGGCTACAATCTTTACCGTTACAAAATGGCCAAAGATAACTTAAATCTTAGCAAAAATTGAAGGAATGGAGCCCTCAGGCTGGAAAGGACTCCAGAGTACTGGTAAGTCCTTTAAGTTACTTTCAGCCCTGCACACATCAATACTTGATTAGGCTCACCAGCTGAAAGTCACAAGAGCAGAACAACAAAAATCTTAGCACTGACATCTACGAAGCTTCTTGAGCCAAAGACTATTAAAGCTAGGGTAGTTACACAACAATGATTTGCCAGGAAAATAAAACAGAAGGAATACTGTGACAATGCCAAAAAGCTACCTGCATGGCAAGAAACTGATTCCAAACATGAAACAGCTGGTAATCCTGTCAAGGTAACAGCTCTACAAATCATAGCAAGGTCACAATTATGCCCAACTGTAAAAATTCTGTTTTACATTATTTGACAGGAAGTTGGGGGGTTTTGACCAAATGGATTTTTCATGAAAAGTGGCTGCTTTCTGTGGAAAATGTTGATTTCTTGTTGAACTGGCTGCTTGAACACCAATGTTTTTGGTTGTGTTTTCAGCCAATACACAAATGTTTTGGGCCAAACACCAAAACTTTCAACTCAGAGGTATCAGAACATTCCACGTCAATGTTTTTGATCTAAATGAAGCATGTCGACATTCCAGAACTGAAAAGTTTAGTGCCAGCTCAGTTTGACATTGAACTGTCCTCTTCAGCCACGGTGGACCTCATAACCCCATTCTCCCTTACGGGCCAGGCTTCCTGGCCACACTAAGTCTGCCATGATGCACCAGAACTGACTTCCATGTTAAGCACTGAGACATGTCAGCTAGAGGGAGCTCAGGTGCATCTGAGAGATGAAGTCTGACCAGGATGTTTGGCCCATAAAGGAGAACAGGGATATAAGACACTTGAACTACAACACCCATGAGACACTGAGGAAGCTCAGGGAGAAACAGTTCAATATCGAGCCAACCTGAAAAGTTGCAACTCAATCCGACACCCCAAAGTATTTCAATTTGAATTGCCCCCACCTGAAATAAAAAATTTAGTTCCAATTTTCCCAGTTGAAACTTCCACTTTTCAGCTGAAACTTGTTCAGTTTTTGATAAAAAGTTGAAATTTTCTGTAGAAATTTTTTGATAATTTTTTTTAAAAATTGTCCACGTTTTCCATGGAAACCTCCACACGCCCATTTTCCTATCAGCTATTGTCATAGCCACCACTGAGGGCAGCTTCTGCAGGATGAACAGAAGACATTTAAACAAACCAGGACTCTGGTATCGTGTGTTTGAAGGCCAATCAGATACCATGAAGGTGATCAAATACAATGGTGACCAGTCTCCAGATAGTTAGAGACCCAGCACGCTATTGACAATGTGTTCCTGTGCAGACAGAAGAACCACATGCACCTAGCAAATGGCAGTGAAAACACCAAGAACAGAAATCACAGATTCCTCGTATTGGAGCTGCACCAGCAACCAACAGGCCACTGCTGACGGCACGATTTGAGAAGACATAGAAAGCATGTTCTCAGAAAGTCTTTAAGATCACTGATGGCCGTTACTGACAGATTTCCAATATCCTGACCCTAAATGTCTCTATTTGCATGTTATTAATGGGCTGGATTAGTGCATGGCTGATTTTATGTTTTATCTGTATTTACTTTGCCACAAAAAAAAAAAAGAGGGAGGGGTGAGAAAAGAAGATTTTAACACTGACTCCTGCTATGTGACAGGACAGACCCTCTCACTGGAAACCTTGGGTGAAGGAGAGGAAAAATTTGGCCCAGTCAGTCCATTTTAAAAAGGAATACTATTTTCACAAGCCTCCAGACAGAACATGAACAAAAGCTTAACGTAGTCATTACAGCCGTTAATAGGAGCGCCAATAAACAGCAGCATTTCCATTATGGATCGCATTTTTCAGGGGCTTATAACTCAGCCCTAGAAAGTTACTGTGGTCTAGCAAATTAGCCACAGAGAGGGAGCCAGGGGATGCAAGACCAAGTCTCGGCTTTATTGAAATCAATGGCAAAACTCACACTGAAGTCAAAGGAGCCCAGATTTCAGCCCCACTGTCTGATCCTGGCTTTGAGTGACTACAGAGAAGTCCTTTAACTTCAGTAAACCTCCACAGGCAAAATGAGGAGAACAATACAGCTACGCTGCAATAAAACCCCCAGCACCGAGTCTCAGGGCCAGGGGCAATTGACTCGGGCTCATGGAGCTCGGGCTGCAGGGCTAAAAGTTGCAGTCTAGTAGGTCGGGCTCAGGCTCAAGCCCAGGTTCCAGCCCCAGCCCGAATGTCTCCACTGCAGTTTCTAGCCCTGCCGCCCAAGACCTGAGTCACCTGACCTGGGCCAGCCAGGACTGGGCTTCATGGAGTAGCTTCAGGAAGTCATTTCAGTACTAAATAAGTGCAAAGTCTGATGCCCAATCAAAATGAGAGAGGAACAGCATTCAGAATTCTGGGGTTCACAGACCTGTGTTCATTTCTTCTACTTCCTCACCCTGTTATTCCTTATTAGTAGCTCTCTGGTGGCACCCGGTCACGGAGCAAGACCCCATTGTGCTAGGCACTATACAAACACAGATCAGTGTCGCACAACTCTCTTGTTTAATTTTTCACAAAGTTTCTGGGATTTCAGGGAAGATATGCAAAAACTCTAATTTCTGTCAAAAATCTTGGGTTTTACAACTATTATTTCACCCAATCTATAAATTCAGTTCTCTCTCCCCCTGGCCCTCCCTCCCCCAAAAGCCTCTTGATGTTCTGACACTGACAATGGCTTTCCATACAGCCTGGCCTTTGTGGCCAAGTGCAGCCTCACTGACTTCAGCGAGGCTTTGGCCGGAGCAAGTGTCCATCTACATGGCTTCATTTGCAGAAGTGGGGCCTATAATCCTCTGCAAAATCTACTCTGAAATAAGACAGGGATGACACAGTTAGTGCTTCAGGGCACTCTGACAAAATATGGTGTAGAAAAATACTGTACCTGGTTTTCAAATAGTTCCTTCTAACAGTTTTAACTATTGAGCAGCAAAATGATTTAATGCTTTGTAAGAGGCCCTTTGAGGTAGGTATGAGCTCAGCATGTTTCAAAGCCCTGTTTATCACCGGCAGAAATTTGCATTAGTTTGAGCGGAGCAAGTCTGGAATAAGGTTACATTTCCTCAGCACTCCTTTTACATGGCAAAGCTTGAAGCATTTCATTTGATGTAGAGGAAACACTTGCACAGATTTTAGCCACATAGATTTACGTTCAGAAAAGGGGGAGAGGGGAGACAGTGTAAAATCTTATTTGCGCATGTCTGGAAGATGAACATCATTGCTGTTGTCTGACTGCATTCCGGTCCTGTCAGAAAAGCCAACGTACACAACCAGGAATAACTCTACCTTTCACGGGTTTTAAACGCACAACTGGTCGAGTTGCAGGCTCCCTTTGAAACGAGGGCTCAGCAGCCTGTCTGTGCTGCAAAATGAAATGTCCTGGACTGTTCCTCTCAGGCCTGGCAGCAGGTGTCACAATTCACCTCCTTATAGTGGGCCCATTGAAAGCAGTTTTCATCCAATTGACCTTCACTGAGAGGTCAACTGACCCATAATTACAAAGCTGAATCTACTGCACTGTAACACCTGCAGGTTTACACTAGCCAGTTTAGAAATCAGTCAACCCATGCACCACCCCCACCCTACTCCAGAACAAAATGAGCAGTATATGGCATCCTTCCCTCCTGCAAGTCAAGTACTGCAGCCAACCCTACGAGCAAACAAGATCTGGATTATTCTAATTTAAATATATTTCCACCACAATGCTCACAGACTGCTGCCCTTTTCCCCTGCAGAAGATGCTCTGGCCTGTCTTTAACTACTTATGAAGGCAAATAATTGAAAAGTATTTTATATCGAGAACAAAGTAACTGGATTGCGACAATGTAGCCTGATGAGAATCTACCTTTCTCTCCATTTTTTCCCCCCATTCTCCCAATTTTTATTATCCTCACCATTGGCTCTCTCCCGCAATATATAAATGAAATCCAATATCTTAAGATTGTACATGGGTGAAGTGGAAAGTGCGAGATAATGTAAGACTTCCAGCTTAAAACAAAATCACCACTATTAAAACCATTATTCATTGCACCTAAGCCTTTTTTTAGCCGTCCCCTTGGTCTGGCTAGACAGATATTTCTTAGGGCTGATTGAAATTCAGGATTTCTTTTCCTGATAAATTCTGACATTTCAAAATTTGCTTTTGTTCTGAATCAGAACAAAAAAACAAACAATTTAAAAATTTGCCACAAAATGAAGTTTTTGAAAAAAAAATCATTTCAGGTCAATTGAAAGTTTTTCATAAAAATCAGAATGTTTTGTTCTGATTTTGACTTGATTTATTTTATCATTTAGAAACAGATTGTTTGTTAGATATTTTCTTAGAAACAGACAGTCATTTCAAAATGAAAAAAATCAAGGTGTTCCATGGCTGAAAATGGTACTGCAGCAGCCCTACCTCAGTTTCTCAATGTCTTCTCCAGCTCGCTCTGGCCACAGGCCTGGCCTCATAACAGAGCTCAACCCCTTTTGAGGCTTCAGAGTCTTTCACTGAACCAAAAATAGCAAACCAAGCAAATCTGCAGCCCAGCCAGGCTCAGCTGTTAGCTCCCTTCTTTGCAGGCTGGCCCCAGCTGCAAGAAACTGTCCCAGCACCAATCTGTCTCCTGAGCTTCAAACTCACTGTCCAAAGGGCAGCACCATCACCCCCCATGCAGGGTTTCAGGGGGCTGCAGTCCCTGATTGGGTCATATCTCCACTTAGGCTGCTTGCCCACTACAGAACAGCCCACTGCCCCCTCACCAGCCCTCAGTTGCTGGGTTTGCCTCCTTTTAAGACCTCCCCTGGTCAGGTGTAGCAGACACGGGTAATTCAACAGGAATGACAGGCCCAAAGCCTCTGGCCCTTAAAGGAACGGGCCACCCTGTTACAGTGGTGCTCAAGTAGGGTGACCAGATGTCCCGATTTTATAGGTACAGTCCTGATTTTGGGGTCTTTTTCTTATATAGGTTCCTATTACCCCCCACCCTCATCCCAACTTTTCACACTTGCTGTCTGGTCACTCTATGCTCAAGGCCAGATATAGTGAGATGCTCAGGGCCAAGTTCAGGGTCAAATGTAGCGAGGGGATCAGGACTGGGTGTCAGGGCTCCTCATACTCAGGGACGTGCAGGATTTGGGGACTCCTGCCACAGTAACAAATGAGATCTACACATAGGAATTCATTACTAGAGCCGGCTGCTAATTTTCCAACGTATTGTTTTTTCAACAGAAAATGCTTTTTGGCTGAAATTGAAACATTGTGAAAATGTTAATTTCAGTGAAAATTAGTTTCAGAAAACTATTAGAATGGAGGATTTTGGTATTCCCTTTGGAAATGACTTTTCTGTACTTTTACTTTGTCCTGTATAACGTTTTAACAAATGCAAAAGTCAAAATCAGAACGAAATGTTTCTGTTTTACAGAAATGAAAAACTCATAATGTTCAACTCAAAAGGTTTCCTTCAATTTCATTTCCCGGTTTTCATTTCATGGGGAATTTGGATACGTTTTGGTTTCGTTCCATTTCAGAACGCTCATTTCGGAAGCTCCTTGTTCAGCCTGCAAAGTGAGCGCCTGGTCTAAGAAAAGCCAGATGCATTTAATAAATTCACATTTTTAATGTGGTTCCAGACAAGGACAAACTCCCCTCCCCACCCCCACCGCTCCGTCTAAAGGAAGACGAGGCTCTTCTTTGCAGATGCCTCCAGTTTTGGGTAGCTGAATGGTATTAGCATTTAGCTGAACACTGTGTGTGTGCATGTGTGTGTATTAGACTCCAGTTCCTTTTAGTCTGTCTGGGAGAAGGGGGGGAGGGTTTGAATAGATGCCCCTTAGAGGCCCGGCGGAAGCCAACACACTCCCAGAGATCAAAGCCCCAGGCCCAGAACAGAGAGCGGCAGTGCCGCTTGCCACCCAATCACTCTGTAAATGACAGTGGCCATTTATCGGCAGATCACGCCCTGTCACTGTTTGTGTCAAACCACCACCGCCACCATCACCACCACTCCTTCTCGGGGAACGGCGGGAGGGGGGAGAATTCATTATCCATTAATGAGCTCTTCACAGCCCTGATCCCTGAGGCAAACACTGCTCCATTCATAAAAGCTCTCGGTGGCTGGCCAAGGGGGACCAAACGCAGCCATTTCACAGTCCGCACACCATCTTGCTCCAGGATTTGTAACAGTTGTGAGTGACAGACACTGAGACAGAGGAAGGGAGGCAGACAGACAGACAGGCAGGGGAGAAAAGACAGACACACAGACACTAGCCTCCCTAGCCTCCCTGAGCTTTGAAAAGGAACCAACTAGCAAAATCAGAGAGCAGCTGCACATGCTGCCATGTGGAGGCGGAGAGAGACCCACACACTTTTAATTGACTCATATTAAAAGCTCCATGTTCAGAGCACCTCTGCCCCTGTCATTCAATACATGGCAGTAAGACGTTCTCTGCAGCGGTGTGGTAGATGTGTTGGTCCCAGGTTATGGGAGAGACAAGGTGAGCTGGTATCTCTGGCTGGACCAACTTCTGCTGGTTGAAGGGAGAAGCTTTCAGAGACCTTCCCAGACCTGAAGAAGAGCTCGGTGCAGCCCAAAATTTTGTCCCTTCCACCAGAAGAAGCTGGTCCAATAAAAGATACTAACGTTACCCACCTTGCCTATCAGTGCAATATGTGGCATCTGTATCCAGTCTCTGTCCCTCCAGCCCTTTACAAAGGAAGGGCCAGATCCTGCAGCTGGATTTGCACAGCGAGCCCACTGAGTCTGCATTGATCCTAATAATCAAACTAGACTTGGGAGTTACTTTATCCACCACTGAAATGCAGCCACCTCTGAGGTGAAACAAGGCAACTGAAGCACTTAGGAGTCCCAGTTCTGGACAGGGACCACGTTGGGCTAGGTGCTGTACAAACAGATCACCCCTGCCCCACAGAGCTTACCATCTAAACATAAGCCAAGAAACAGCCAGTGGATACAGACAGACAGGGGAGTACCAGGAAACAAAGAGACCATATTGATCAGCACAACAGCGCAGGAGCTGCCTAGTCATTGTCAAGTGTTTTGGGTACTATTCCAGACAGCTGTAGAACAGCTGCTGTTGCCTTTACATGAGGGTTCAGGATGGAAAGTGTCCCAGGAAGGCCCACAGGCTTGTGGCAGGCAGAGAACTGAAGATATGCCAGCAGCCATACCACCTTCGTAGAGTCATAGACTATCAGGGCTGGAAGGGACCTCAGGAGATCATCTAGTCCAGCCCCCTGCTCAAAGCAGAACCAATCCCCAGACAGTTTTTTTTACCCCAGTTCTCTAAATGGCCCCCTCAAGGATTAAATGCACAACCCTGGGTTTAGCAGGCCAATGCTCAAACCACTGAGCTGTCCCTACCTTGTACTGTGGTCCCATCAGCTCTCACCAGCAAGGCAGGATTTCGCTGAGTCATGTCTTGCATTGGCCTCATCCAGCACCCACTGCAGTCCCTAGAAAGACCCTCACTAACTGTTGTGGGCATTGCCTCAAGTCAATAGGCCTATCACAGAAGCAATCAGCTGCAGCTTGAACTTACTTAGCTGAGCTGTGTAACAGGATAGCTTGCTCTCCAAGGGCAGGAGGGCCTGGGATAGCTAATCTTGAAAGAGACACACCTGAGAAGAATCAGGTGATTCCCCTATAAACTGGATTTTTTCCCCCATTCTTTATTTTTTTCCATTTGCTCCTCTGACATGTTTCAAAACTTCTCATGGTTTGGCAAAGTTAGAGGAGCAGCATTTCATTTTTCCTCTGGCCGCTCTCCAGCTCTTCCAAAGAGGAGAAAGTTTTGGAAGGTTACAGAGTGGAAAAATGAAAAAAAAAAGTTAAAATTAAAATTAAAAATGAGCAACAGAAAATAATCCCTGGATTTCATACATTCTACTGTCTGGAAGAAAGGGGAAAAACCAAAAATGTGAAATTTTTAAATGTACATCTACCAACCATCACTCTTATAAATGGACTTCAGAACAAAAAACAACAACAACTGGAGAGAACTTGATAACAAAGAACTTAATGACAATGTACATCCTCACACAATCTGAAGCCACTATACAGCAAAGACAACAATCATATTCCACTGACTGAATGACAGGCACCAGCTATTGGATAAATCCTCTTGGAAAACACTGGGAAAATATAATCTAATGATTGGCAACCATGGAAAGAGGCTGATCTATTTCACACAGGAGATTTGTACAAATAAATCATTTAATGTCATTTGTCCAAACTTAAGGAAACACAGCTAATTTCAGAAGGAAGGAGATAGTTGGACTTTGTCCTTTAGCTCAAGTGGCAGAAGTTCATATTTTAATTCTACGGCCTGTGTTGTGCACAAGGTGAAACTTGACAATCATAATGGTCCCCTCCTGGCCTTCAAATCTATCACTCTCTAATGCAACCCCACAGTGCATACAATGCAACTCCTGGAATGTGCCTATACAGCACCTCAACCGATCTGTAATGTAGATGGAGAGACTTTAAATGTTAATTCCATCAGAAAGCAGCAGGATAAAATCCTGCAAGTGCTTCACAGTTCAGCTAGGGAATCGAGACTAGACTGCTGATGTTGACTGGTGTTGGAGATCACAAGCGTCCAGCCTGGATAACAGGTCTGTCCTGTGCCTAGCACTCCTTGACAGGGCAGAGCAGGGATTCACTGGGGTACACTAGCTGCTTGCCACAGCTCCAGTGACACTGGGTAACTATGAACACAGCTAAGTGGCCAGTTAAGCCTGGTTTAATGACTATTTTGCCTCATTGGAACGGCTCACAGCAGCCAGAGCACACTGGTGAATCTGGCGCAAGTGCTACTAATATTTTAAATACTGTGGTACAGCATGGCCAGAGGGCAGCACAAGAGTGTTAGCAGGGGGCCTTATTCCCTGCCAAGGGAGGAAGGTTTGCTTTAGATTAACTAGAACAGCTGTGGCCAATTAGAGCACCTGACTCCAATTAGAGCACCTGACTCCAGTTAGAGCACCTGACTCCAGTCATGGGATATAAACCCCTGCTTCAGTCAGACAGGGGGTGGTAGTTGAAGGAGAAAGGTTGGATTGGAGCAGAGTGCAGATTGCAGAAGAGAAGAGTTTGTCCAGAGAGAAATAGAAGGTTTGGAGGAGTGCTGCGGTGGATTGGGAAGCCCAACAGAAACCCTAGGTAAGGGGCACCAGGCTTGTATAGAAGAGAGGCGAGAAGCCCTTCACAAGCTGACGGGTATGAGAGGGAAGTAACCCAGGGGAAGAAACCGCTAGTCAAGTGGTTCACCACAACCCCAGGGCCCCTGGGTTGGGACCTGGAGTAGAGGGCGGGCCCAGGTCCCTCCCTCTCCACTCCCCTCCTCCAAGGACACTAGGGGAGTGATTAAAAACTGGTTCAGAGGCAAGCAATAGCGCCCTGAACCTACCCCAGAGAAGAGAAAGCACGAGACCCAGAGAACAGTACCGGCAATTTGCCACAATACTTTCTGACTTTTAACAGCAACTCTATATCACTGTAATTCCCTCGAGTCTGTTGGAGTTACACCAATGTAAAAACGGTGTAACCGAGTGGAAAATCAAGCCCATAAAGGCAACAGCAGGAAGTGTAATATCTTGTTCCAGCATTTTAGCTTGCATGATTTCTCTGAAATAATTCCAGCAAGCAGTGGATTGCATTAGAAATACCATGCATGGAGTCATTATTGTGATGTAGATAGTAAAGTCCAAATCGAATCATGTTAAACGCTGTTCTCAAAGTATGGGTGTAGATATAGTTGCTTTTGGGGAATGGAAACATTGATTGAACAATCATCTCATAGTATTTTGAGACATCTGGAAAGAATTACTGAACTATAATGAGGGAGGAACTTAAATCAGTGCCCCTAGACTCTCAAAATCTTCATCTCATTAAAATCAACAGAAATATTTTCATGAGTAAAGAATATGCATGTGACTAAGGATTTGCTAACTGTATAAGTAGATTCCAAACATCCATTGTTTCTCATGTTCTTCTTTACTCCCACATCGCTTGTTACATGTAGATTCCAAACAGTTTAATTTCTATGTCTACTTTTCCCATTCCTTTTTTGCCATATGTCTTTGGTTTTTAGGTTTGTGTGTGAGAGAGTATATATATATATATATATATATAAATTAATAATTTGCAAGCTATACAACATTGCTCACATATGATGAACAAATCTTGAATCTCTCTCTGGTAAACCTAAACCCCACTTGACCTCTTCTGAACCCAGCATACTAGTGCTGTCACTGAGTTTTGTCAGGAACTTTAGTTGAGCACACCTCTAATATAAAATATAATATAAAATTTCCATCAGTGAATGATTTTTTCTCTCCATAACCTTCTGCATTTTCCCGCCCAGTCTTTCGACAGCTTCCCTCACCATTTATGTCCTCACAGGTTACGTTCCTCAATGAATTATTTCAACAGATACCTATGCACGGAAATGCTGAATATCAGCTGTCCACCTACGAGGATAGCTTTAGCCCAGAGCATATAATATCTGGTCCTGATATAAACAGAGCTATGCTGATTTACACCAGCTCAAGATCTGGTCCATTGACTTTGGCTTCTGAGCTAGACTGCACCATTTTGCTGACCGGAACAGCCTGCGTGTGTTTTCCATCACAAAATCCTTTTCAACAATTAACATTAATTGCCAGCAATATCACAAGGTCTTAAATGAGTTTTTTCCAACTTAACTAGAACCTACAAGTCTCTCAAAGACCAAACCCTTATTTTCTCCATGAAATCTACCTGAGCAAGTCTAGAAGGAAAACCCTGCTGAACAGGGCCAGTGCAACCATTTAGGCAAACTAGCCGGCCGCCTAGGGCGCCTAGTGGTTGGAGGCGCCTAAAAGCCCGCTCAGGTGAGGAGGCGGAGTGGAGGAGAGCTGGGGCAGGCTCCTCAGGTGGGGTTAGCTGCCCCAGGGGGAGCTCCCTGGGCGGGGTTAGCTGCCGCAGAGGTAGGGAGTCTCCCCAAGCGGGGTTAGCTGCTGTGGAGGCAGGCTCCCTGGGCGGAGTTAGCTGCCGCGGGGCGGGGGGGGGTCTCCCCGGGTGGGGTTAGCTGCAGAGGGGCAAGGGGGTCTCCCCAGGGGAAGTTAGCTGCAGAGGGGGGGTAACTGCTGTAGGGGGGGCTCCCCGGGCGGGGGGGGGCGGGCTCCCCGGGTGGCAGGCTCAGTTAGCTGCCATGGGGGGTGAGGTTAGTGGGTGGGGCACAAGGTGGAAGTTTCGCCTAGGGCACAAAACTTCCTTGCACCGGCCCTGCTGCTAAGAACCAGCCATGTGGTGCAATGGCTTTTCTCACCTCAGTGGTGAGGACAAGAAGCAGGTTTACCCCAGCTGCTCTCTATATTACACATTGCAAGTAAACCATTGTCAGGTGATATTCCTTAGTGAGCACCCTAATGTCTGATTGGTATTTGAATCCCGGGATATAAATGTGATCTAATTTCAAATGACCCTAGGAAACCCGGGCAGACACCACCTTCCCTGGGCACATGTGAGAAGGGAAAGAGGAACCTACTCAGAGCAGCTCCCCTCACTCCTTTGGTCCATGTGCAGAAGGGAGAAGAAAATTTCTAGTCTCTTGACCTCAAATAAACCTCCTCAGTCACCGGGGAAACCAAAAGGAGACACATTTAGTGTTTATAAAGCTTGGGAAGCAGTTGCCCGAAATAGCCCTCTACCAGGACAAGAATCAGGCTGTGGCCTCGACAGCCTTCCTTCCCCCACCAACTGGCTCCCTCCGCCTCCGATCGACAGAGCTCCTCATGCACTGAACGGCCCTGCTCCTGCATGTCTCAGCCCTCGCCTCTGGCTCTTCCCATTCTGGCTTTCTGCACTCAGGCCACTCTTCAAGCCTCCCCGCCCCCCATGTGCTGGAGCTGCCTCCCTCCTCCAGCACCCCTCAGATCCTTGTTCTTCCCCTCCCAACCCCTCCTCCTTCAGCTAGCTCCCAGCCACCGGCCTC
This sequence comes from Chelonoidis abingdonii, assembly GCF_003597395.2. Lineage (NCBI taxonomy): Eukaryota > Metazoa > Chordata > Testudines > Testudinidae > Chelonoidis > Chelonoidis abingdonii. Next base: position 129,423,109 of record NC_133774.1, read on the forward strand.
CTCTCCTTTCCCACCAGCTCCCCTTCTCGTGCCCTATCTCATTCCCAAATGAAAAATAACAGTAAAGAGTAGAGAGGGAAGGAGAGACACTCACACGCTGCACATGCAACATCGCGGCCCCAGTGACACAGCACTAGCATTCCACCAGAGCACCTGGCCTTACCAGGACACACGGCTTCTGAACAGCTTTATCTGTCCTCACCCAGGCCAGTCCCTCTCTCCTTTGCCGGCTTTTACCATGGTTCGTTTGTTTGCCCATTGCCCTGATAGGGAGAGCGTACTCCCTGGAGCAGCGCCATCGAAGAGTGGCACTGCTCGTGGGAGTAAATGCTCCTCAGAGCGAGTAAGGGCTGCACTTTGTAAGATTTTCATCCTTCAGGGCAGGAGCTACATCTTCTCTACGGTGTCATGACTACTTCTGGCACTGGTGAAATATTGATGGGCTAGATCCACAGCTGGTGGACGTCAACAGAGCCCTAGTCACTGGGGCTGCACTAATTTACAGCGGGGTGGGGGCTGGCCCGAGAAAATCATAATTATTGTTATCATCTGGGTCAGTGAGAGGGAGAATGTTCCAAGTGGGCTGCCTGGTGCATAAGCAGCAAAAGAGAAGCAGAAGATAAATAAAGCAGCAGATTTTTCTCCCAGTAGCACACAGACAAAGCAGTGTGAGGCCAGGGATGAGACCCCACTGGATGGGTAAGTACACTAAAGAGCTGTGGGCCAGACCCCCAGCTAGTGAGGGAGCTATGGACAATATGCTCCTGGCTGAAATCAATGGCGCTCTTCTTAAGAGGTCACCTAGGTAAAAGCCAGGGGAGCTGGATGAGTGGCTAAAAATGTGGGGTGATCCCTTCTGATAACCTCGGAAAGAAGAGTTCAAATAGCATCAGACCTTAGCCCTGCGCTCAGCAATGACACACTGTGATGGAAGCACTTTGCGGAATGCAGATTTCCATCCCCTGGCCCGTTCCCCTCCCCAGCACTGCGCACTCCTGCCCACGGCCAGGCTGCCTCCTGCTCACCACATGCTAACTGTGGTGGAGACATGCCCACCGCTCTGCCTGGACATTACAGCAGCTGGTGGCCGTGGTCCTGCTGGGAGGATGTGATCCATGTGCCCAGAAGGAGGGAAACCCGGCCCTACCCATTACAGGGCCTTGATGCAGTCCTGCTCTCGTTGCACTTGGCCTTTGATTGGTTTGTGTGTGTGAGTGTGTGTCCTGGGAGTGTGTGTCCTGAAACAGTTTTCAAAATCACGGGTGCTTCCGTCCAGGTAGGTTTGTTTGCTCTGCGCACAGCGCTCAGCTCGGCCAATGGGAACCAGCTCGCCAAACCCAAATCATGGTGCACAGCCGTTTTCACTTGCAGGTCTCATGCACTAGCCCAGTAGTGCAGAGAGCCGGTGACAAGCCAGGGTTAAAGAAAAGGAAAGCTCCCCCTCCCCGGAGCTTCCCTTCAGCCAGGACTGTGAGCTGAGACCCCACCAAACAGCAGACTCTGCAGTGGGAGCAGCAAGAGGAGCTAGTGCCTGGCTGAGGGTTTCTGGGACTCCCAGCCACACTGCCAGGAGGGGTAGCAACAGCACCACCTGATGGGAGACGAAGAGGCGTCCCAGATGGGAGCCCCTTTGCCGCCTCTGTAGGGAGCCTGCCCCTCCTGCTGGCCAGGAGAGACAGACAGAGAAATCCTGGAGGAGAGAGAGAGAGGTTGCATCAAATCTCTCTGTTAAAAAACACGTATTTAAACCTCTTCTCACGTGCAGTAACTGCCAGGTGAGTTCAGTGACTGCTGAGGCAGAGCACCAGCACCCATTTGGAGTTTTGTTACAAAATTTCATCATGTATAGAAATGGGCTTGTGGGGCCCTCCAGGGCCCTCCTGTTGAGCTATACACACACACACAATCACCTCACAAACACGTTACACACCCACACTGCACACATACACACACACACACTGCACACACGCACTCAGCACAAACACACTGAACACCACTTACAGGCACCCTACATGTGCATTGTTTACAATGCACATTGCACAAACACTGCATGCGGTGTGCAAACACACGTTAAACACTGTATGCAGGCACGCTGCACAAACACACTGCAAACAGTACGCATGCACGCGGCACAAATGCGCACCCAAACACATGTAATGCATACAGTATGTCTGTGCCCTGCACAAACACACACAAAGGACAACTGTACACACACACACACACACACATTGCATACACACTACACACATTCATTTCCTTGGTTGGATGTAAGTCTGCTTGGGGACACAACCTCCTTTCACATACATTTTGTCTTTTCCCCTATTCTCTCCTATAGCTTTGTCCTGTCATCACAAGACAACATAACACTGCACCACCAAAAGAAAAAGTGAACTTGAGGACAGCAGTCAGAACTGGAGAACTCCCCCTCCTCATCTGTTCTATATTCACCCCTGGTGGCAAACATCACCAGGGAAAGTTTAAATCCAAACAGAAGAGTCTCTTCATTGAAAAACCAAGCAGTGATCTTGGGAGCCTCCATTTTTGGGTGTCCCATTTGAGATGCTGCATTTTGGAGGGCAGCTGCTCGGCACATTCTGAATTCCAGGACCCTTTACGAAGGCTCAGGTTGGACACTCAGGAACTGAGCCACCACAAGCCCCTAGTCATTTCTGAAAATGTAGGAACTTTTAATGGAATAAAACAATTTCTTTGAATAGGGATATTTGTAAAAACCTGTCTTTAAAATGTAACCTAACCTACTTGTGGGTCCCACGCTCACTGCCTGCTCCCCTCTACAGCCTTCTTTCAGCTGAATGGAATTCACTAGAAGACGATAAAATAAGATCATTCTCCATCCTCCCACCCATCTGCTCAACATGCATCGCTCGCACTTCCCACTATGCGCAGGGAAAATCCAAATGAAGCAACCGAAGGTAGAGAGGGGAATCTGAAAACAAAACAGCAAACGTGCCCAACGGTGTCTGCCTTTTTAAACTTAGAAAGCTGATCGCATCTCTCTTTAGTAAGCCAGTGTCTAGCTACTGTGTAGTCTGTTCCTTGCGTCAGTCCGCAGTAGTACGTCCTTTAACTATAAGTGAAAGCAACTGATCCCCCACCAAGGCACATCTGCTCCGAGTCTACTTTACAATGAGGAAGGGGGAATGGCACTTTCAGCTGTATAAGCCAATAAAGATTCTCTGATTTGGCTTGCCCCTGTTGCTGTTAGGCTAGCAACCCACTGGGTTAAAGACTGGTGACAATTGCTAAAAAAAAATGTCCAGACCGAGAGGAACAAAAAAGGCAATGAATCCTACTGAGTTCTGGATGCCTCTTGCAGAGCTGAAGAGCAAACCCATTGCATTTCACTGTCCACTCAGACAGAAGCCTAGATCAATTTACAACGGTTACCTAGTCAGTGGCTCTACTTATCAGAGATCTATAGACAGACCACCTCCCTCAATATTGAGAGAGACATATGTCAAAAAACTAAGTCACGAGAACGTTAACCATGTAGCGTTGAACTCCCAAAAGTCAGTCAATGGCAAAGTTAACTCTGCCCCCTTGTGCATATATATTACTAGACAGTCCATCATTAAACCATCACTTTTTCCTCTTCCTGAAATAATACAATATAATATGATTCCATTACCCTAGAGTCTCCAATACAAAAGCAGGGCTTCTTTGTACTACTCGGAGTGCATTTTGAGTGCTTAACTGGGCGCAGGTGACAATCGCTTAGTGGGGGGAGAAGGGTGTTAATGGAATTTACTAGGAGGAAGAGGGGATTAAGACAGAAAAAAGAAATTCCATAATGTGGAACCATTTAGCTAGACACTTACCAGAGCACCCCGTCTACCCCTCTTAACGAGTCTGCAGGAGGGAGCCCGTTAGCTGTGCGGCTTCAGTGTGCAGCTGAAGATAGCAGTACTGCTATTGCAGATTGGCATACCGGGGATGGGGAGCCTTCTGGGTTTGAGCCTTTCACAGTCACATTCTCAATATTTTCTCTGCAGCTATGAGGGTTTACTTCTTATAAATGAAATCTGAGATTCTCCTGTGGTGCCAGAAGCTGGGGCTTTAGAAGAAATTTACGAAACTATTGTGATATCTCTGTGAGAGTTTGCAACATTGAGACTGCCTCTCTCCAAAACCCTCGGGGCTATGCAGCTTTTCCCTTAATGCATTGCAGAAAAGGTTAGCTCAAAGTTTTTTAAAAATCACCTTTCAGCACAGATCAACCCTGTAAAATGTCGGCCCCAAAGAAGAATGTTTTGGAAAGTTACAAGTGACTGGAAACAGGGCTGTAGGACGGAGATTCTATATTTTCTGTCTCGGTCCCCATACTGCTTTTATCACCACAGTAGATGGTTATGCATCTTTAATTAACTACAGATTTTGCTACTGCTCCTACTATAATGCCAACATTTATTTTTATAGTTATGGCCTGATTTTCAAAAAGTCAAGTGTGTAACTGCACATCTAATTAATGTGCACACCTACTGCAACTGCATGTACAAACCGAGTCTTTGCACCCATGCAGCCAGCCACAGTCTGAGTGAAATCTAGGCCCCACAGAGGTCAATGAGAGTTTTGCAATTGACTTCCATGGTCCCAGGATTTAAATGGCCCTCTGCACCTGACTGCTTTGTGCAGCCCTGGGAACGGCCACACGCACTCATTGTTTGGACCTGGACAGGCACTCCGGGCTGTTTAAAAGTCAGGCTCGTTTTCTGTGTGTACATACAAAGAGTGGAATGAATTGAACAGGAGAATAACTGGCTTAAACGTTCTGTCAGGCTGTTTGGGAGGCTCAAGGCCACCGAGAAAACACTGCTTTTTCTCTTCCTGCCCCAGAGTTTACAAAGACTCCAGGGTCATTTCTCCCCTTGAGGTGTGTGTGCAAATCCCATGAACAGAGCAGGCACATGGCTGGCAGAACAGACTCCTCATCAAGTGCTGCAGTGTCTGCACTTTGTGACCACCGTTGCACAAAAGCAACGACTGAAGTAGTTTAAGCAGCAGGGGTGGCAACAAATGGGCAGAAAGAAAACAAACTAAGGCCTCAATCCTCCAACCATTGCCACATGCAAGTAATTTACACATGTGAGATGTCCCAGTGAAGTCACTCCCATACAATAATGTCTACAGGATCAGGCCCTAAACTTGCCCCAGGGTTAAAATTGTCCCACTCCTTTGATTATAATAGGTGGGAGTGGCTGCCGTGTTCTCCCGATGATATTTCCTAACCTCTGGAACTCCTTTGGTTAGATAATAAGAAACATCCTTAACATCCCTTCAAGGATGATTTAGCTGGGGATTGGTCCTGCTTTGAGCAGGGGGTTAGACTAGATGACCTCCTGAGATCCCTTCCAACCCTGATTTTCTATGATTCTATGATACTAAGGAAAGAGCCAGTCATAATTTAAGGCATCTTTAAAAAATTCAAACTAAGAATATCCCATCCTTTGTCCTAAATTATCCTTATTTTTAAAGGTAATGCAGCATGTTCTTCAAAGCAACATCCAGGTTGCAAAGTGACATTTAACTATGAACCTTAAGAAGAACGCAAAACATATAGGAAATGCTCCGTACAAAGCAAAATCAAGCCGTCTTCAGTGCAACCTTCCCTGTCAAAAATCCCACTGATATCAATGGAAGCTGAGGAAGTGCTGGAGAAAGGAAACTGTTCCTATAAACCATCCAGATCTCAGACGAGTCTAACCCACCTCGTTTGTATTTTATTTTTTAACATGGTGCAGTGTTGTGCCATTGTAATAATGTATCTTGTCATTGGCACTGATGGCAGGAAGCTTTCTTAGTTTAGTTCAGTTTTGTTCTTAAGTCATTGATAACATGCAATGCATCCCAAGTGCTTTATCATATCTGAATACTGGCACCCAACCATGGGACCAATCCTGCTTTCATTCTAGCTGCTGTTGACTTCAAGTAGAGCAGGGGCAGACTATCTGGGTCTGATTGTGATTTCACGTAGACCTGTAGAAATCGGAAGAAACTCCATTGCCATTGATGGAGTCACACCAGCCTGAAAACCTTGCACACACAGGCAATGTCTCCTTAGTAACACTGTTGTCTCAGAACCCATCTCAGTCCAGCTGGCCAGGCAGTAGCACTCCAGTAGAAACAGTTCCCACATTAACAGATTAAGTCACAAAAGCAGGTTACATGGACCCATGTCAGACACATTTAGATATAGTGAGTTCTAAGAAAGTGAGTATTGAGGACAATAGCAGATAGAGCATCTTTCTAATGCCGCCCACCCCTTTTTCAGTACGTGCTACCCACCAAAGAGAAAATAGGCCCATTTACCTTCATCGCGTTTACGTTTGTTGCTTTCAGCACTGGGGGATGTAATTCCCAGAATTCCACTAATGGAGTAGGAGGAGCCTGCGGAGTCAGTGCTCACTGTCGAGACTTGGGTCACGGATCCCGTGGAGGCTGTAATTAAAAGCAGAGCAGTCAGCGTGCAGATGAACATGAAAGCCAAAGCGTGCCCACAACTTTTGCCATCCCAGTTATCTTGGGACCTCTTTCCACACCCTCAGCCACAACAATTTCATGTGACTCTGCAGTGCCCCAGCTAAGAAGCTGAATGGTCATGCCTGTCTTGTTGTGTTTCCTCTGACACATGAGTTTTCAAGAGGGGTTGATGGAACATAGCTTGTGGCAAACACACAATTGCGTGCAATAGGGGCTTTGCGTGTGCACATGCGATGGGGTTTGCAGACCCCCTCACTGAGATGAAAACGGTGATGGAGCAGTGCTGAGCCAAGAAGGCTCCACTCCACATCAGCCGTGGAGCATGCTCCAAATGGAGGACCTGATTAAAATGGGAGTCTGGCAATCATGCGGGGAGAGGAAGGAGAAGCTGTCTGCAGGAAGGGAGCCTGTTAGGACCTTCTGCGACAGAGGAATCCACAAAGGAAGGACCTGGACTGGGGACAAGGCCTGATGAGGCAGCCAGGGCCCTGACCCTTTTTATCCAAGGGGGAAATCACTGGACACTGGAAGGGAACTGGGCAGCCCCAAGTGACTCTCTCAATCACTGTGACTCCTTGAACAGCCTTCTCGAGGAGGGAGGCAAAGGGCTGAGATCACATCTGTTGTGTATTTGGTTGTTGTCGTAATAGAATCTTGTGTTACTATGGACAACGCCCCAAAATCAGTTTCACACATACAGAATGGGAAGAGACTGTCTAGGAAGGAGTATGGCAGAAAGAGATCTAGGGGTCATAGTGGACCACAAGCTAAATATGAGTCAACAGTGTGATACTGTTGCAAAAAAAGCAAACGTGATTCTGGGATGCATTAACAGGTGTGTTGTAAACAAGACACGAGAAGTCATTCTTCCGCTCTACTCTGCGCTGGTTAGGCCTCAACTGGAGTATTGTGTCCAGTTCTGGGCACCGCATTTCAAGGAAGATGTGGAGAAATTGGAGAGGGTCCAGAGAAGAGCAACAAGAATGATTAAAGGTCTTGAGACCATGACCTATGAAGGAAGGCTGAAAGAATTGGGTTTATTTAGTTTGGAAAAGAGAAGACTGAGAGGGGACATGATAGCAGTTTTCAGGTATCTAAAAGGGTGTCATCAGGAGGAGGGAGAAAACTTGTTCACCTTAGCCTCTAATAATAGAACAAGAAGCAATGGGCTTAAACTGCAGCAAGGGAGATTTAGGTTGGACATTAGGAAAAAGTTCCTAACTGTCAGGGTAGTTAAACACTGGAATAAATTGCCTAGAGAAGGTTGTGGAATCTCCATCTCTGAAGATATTTAAGAGTAGGTTAGATAAATGTCTATCAGGGATGGTCTAGACAGTATTTGGTCCTGCCATGAGGGCAGGAGACTGACTCGATGACCTCTCGAGGTCCCTTCCAGTCCTAGAGTCTATGAATCTATGAAAAGGAAGAGTGCCCTGGGAGGTAGGAAGTGGCCCAGGGGAGGCTGGTCTGGGGTATCAGCTAGAGGGGATGGAAACAGAGCCTCCCCCCTTGCTCTGGACCCAGTGGAGAGGGAGGGCCTGGGTCTCCCAACCCTTCCCTCTACCCCTAGCCCAACCGGGGGTAACCCAGAGAAGGACAGACTATAATTTGGTCACTAGGCCCTCAGATTGCCTACAAGGCCCCCAGGACTCTGAAGACTGTTGAGCCGTGGCCGCTAAGTGAACCCCGCTCCAGCAAGGAAAGCAGCTTTGGGCCCTAAAGTAACCCTCAGGGCCGTGCTCCACTCAGGTTGCTTCCCTTCTATCAGTACCACGGTGGTTTTGGTTCCTGGCATCCACTGTTCATTAAAACCACTGGCTGGCAGCAGACCATGCTGCCAAACCCAAGTGTTCAGAAATCAGGAGTCAGGCCCCCAAAATCATCAGATTTACAAAATAATCAAAAAGATGTGGGGTCCTTTTTATTTGCTCCTGGGTGTCAGAGTGTTGAGGGGTTGGGTCTCAGCCTTTTCTCTCCTGTTGTTAATGAAAGCTGCAATTCTCAGGCCATAATCTGATTCCAGCAACTCAGATGTTACGAAAAAGACCAAAGATTGTGAGAGGTGTGATAAAATAGCTGGATCTGGCAGTGGTGCCACAAGAGAGCTGAGCACACCGCCTCTCCTGCTGATGCAGTGTTATATCATTTGTTCATTACACTCCCTTGTCTGTCTGTCTCCATCTGTTCTCGTTTTATTCTCCCAGTGTAAATTCTTTGGGGCAGGGACCATTCTTCTCTCTGTGTTTGTACAGCGCTAGCACAACAGTCCCTGACTAGGGTTCCAAGGCTCCAATTAATAACAACAACAACAACAACTATTAGTATAATAACATATGGAGATATACCTATCTCATAGAACTGGAAGGGACCCTGAAAGGTCATTGAGTCCAGCCCCCTGCCTTCACTAGCAGGGCTAAGTACTGATTTTGCCTCAGATCCCCAAGTAGCCCCCTTAAGAATTGAACTCACAGCCCTGGATTTAACCAATCAGTGCTCAAACCACTGAGCTATCCCTCCCCCACGGCTGAGCTATCCCTATTGTGCTTATCTGAGGGACCATTGAGGGCCACTGAAAAGCAGTCTCACTGCCACACCCATCAAACACCTTATATATGCACCTCACAAATGTCAAAGCTCATGTTGTGCTTTATCTACTGTTTATCTTTTTTTAAATTGGCTCGTTCTCTATACAATAAATATAGCATTACATATTGAGCCACTAAATAAGAATCTAGTGTGATATGGAGTTAACCTGAAGCCACAATCCAAGCCTAGTGGGGGAACCACAGGGTGGGTAACCTAACCGTCGGCGTGCTTCAGTGAGCCTTTTGTATTAAACCCTTCATCCTGACGGCAGCGACTGCAACAAGGGAAGAGGAGTCATTCGCCAGCATTACACAGAACACTAAATAGGGGGAAAGTATGAGGTGAGTGCCCTGCTACGGGAACCTTTCAAAGAAGGATTACCAAGATCAGAAGACGTTGTCGAAATGTCTGGTTGTCAGTTTACAGCTTTAAAGAGGTGGAATGGCTTTGAATGGATAGGATAACTGTAATTATAATAATGTTTAGCACTTATAGATTGCACTTTACATCTTCAACATGTTTTGTGAGCACAAACTGAGTAACCTTCAACACAATGCCTGGGAAGCAAGTAATTGAATAATAACATCCCCAGTAGGGAAACTGAGGCAAGATGGTTAAGTGATTTGACCAAGGATGCAGATGGAAATAGTGCCCAAGCCAAGAGTTCGAATCCCAGCACTGACTCCCTCTGTAACCATGAGCATAGCACTTACCCTCCTTCCTGTGGTTTCCCCATCCATCCTCATACACCACCCTGGCGTGTGGTGAGAATGAGTCAATGTGCATGATTCGCTGCCTGGATTCTGTCAGCACAAACAGGCAGAACCCAGGCTGCAGGTGGCCAGTGCTAGAGCCAAGAGGTAACAATCTACCTGCCTGCAAGCATGGGTCTGCCAGGAGCCCTAGACCACAGCAGACAATGTGAGCAGGCCCAGCTGGGGAGAGGATGGAGCGAAAGCCCCAGGAGCTGTCCAGGACACGAATTAAAGCTGCTTCCCTTTGACAGAATGTCCCCGGTAGGGCAGGTGGGGTACTGACCTGTCCTACAGGGAGTGGCATTAGAGGTCAATGTAAATTTGGAGATGTCAGCCAGTGTTGTTGCTGTGCCCAACTGGCCTCTTTAAGGTTCTCCACAGCTGGCTCTCCATCCTTCCCTGGGGCCAGGGAAGCATGAGCATACACACATCCTTTGGAACAGGGCAGTGGGGTGGATGCAGGAGGGGATGGGCTGTCACACTGCCATCCCACAGCTGCTAATCCCAAGGTCCCAGCAGGGAGAGTCAGCACTCTGTTTGTGCTCGGCGGCCACAGCATCCAGATGAACCACCGAGCTTCCATCTCTGCAGAGCAAAGCAGAGTCAGGATGTGCCTCATATAAACAAAGGCTCCTCTGACGCCATCAGGAGTTTTGCTCCTGAGCTCACTGGTAACACAATCAAGCCTTAACCTATCATTCACACTAGCTGCTGCTTTTCTTCCTCGGAGGCTCTTAGAGTCACTGCCTTGATAAAACGATTCCAAATGTCTGGATATAGCAGTACGCCCAGGCACTTTCCAACTGAGTCTCGCAAAAAGCACCTCCCAGATATTTCTCAGTTTAACTTCACAGCACACCTGAGAAGTGAGCCTTACCCCCATTATACAGATGAGGACACTAGGGCAGAGATTCTGCTGCCTTTCCTCACATTGAGCAGTACCTTATCCCACCGGGGCTACTTGCAGAATGAGCTACCAGACCCACAAGCAAGGTGCTTAATGGAGGTCCCATTTTGTAGCATCGACGGTAAAAGAACCCAGATTGCCTAAGTCTTGTACCGTCACCCCAAGGCCATTTTCCCTTCCCTTTCCTTTAGCAACCCTCCATGGAACGCCTTGCTACTAAGAAAGCAAACCCAAGTTTAACCTCCTAGGGACTAGCTATAAAGGACAAATCTTGGTTCAACTGAAGTAAATAATGTCCGCTGCTCACTGCCTTCATTGCATTCTGCACATAAAGAGGCATGAATGCTGTGGGAAATGGACATTTCAAATGAAGAATGCTCCACCTTCTGATTTGAGTGAATATGCCTACAAAGGGAGAATATGCAATACACATGCAGTTGCCTAAGACAATGTTTAAAGAGATCAAAAATCTCCATGAACAAGAAAGTTGGGCTGAGGCCACCAACTCCGTTAACCACAAAAATGTATTCATCGGGGTTGCTGTCTCCTGACATAAGCAGCATTGGAACCTGGCTGGAGCACGTTGCTCTGGCCTGAACATCTGCATTAGGAAGGAGAAGGGAAGAACAGGAGAAGAAAGTTTGGAAAGTTTTGGTACCTCTTCACCCAAGACTGCAAGTGCACAAAGAATTACAGAAGGGATGGTTGATAGAAGAAAAAAAACACATTCAAAACTACTTACTGACTAATGATGCAGAAAATGTTATGAATAAGTATCCCTTTCTTGATTTATTACTTTAATTATCTGACATTCTATAGATCCCCATTAGTGGGGGGGGGGAGTTGGTTTAGATTTCAATTTTCTGTCTCATGGTGAAAGCTATTTATCATAATAATCAGTAAAATTCAAAATCTTTTAGCAGTATTTATAAAATTCATTTACCATGTTCAGCCCTTGCCAAATGACAAAGAAGGCGCATTAGTACGTGTGCTGAAGTGTTTTATGCAGAATTATCTGTCCATAAGAACGATTAAAAGTTCTTTAGAATATTTGGATTCCATTATATTATTTTGTTAATATAAAAAAAGTTCGACTCACCTATGCTGTGACTAGAGGCTGGGACCTGCTGGTTGGGTGGTTGCTGTACCTTAGTCCGTATGATCCTGCATGTAGTTGAACAGAAACAAATGGCTCCTTACTATGATGCATGCACACTGTAGAAACTGCAGGTAAATAATATCAATGCCTGGAGAACATCAGAAGGTATTTTGTCCATTCAGGACACTTAGATGGTAAAGGAAACACCTTTTCCTGTATTATTCCACTGAAGCACAGTGAAAGTCAGACAGCTGGGCAGATCTAGGGCCAAATTTTCAAAAGTGCTGAAGACCCAGATCCTTAAAGGCATTTAGGAACCTCTCTGAAATCAATGGGAGTAAAGCATGTAAATACAGCTAAAGATCTGGGCTCAGGTGAATTAGGAGCCCATGTTCCATTGAGATTTAGGCTCTTAAGCACCTAAGGTTTTCAGGTGCCTGAAAATAGAGGTAGATGCCTAGCTGGATTTTCAAAAGTGCCCAGGCGCCGAACTCCCGTTGATTTCTGTAAGAGTTAGGCACCAACATATTTAAAAAGCCCAGTAGGCGCCTATCACCTATCTTTGCGTGCCTAAATGCCTTTAAAAATCTTTTTCACTTTTGAAAATGGGACTTACACTCCTAAGTCTCTGAGGCATTTTTGAAGTTTTTATCCCAAATCAAACGGAACACTGAAAGCAACAAATCTTGGACCAAATGCAAGACATTAAAACTCAATAATTACCTTGTCATAACTAGACCCTCAGACCATCTTCTGGTCTCATTTACACCAGTGTAAATCTGGAGTCACTCTATGAATTTCAAAGGGGTCGCTTCCAATTTATACCAGTGTTCCCAGAGAGCAGCATCTATTGCAGTTGTGCATGTGGTGTAGAAAGATACAGAGACATAAATGAAAGGGTGTGTGGTGGCTTTTTGGAAAGGGGGCAGTTAGCAAGAAAGGCAACAGGAATGCGCTGGCAAAAACGACAGTGACAATATATTAACGGGAAAGACACAAGGTGTGAGACATCTGCCCAGGACATAGATGGACATTTTGCCATGAACTTCAGTGGAAGGAAAATCAGGCCCAAATACTAACTGTGCAGTGGTCTTGACTCAGCTAAATACATAGTTCATTGACATGCTTCTCATAGTAGGGCTGTATGTTTTATGTCCTATTTTGACAGCATGCTGTGGCGATTATTTATTCCGGGGCTATTTAACAAGCTAGATTCCCAGTTTATGCCTTGCTCTACATCAGTTTTTTGCACATTGATATGTTCACGCAAGAATGCCAAAACTTCATTCATGGACCAACTGTGTAAAGTTATAGTGGGGGTCTGCATTTGTGCATATAGCAAAAGGAAGAAGCTTAAAAATTATTCTCAGATCAGGGCTTTAACATTCAGACTCCTTTTATGTAAAATCAGTTTTCTGCAGAATTTTTATCTGTTCCCACTAGATCTTTTTCTATTATTTTACAACCATTCAGTAGTGACCACAATAGCAACAACACCTAACTTTTTATATAAGGAGTTTTTCATCGGGTTTTATATAAGGAGTTTTTCAGGCCAGTGAGAGAGCCAGGAATAGAATCCCAGGTCTGGGTCTCCTGAATCCAAGCCCCAAGTACTTAATCACACGGCCTCCCCATATTTCTCTAGTGAGCAGAAATAGCTGGTGAGACGTGCTCCCTAACGTAGAAACTGACTCCCTCCCTGCCTCTCCCATCAGGCCCTGAAAGCTGCAGATTGGGAAGCAGCCCTGGGTGTTGAATTCTAATCACTACATTCCCGGTGGTGGGGCCAAGCTGGCCAGTGCCTGCCAGCATTCTTTTCCCCCAGCAACAAGCCAGGACTTTTGGAGCAGGGGCCCAATCCTGTCTTACTGAAGCCAGTAAGAGCTTTGCCACTGACCTTAGTATGGGAGCAGGACTGAGCCCCTCAAGTGAGATCCATCTGCACGAGAGGGAATGGGAGGAAATAACACTTTGCACAAGGATTTTGAGTTGTCAGAAGGAATCAAGAGAATTCAGGGCCTTCTTACATGTAAATATCTTTATTTCTGGCAGGCTAACGGATAATAAAGCAGCCAGTGAGCTTGCAGATTACATGAATGAAGCTAATAATTATGATTAATTAAACCTTATTGTCACGAATTTGCTCCTGTTGAGGAGTCTCCTATGATTAATATTAATTAATATTATCAAGTATTGGTTGTATGAATTGAGGCTATCCCAAATTCTGAATTCTCTTCTACCCAGGTTCCCCTCCTTGGCCCATCACCATAGTACCTGAGTATCTTCCAGTCGGGCATTAATCAATGTGACAAACACCTGGAAGGTGTTATTTGAAGCATGTTGTACTAGAAGGCACTCAGCTGTGCTATGGTGATGAGCACGGGGTAAGAAACTGCACAGGCTAGACTGCCTAGCGTGCCAGCCAGCTCCCCGGTGCAGTGCTGCCTTCACTGCAAGCAGCACTGGGCTGGCTCCTTCGTCCCTTCCTCCCTGCCCTGAAGCAGGGAGGCCAGGTGGAATGAGGATATGGCATGACTCCCCTCCGTTTATTCCACACGTGGGCTATGCAGCCATTGTCTATCGCTACTTACGTCACAAAGCAGAAGCAAGAGCTTTCGATGGAGATCCAAAGTCAATGGATAGAGGGTTACATTTTAAAATCATCTATGTGATTTATAAACCCAGAACCCATTTTCAACCCCACTAGGTACCTGCCTGCATCTTTAGCTGTCGCAATACCTTTCCAAATTGCCCCTGAGTCACTTTTGAAAATGCTCCTAAGTCACTTAGATGCTTTAAAAATGTTACCCTGTGTTAATGTTAATGTGCCCTGTGAACAAACATTCACATGTAGGAATGTAATGTGCGTGAGCATATATTATATCTGCCCTGCGTCTGCACTGTGGCGCTCTGCTCATGTTGATGGTTTTCACTAGTAAATTCTGTGCTTTACCATTTTAGAATTTGGGAATTGTTCTTTGCCAAGGGCTAGAGAAAAACAAATCCTGTGTGTAATAGTTAAAACAAAATGGGGACTTTCACATTACCCTATGTATGTGCACCAGCCCCATGGCTCCTGTTCTGGAGCTGGGGTCGGAGACTGCTATGGACTATAGGTCCCATGCAGTGGAATGTCAGATGATCATCCTCTGGCTGGGTAGTCTTCCCACAGGGCTCTCAGAGATGAACTGCTTTTAAAGAGACAGACCCAGCAAACCCAGTGACAACAGTAGTCCTTAACTACATGAGAAGTCCACTGACTGCAGTGGGACTACCTTACATGAGCAAAGATGTGCAGGGTCAGACCTTATTGCCCCAACACAGCAGAGCATTTACATATACGCTTAACTTTAATCCTGTGCTTGCGTCCCAGAGGGGGCTGAGCTGAATAGGAACGGACTGCAGAATTGGGGCCCCACGTCTTTGGAGTAGATTCCCGACTTATTACCATATGTAGGGTTTTTCTTACATGCAATTGCAAGTCCTGAACAGCAGGAAGAGGCTGTAAGGTAGCAAAAATGATTCTGCCCAATAAAACAAACCAATGCAAAAAGCTTGAATGTATTTCAAAGGGAGGTTCTGAGCCACAACTGCAGATGAATGAGAAAGGATGAGATTTCCACCAAATGGGGTGGCTTCCAAATCATGGCACAACTTTTTGACATGTAAACAGGATCACTCCATGATATTATTGGCACAAGAAATACACTAGGGTGGTAGAGAAGGCAACAAAAGAGTGAAATGTGAAATCCGGATTAAAACATGCGAGAGGTCTAGTTAGGTTGTAATCTCTTTAGGGCAGGGAGTGTCTCTTGGTTATGTGTTCGTAGAGCACCCAGTGCAATGAAGCCCTGACCCCAAAGGTCCAATAATTAAAAATAATAATAATAATCATGCTACCAATGAAGGCAACGGCAAGACTCTCATGGATTTCAGTGGGAGTGGAGCTGCCCTTCAGTTATCTGAGGACACCAAGTATTAAGATTTTCTTTCAGCCCGCGGTTTCTGTTCTGTTTCTCAAACTAGTCTCTTCCTTGCCCAGATCTCTAAATCTCTCAGTATTACTGAATGCTGCTAGGATTTCATTCCAGTTAGGAAACTGCAGACACCATTCAACATTTTGAATTGTCTGCCCAGTCTTTGCACTTATTTCCATGACTCTGTCACATAACATTTGATTTGGAGGTAAAGGGCCACCCATTATTTTTCATGTTATCATGTCAGAGATTATTAATACTTCAGGGGCAATTCCACAAGGGCATCCAGGCTGGGATCCCCAAACAGACAAACAAAATAATATGGCATCTATTAATTACATGATCCTAGACACACATGGAAATTTAGAGTTAGCTGCATTCTGGGGATTTGGATGAAATTGCATGAAAACTATGCTGATTTTTAAAACCACACATACACATGCACAATGGATTCAAAGCCCAACACAGTCTTTGAATTTAAATGTAAAAGGGGTTTTATGTCTTCACCCTGTATCGTCAACTATGAAGAACCCTCTAAGAAGAATACTGCAGAGGATGAAGGGCTGTTGCTTACTATCTAGAATATTTAGGGGATTCGTATCCATTCCATTAACACTTGTTACTGACTTTTGTCACTTTTCACAAGATGTTTCTCAACACTGTCATGAGACTGTCATTTTTATCTTCGATGTGAACTAGAATCTCATCCATCGTGCAAGGGAGTGTTGGTTTCCTAAATAGTTCTGCTTAAGATTCATTTAGGTGGAGCACTTCGAAAAAAAGTAAATATACTTTGTACCTCTACAGAGCCCTAATCCTGAGCCCATGAGAGTCAATGGCAATGCTCCTCTGGCACAGGATCAGGCCCACGGTAGTACCTTGCATGTGAGGTTCCTTAAAGTTCTTTTACAAATTAACTAACTCGCAAAACATCCCTCTGGGTGGGTTAATTTACCACTCATTTTACAGGTGGATAATTGAGGCATATAAAGGTTACAGACCAGATTCCATCAGCCTTACTCATGGTGAGTAGTACCTTACCCCACTGAACATGAATCTGGCCTAAGGGAATCCAGAAATGCTCATATGCTCTAACCACTAGACCTCACTCTCCCTACCCTCAGCTGAATCTGAATTCAAACCTTTTTTAGATCACCAGTAGTTCAGGTCACTGGTGGTCTCAACCTTATCCCTAGGGAATGTTTATATCCTGAAATCCCTTGCTGCTGAATCCAACCCTGCGAGCGTGGGGCTCAATTCAAATAAGCGTGGGACTTTCCCAGCAAAAGAACTGCAGGTCGGGAGCAGGATGCGGCAGCGAGGCTGCGCGATGATAGCAATTGTTCATAATATGCCACACACTCGCCCCAGTGCTCAACCATTGGCTTTCATGGCTGCCCGAGTCATCCAGGAAACAAACAAACCAGATTACTTGCAAATGACCCAAATGAGGAGATGCTGCAAATTCTAGTGGCGAAAGCCGCTCATCGGTGCTGTCCAAATCTGTACCTGTTAATCGAGCTGACGCTGGGTACGGTGTCGTTGTCACACACTCGCTCGGCCAGAAGCCTGTCCCTGATCTCCCAGGCAAACATGGTGGGATTTTGGCGTTTATACTCTGCAATTTTTTCGACGACTTTGGGTGTGGCGACCTTTGGTTTGGATCCTCCAATCACTCCAGGCTTAATGCTCCCGGTCTCGTAGTACCTGGGAGAGAATCCAAGACAAAGCTTTAGTTACCAAGAGTTGACAGACAGGAAGGTTGGAGATTTGCAGTGCGCACTCTTTTAGCACAATGCATCTCCAGTCTCTTCTGTGATACATCTGCCCTTTCACTCACACTTCCTGACTACGTAGTACATTATCTCCCCAATGGATTAATTTACAGTAATTGAAAATGGGCCCCAGTATAAAACATATATTTTTCCATAACAGCGAGACAATAGAAACAATGCAAGATTAAAGGGCATGCTGAGTTCCTAAATTAACTGGAAATGTGTGTTATTAATCAGAGGTAGGGGCAATAACAGAAACAAATCGCATTCTGCACCATTATTTTTGTACTGAACTCTGTTGTAATAAATTACAATTTAGAGGGAAATTCGCCATCATTAATGTAAATGCCTTGTCATCACTTGCCACCCACATGAAGGCCAGGTAAAGTAATATCATGACAAATATTTGCAGAGTACACTTGAAGTAAGTATGCCAGTGTAACATTTTGTTGTATTCTCTTTTCCCAGGAGCTATGGTTTCAATATCCAGTTCTTAAGGAGGAAACAAATATTTTCTCATCACTATTCTCAGAAGAAAGTAGAGTGGTTGGTTTCTTTAAATTCGCAGGGCCCAATACCATAACCCTTGCCCACAAATTGCTCTGTTGACGTCTGTGAGATTACTCATGTGATTAAAAATTATTCCAATCAGACAGAGTGATAGGATCAGGCCCTTTAACAGAATTGTATAAAGACGCTGTGACAGCTGCTCAGCTGGTGTAAATAAGACCAACTCCACTTCCTTCAGTGGAGCTGCAACAATTTATTCCAACTGAGAACCTGACTCTTTTTCTTTTTCTTGAAACAAAAGCTTGGAAAATACAGTAGAACCTCAGAGTTATGGACACCAGAGTTACAAACTGACCAGTCAACCACAGACCTCGTTTGGAACTGGAAGCGCGCAGTCAGGCAAAAGCAGAGACAAAGAAAGCAAATACAATATTGCACTGTGTTAAACTACTACAAAATAGAGGGAAATCTGCATTTTTCTTCTGCAAAATAAATTTCAAAGCTGCATTGTCAATGGTCAGTTGTAAACGTTTGAATACAACATTATGGTTCTTTCACTGTTATGAAAATTTCAGAGTTACGAACAATCTCCATTCCCGACGTGTTCATAACTCTGAGGTCCTACTGGGGCAGTTCTCAAACTTCATTGCACTGCGACCTCCTTCGGACAACAAAAATTACTATACGACGCCAGGAGGGGGGACTGAAGCCTGAGCCCGCGTGAGCCCAGCTGCCCTGAGTGGGAGTCAGGGGCAAAGCCCGAGCCTCACTGCCATGGGCGGGGCCAAGCTGAAGACCAACGGCTGCAGCCCCAGGCAGGGAGCCTGTAACCTGAGCCCGCCATCCAGGGTTGAAGCCCTCGGGCTTCAGCTTCGGCCCTGGGCCCCAGCAGGCCTAACAGCCCGGGCGACCCCATTAAAACAGCCCAGAACTAACAGCAGAGAGACTAATACTTTCTCCCCTATCAGACCTGATTCTAAAAGCCCTCTGTGCTTAGAGCTCCCATTTCTTTATGGGTTCTACATACAGGGAGACCTTGCCTGGCTGTATCATCTTTATCAGCCTAAACTTGTTCATTGACCTTGGCACATCCCAGATTTTTAGCAAGATCTTTACTAGAACCCACCCAATAAAAACAGATGTTCACATGATATATTTTCTCTGCAGTTAGTTGACATCTGTGTTATCTGTGGAAAAACGAATCTCCTAAAATCTCTCCAATGCAAAAGAGCATGAACATGTTACGAGACCGAAGTCTGTGTCTCAAGGGCAGTTGCATTCGTCAAATTTCTTCTGCGTTACAGGTTTAATCATCCTGCGGGCACTCTTTTTTCAGAGCTTAAAAAAATTCCTTTAATGGGAGCAACAAGATGATGTTTGCACCTGTTTTCACACGAGTTTGGGACAAATGGTCTGTTCCACTTCTGTCTCCATGCACTCATTTGAGTACTAGTAATGGAAGGTGATGCGCATTTGTGATAGATTAAACCTTTGGCTGCCCTGAGTTGAGCCTAACAATGAACTTGGGGCAGGAAGGAAACACTTGCTCCCACCCTATATCCTTTCCTTGGGTGAATGATGAAATAATGGCAAGAACACGTTTGCATGATGCACCTAAAAAAATCATGCCTATGAAAAATGACCATTCAAACCAGACCTTGTAACCTTCGCTTATGCCACCCCTCCAGTGAGTGAAAGCTCCAGAACAGGGCTCTGGTAAGCTTAGTGCTACGTTACTAACCACTCACAATTTTCATGGATCAAATAAAAAACGGCAGCATTTATAAAAATTCTTCTGTGTAACCAGTCTCCCTCTCTCGGGCCTGCCTGTGTGAACGATCACTGGTTGTTGCCCCTTGCTTACTGTTGCCTCCAGCTCTGGACAATCTAGCCAACAGGAAACTAGCCAACTGACAAGCAGTTTGGTGATGCATTTTGGACTCTGCAGACAGACAGGCCCCTATGTTGCTGGGTAACAGTTTTGCCTCATTGAAGGACGTTGGCATAGAAGATAAGGGCCTGATCTGAACCCCATTAAAATCAATGGAAAGATTTCAATGACTTTAAAGGGCATAAAATGAGGCCCTTACAGAGTCAGCCCCAGAATAACTTAATCCCAATCTCCCTGTAACGCTGGGGGGCAATCTGCAGGCCAACTAAACCTCTAGAATTCCACAGAGCACTCTTCCCACCTGGATAGTCTCACCTTTAACCTGGGGCATGGCCCACAGCTCCCAGAGTGCAAGTCTCGCTCTCAATCTGGCCACAACCTCACACTAAAGTCAGGGCAGCTGCAATCTGCTTGATTTTATGCAAATTAGATCCTGCCCTTGAGCTCCAGGCAGGTTGCCAATTCTCCCCTCAAATGGACGCAGGGCAGACGCCCCCGTTGTAATACTCTGTGAGCGATCAGCTACAGTTGGCCTCCTTCTGCCGCCATCCAGACCATCGCCCCAAAGGCTCACATTTATTTCCTTGAACGTTTTGTGTTTTTTCCAACGTTTGACTGAAAACAAGTGAATTCAAAGACTTTCAGTTCCAGAATTTGAAGCCAAACATTTTTACGTGGAGCCTTTGTATTTTTTCCCCACAGACAGCAGCTCCAATTACAGTGACATTTTACCCACCGTAATTATTAGTTATGAAAATAATGAGCTATGAAATTCCAATTTATTGTTGACAACTTAAATGACAAAACTCCGGAGCTGCTCTCTGAGCTCCATAATGCAAATATATCTAATGACAAATCTATTCAAATCTGAAACAGGAAAGTGGTTGGACTTTTCCACGGTAGGCAAATGAGCTGCCTATTTATTAGCTTTGCACTGATACTAATAAAAATGGTTTGTAAATCTGCTAGAGTGGTAGAGTGTCACAAATAGGACCAGCACTCAGAACAGATTCAAAGATCAAACAGAATGGAGCAGCTTGTGGTAGGCAGGAAAGTCCCACATGAGAAAAGTCTCTCTCTCAGAAAGAGTAAAGATATCAGAGCTTACATGTCCTTTGACTTACACCAGTGTAAAATCAGGGGTAACTTTGTTGCTTTCCAGTGGAATTACACTGGAGTAAAACTGTGGCATGTGAGAGAAGAACCAGGTCTACTGGGTTTCTGGGACCTTCTGTGCATATGACTGGTTCCTATGGCATTATAGCAGCAATCTAAATAAGACTGCAGAGAAGATTCTCCAGTAGAGACAATGGGTCTCGTGGAATAAGGGTGAAAGAATCCTTAGCTTTGCCAGATTCATTTCGAGTACTGCATTTGTCCACGTGGGACTGCTGCTGCAGTTATTTCAGAGGGAAGAGTCTATGTACACTGCTAGACAAATGTTTGCTCTAACAATCTTTATAACTACAGTCTGACCAATAAAACAGATCAATTAAAATTGAGGGGCGAAAGTGAAGGTCAGAATATGACTAATACCAGTGGAATGCAAACAATGAAGTTAATTCAATTATTAATGCTCAATACACATTTTAAAAACTTCTCTGAGTTATAGAAAGAAAATAGAAGGTAATAGAAAAGTATGGCAGCAAAAAGTTCCCAAGATACTTGCATTCTAGTTCATTTAAAACCAGTGATACATGGTATTCACATTCATGCACAAGGAGTTACAATGCAGTGATGACTTTCCTGAATCTAAATCAAGTTCAAAACCTAATTCTGACATGATTGATTTTTTTAATTTACTTTTTCTTTACTCCTTTGAGCATCTCCAATCAGAAAAGATGGCTACTCTCAAAGTATCAGAATTAAGAGAGTTAATGATTACTTATGGTTCTTTGTGTTCTAATTGGGAATATAACTTATCACAAGAATAAAACAAGCCTTAAAATGAAATTATTGTGACAAATTTTAAAAGAGGTCATGTAAATGAGTGTGCTGACTGACAACTGCTCTTGGTGGCTTTAGGTAGTGAAATTATGTGCTAAAAATAGAATGTTCTTTAGAAAACAAAAGGGGTAGCTTTCACTGCCAAATTCATAACTTCTGGTTTTTCCATTTTACTGTGATGATGCACAGATTTGTCAATTTGTTCAGTACACACAGGTGCAGGAAATTTAGACCACATGTCATTTCTTCAGTTATTTACAAGAATTTTTTTGGTGAAGTAAATAAACAAATAAATAAATAAATCACTTTCACTTCCCAGGTGAGACAACTTAAATTGTGACTGACTGATCCTATGCAATTTCCCGTCATTCCTAGGTCATTTCTATCAGTCTCCATTTGACCTGTTTCTTGTTTCAGAATCATTGATCCAGTGTTTGATATTTTCCTTTACAGAAACAAAATTACCTGCCAAGAATTTTGCTGACACAACCATGGCTGACCCGTAGCTGCCTGGAGATGTCACACGGCCTGACACCTTGGTGGGCAAGTTCCACAATCCTTTGGCGGACAACATCAGGGAGTGGACGACCATTCACAAAAACACCCCCTAACTGATTCACTCCTCCATGTCCTGAAACACATGGGAAAAAAAAACAAGCAGGAAAAAAACATCTTTGTGACAGTTGGAAGACACTTCTCTACAGCAATCTTGCTTAGAGACCGATTCCTCCTTCACAATGATCAACCTCACTCCTCAACAAGAGTTTAAACATTTTCAAATTACTGATCATCACTCACTGCCAAGGCAGGAAGAATTTTAAAAGTTGAAACCTAATTCTGTTCTCATAGCAATTTCACACCAATGTAACCCCACCAGATTCAATGGAGTTCCTTCTGAGTGAAGTGACATCAAAATCAGGCCCCTAGTTCGTAAAATGGCATTTCAAATTACAGTTTTAGGCCCAGGCCAGCGGTAATCAGGCAATATCTCCCCTTGAAACCAATGGAAGATGTTGCGTCAGTAAGAACTGCCCAGGCAAGCCCTGTAGCTGCATGGTAAAAAGGTGACTTTTAGTCTCCCTACAAATATGAGGCTGTGTTCAAATAAGACTGGGACCATTTTCCTTATAAATTTAGTTCCATTCAGTCAGAAAAGGGTTGCACTGAATCTAACAATCATTTACTTTCCCCCCCAAATGACTGCTTAATGCTTAATTTAATCAAAAGGGGGGGATATGGAATTGCTTTGGCTGTTATAATTTATAGCAGCCTCTGCAGACATTATGGTCCCACAAATGAAATGTGACTGCTTAGCCCACACCTATACATTATTCTTTTTTAGCAAGGTGAATCATATATTTGATGTGAAATGGGACCCAGCTAGATGAGGAGCAGCTAAACCATGTAAAACCAATGAACATGTAATAATCCCATGTAGCATGTGAAGAAATATAATTAATCCTCAAGTTGTTAATCATTCAAACTATTTATATCACAGAGGGCTAGCAAAACTGAAAACAAATAATAGCACAGACAGCCCTGTTGCCAAAACTGGAACAAAAAAGTAATAAAAAAATCTTTATTTACAGGAAACTTTGACTATACAGAATAAGCTAACAGGTCAAATGCCTCAGTGCTTAAAAAAAACCAATTGTTTTTAAAATAAACTATTTTTATTTAAATCCTGTCATTTCCCCACTGATAAACTACTATGAAACTTTGTAAACCCCTTCTACAACTGTCAGAACGCATAATGAATCCACATAAAATATCTGATTACTAAAGTCAGTTTAACCCTACACAGAGGAGCCAGTAGCTGAAGTTCCTTGTCAATTTCAGAAGTGAATCTTTTTTTCAGCACACCAGCTCTTAGTGGAAGCTTCAGGTTCAAAGTGTTTCTGCTCCAAAAATAAGTTTATTCCGAACATATCAAAAGAAGTCTGAGGATAACCTTGTGCTGCATTTTCCAGAGTGAACCATTCCCATCATTTTAGGTTCACAGAGCCTATCCGTTTTGATTCTGAAATTCCTTTAAGGGCAGAAAAATAATGTCCTTACTGCATTGAATACCAAAAAGCAGAGGTACAACCCCACTTAACTAAAACAAACTAGCCTCAGGTTCCTAAGCAATTTCAATGATATTCAATTATTAACATCGTATTTAATTTTTTTTAAAAAGGGCAAAGCTCTATAGCTTTTCATCTAGAAAAGCAATTCAAAGTAGAAGAATGAAAGAAAATCTGGATATTGAAAGCTAAGACTCTGTTTGGGGAAGGGTTTTAATTTTGTGATTATTGCCTCCAAATATTACAAGTTCGGTGTTTTGTGGGCATCGAGCTCTCCCAGAGTCAAAGGCTCCTTAATGTCCTACAACAGTTTACCCTCTAGATGGACAATTAAGCAAAGGACCCCTCTGTTCTGCGGTGCTTTTCGCTCGAAGTTCGAACGCGATCCCTCTGGGCGGCCAGCAAGGCTCGCTCAGCAGCGGCGGCAGAGCTGTGCTTCACCAGCTGAGTGGGATGCTCTCCCCCACTTCAGCAGGGACAGGGTTTCGGCTCCCTACATGCTCTGCCAGCTCTCCCCGGCGAAAGTGAAACCCTGCTCGATTTGAACTTCGGTGCCGTGGAGTGAGGCCAAACGGTAAACCATCCGCGTTTCCCCCAAACAGCCAAAAATCAACACCTGCCTGAGTTTCCCGGGGTTAGGTTCACGTGTAAACGTGATTATTAAAATAGAGGCGGGGAAACGTAAGGCCTTGCTGTCTGTTGTCAATAAATATGGGATGAAACCATTCTGTGACTTCAAACAGGTCACTCTCTAAAGGGAGTTATATTCCTCCCCCCGGAAAAAAAACAACAACCCTGTGCCTAACAAAGATCTCTCTGCTGGCTCAGACAGCCCCCCGTTTGGCTATGGGGGGATTAAAATGCTTGAGAGTCACAACAAAAAATGTCCTGCAGCGGCAGGCACTCCCCAGCAACCCGGCCTTTCCCTCCGAGAGAACAGGATGATTGCAGCTGCTAGATAATAAAGATGTAGCGATAAATCATCAAGTAAAGAGTCGGTGGTTTTATGAAAACATATATAAGGCTGGCAAGCCATGGGGCGAGCTTCTCTACGTGCAATAGCTCTGTGCTGAGGAGGAGATTTCTGAACCTGTGCAGGGTTGGATCCTTTTGGATTTCTAACAAAGGGAAGCGGCGTTATGCTAATAACCCGGCAAATTAATTAGCCAACAGTTTGAAAATCTCTGTCTTCTCCGTACAGCTCTCAAATACTGCTGGTCTCCTGGAGGCAAATGAACACCCCGACCCCGCCAGCTCACTCGCTGCTTGCTCTCCTGTCCCCAAGACACAAAACCACCCTAGTCCTGATGCCAAGTCTCACTAGCCAGGGAAGGAGCCATCCCCACTTGGCTTTCCAGGCGATGGAGACCAGGGATATTAACCAGCCCAGGCTATGAGATCACCCTGCCTCTTCAGCTAGGGTCACTCTGCAGAGCAAATTGCTCAGCCTGGGTGAATTGTGCTCCCTGCCTTCGTGTGCTGGAGCAGGAGAGGTTCAATTACGTTAAAATACTCTGCAGCGGGGGTAAAAGAGCATCCTAGCGCCTTTTACGGGCAGTTAACGGGCCTTCGGATTTGTACCATTCACCTTCGGGCCGGGGAAATGTATGGGCTGGGAAAGGAATAGCTAGTTCAAATGAAAGGGAAACGATGCACCCGTGGGGATGCCGTCTCCTCTTCCACCGTATTTGTCCCCATTATCACCCGCTCCTCTGGCTAGCAGATGGAAGTTCTCACTGAAGGAAGGCAAAGACAAATGCTTTTAAAAACCACCCTGCAGAGTACAGGCCACAGCGAGTCTGGCAGGGCCAGCTCAAGGAGTTTGGCAGGACAACAGTAACCAGTCCCTCCCTGTGAAAAATACACGTTATTAAATAACTGGGTCTTCAGTGTTTTCCGGGGGGATTACACAAGAAAACTGCACTACGCCAGGCCAACGGTGGCATTATAAAAGTAAAACACATCTAAGTCTGAGGCAAGCCTGCAGCACTCCATACTACTGTGCGTATTACTGAGAAACTGCAATGCAATTTTAACTATGGAGAATAAATATACTACATATTTATGTATTGTGTGTGTAGTTATGTGAATATAATATAATAACAATCCACACATGTATCCATATATACATATGTACTGTATAGTCTTCACTGAGAAGTATTCAAGTATATAATATATAGAGACATATATATGTAGATATACATGGATGGATGGATTGTGTGTATTGTGTCTATATGTTATAACATATACACACAACTGTTCGCACACAATACATACATGCATAGAATAGATACAAATATATGTGTGTAATATGCGTATATATGCATATCTGTGAGGGAAAGAAGTATAGAGATAGGTCTCTATGAATACACACACATTATAGCAGCTGTTTAAGCACTAAATCCAGCATTGCTCCATCGATTGGCTGTAAGTGAAGGGGCTGCTGATTCACAACAGAGCCAACCCATTTGCTAACAGGGGATTAAAGAAAGTTTTTTTTTAAAAAATTACTAGAAGTGCCATTGCGAAAAATAACCCCCAGGGTGTTCTTTGCAAATATTACCTCGCACCTAGAACCGGGTGGGAACTCTTTTGCAGAAGGTAAAGCTAAGTGCCACCACCTCAAGGAACAAAACACCTTTACGGTATTTTCCCACTCGGTTCTCACGATTAGAAAACGATGGGAGAGCCGGGCAAACGAACAGACACAGAGGCGCCCTTCTAAATGAATTCTCGTTGTCTTTCTCACTGTGTCCGGCGTTTATATGGAAAGTCCAGCTCTTAACTGTCCATCTGGCGGTCCCTTCTTTTCGAGCCCAGCCCGGTTGCAAGGGGATCCTCGCTGGCTCGTTTGCTCGGATTGCGGCTTAGGCGGATTTCAGCTGCAAAGGCTGCCCAGTGCTAGGGGAAGCAGCTGACTCAGCGCATTCTGATCTGGTATATTACCTCCCCCAATTGAAACGCGCGTGATGGGTTCCCTCTTCTCGCCCAGCGATCAGCTTGCCCCTCAGCCTCCCGCAAAGACAAACGTCCAATAGGAAAGGAAGGAGCTGTCGGATTATTAGGATTTGGTTTGGGGCTAATTTTAGCGCAGGTGAGATCTGGCCAGGATCTTTATAGTTCGTACATCAACGCACACGTGCAAACTGGGAAGGTTTGTAGCCAAAATGCCCTGCGGCTTGGCGCGTCATATCTCAGCCTTTCCCCTCGCCCCCGTGGGAAGCAAAAGCAGGAAAAGTTGAACGAACAAAACTTTTAGAAAGAGGAAATGCCCTGGGGTTGGGGGCGGAGTCGTTACCAAGCTGTGGAAAGCGATGGAGGTGGAGGGACTTGGTCTTAACCTCATGCTGCTTATTGTTGTTAAGTCGCAGAAGAATCACCCCCAGCTCGACCAGACCAGCCACTGACCAGACTCCCGGGGTGAGTCCCCGCTCCAGCCAACCTATTGCTTGGCTAGGTATTGAAACTACGAAACATGCCATTAAGGTCCCACCTATTAACAGCTTTACCTACGCTCCCACGGATAAATTCTGGGGCGTGCAACCAGACCGATAGGGTATGTCCCCACCTGTACAAATCTGACTTTCCTGGTAGCGAAAGCACAGCACAATGCAACTACTCTGTTCTTCCTCACTACACACTGCATCGCTGCTAGATTCGGGGGATGGAGGTTTCCAGCTTTCCCCTCCAACGAGAATGAAGAAACAATGTGGGATTGTTATTCCTGGGCCAGAAAAAACGGCAGGCATTGTCAGCTCTCTGCTCGGCATTTGCTCTGCCGCTGTGTGACGGCTTTGCTATACTTCCCCGGGAAATGATTCCTCTCTGGCCAGTGCATTCCGCTGTTTGGTGGGCATCTCTCAGCTCCCAGCTCCAAAGGCGGTTCTAGGTTGGGGGCATTTCCGACGGGGCTGGCGTTAGCTGGCTTCGCCCACTGAGGATGCTAAAGACTAAATCACCACTTGAGACAAAATACTGCCTGGGTTGTTGTGCAGGAAGAAGTCTGATCCCTTTCCTCAGAGTCAAGTATATGTATGTTATTATTTTTTCAAATGTTTTAACTAGGTCTCATGAGGGAGAACAGAATAGCTGTTAATGTACAGCTGAAAATTCAGCCAGAAATTTTTCTTTCGGAGTCAGTTGCACTAAATCTTTCCAGAAACAGATTGACTACAATAGCAAAAGGCATCATAATCAAAGGTTGCCCCTCCATTTCTTTTCCCCCCATACATTCCTGCAGAAGATATTGATTTATCATTATTTAGGTTAATGGAGGAAGCAGCTAAGTCCCTTGGTGGCTTTTCCACATATGGTTGCCCGTCAAATTAGCAGAAAGACAACTCCAGGAGAAATCTTGGGTTTCACTATTAGTCATATTTCAAACTGTCGTTCTCCTAAATGAAAAGCTCGATTTGCACAGCAGTTAAAATATTTTGATTTGTAAATTTAAAAAAATCAGAATCATTTTTTCCATTTACAGTTTTCCTTTTTTTAAAAAGCAGGTTAGTTTGAAAATGTTTTAAATGTCTCATTCGATTTAGCTAAAATAGAACCTTAGTTCTTTTAATCAAAAAATGTTGCATTTTTCTTTGTAGTTCATCTTATACGCTTCCCTGTAAGTTTACAGTTTGCCCTTCTATAATCATCTACTGTGTCCTATTCTAAATTTATATTATTATAAGATAGATAATGTCTATCTGTATATCACGTTCTTTTATTCTGAAAACAAATCTGTCTTGGCTAAAAGGCTGGAGTGCAGAAGGGAAATGTGATTAGTTCTACTTTATATTTCCTTGAAATCTCTAGATCTAATCCAGCGTTTAACTCACCATGAGAGAAGATGTCATTTCACATAACACTGTGTTAATGGATAAATCTTCTCCCAGCCTCTGGAGCACAACAAACCTCAAGCAAACACATTACACAATTCTGCTAACTTACACAGCTAGTTCGCCATTCTGCCTCACTTAGACTTTGATGTTGTAAAAAATAATTCTATGTTTTTAGAAGAAAATTATTTTAGACTCAGTTTATCATTGATAACTGCTGTGTATTTTTAGGCTAAATCGGTACTTTAAATTTGGCAAAAATGCTGCAGACCAAACTTT
Organism: Chelonoidis abingdonii; assembly: GCF_003597395.2. Taxonomy (NCBI): domain Eukaryota; kingdom Metazoa; phylum Chordata; order Testudines; family Testudinidae; genus Chelonoidis; species Chelonoidis abingdonii. Next base: position 129,452,228 of record NC_133774.1, read on the forward strand.
TCAGTATCATTCAAACACAATGTTTTCTCAGAGACAGAGAGAGAGAGAGAGATTTGATTTAGAAATATTTGTACATCATTCTTCTAGAGAGTAAATGATACACACTAAAAAAGGCTGTTTCTAATATTTCCAAGACTTATTTTTTCTAGTTAAGATTTGTCTTAAAAATTATCTCTACATAAATAATTGAGAACTAGTAAAAAGTCGACTAAGAAAAACCTCAACTTTTTAAGCCATCCGAAAACAGGGAGGGGAGAGACTTACAAAAAGGAACAGGTCTGTTCGGTGGAACTATTAAAGGGGGTTGATTGTACTGCTTAGTTTTGGCATTTGAATCTCACTGTGAGATGGTAAAGTTCTAACAAAATAAAACGTGCACTCCTCTCTGTAGTTCTCCCCCGGTGGTTTTAGTACCTGCGCTAGGTAAATCAATGTTTGAAATTTGCATTCTGGTTCTCTCCGTGCACTCTGTCTCTGGCTTTTATAAAACACTGATTAGCAAGGGCTGGTCGCAGTGGCATGTATATGGGGATATAGGTAACACATATTCTCTAGAAATACCGCAGAAGTTTATCTCGCGAATTCAAGGGGGAAAGAGCGAGCCAGCGGCGGCGGCTGTTGTCTTTTCCATTCTCCCTGCAAAGCGCAGGTCAAGTGCTGCTGGTCCTCGCTAGCGGTGCCCAGAGGCAGCTACACCGACCCCCCTTTAATAACCGCTCGGGACGCTGTGATCGGACCAGGCAGGGTGGCTGGATCGGTGCTAAATGTCAGAGAAGTGGAACTAGCCGCCTACTTACTATGCATTGCTGCAAACGGGTCGTGCTTACAGTGTATTTCCATCGGAGCGGTCCCCAGAAGCTTCCCGGTCAGGTATTAAACTCCCCGGCGCTCGGCCCCGCTCCGTTGGCCCAAACTGCGGGGACTTAACACCCAGACCTCTCGCTCCAGGCCAGCAACAAAACCCCCACCCAAAGATCCTTCCTGGCGCGGCAATGTCTGGTCCCTCCTGCCCGGCGGCGGGACGGGACCTGGGGAGGAGTTCGGGACGGTCCGGTTCCCAAGGCCGCCCGGTCCCTGCAGGTCTCCCGCTGGCGCTGGGGCGGGTCAGGGCGCCATGAATAAGGTCAGCAGAGCCCCGGGCGGGCACAGCTCCTCAGGCGGGTCCGGAGCAATCCAGGGGCTGGAGAGGCGCGGAGCGGGATCCCGGAGCGGGCTGCGGGGTGAGCTGGGGGCCGGGGCCGGACCTGTCGGGGGCTCCCCGCCCCGGGGAAGCTGGAGGGCGCTGGGCGAGCCGGGCCGGGGGCTCCGACCATGCCGGGCGGGCTGCTCGGCTCCCTCACGCCCCCGCTCCGCCAGGCGGGCTCCGGCGCCCGGCGCTGCGCTCCCATCCCGCTGCCCGTCTCGGCTGCCCCGCGGCTACTGCGCGCCCATGGCGGAGCGAGGAGCCTGCCCGGAGCCGCCTTCAGGACCCTGCTGCATGTGGACAGCGGCGCGGGGCTCAGCCTCTGGGAGCGGGCGGGGGCGGGGGCCGTCACTCACCCGCCCGCGGGCCAATCGGAAAAGTAAAGTTGCCGGCCGCCCCCGTATTGGCTGCCGGGCGGGGCCGGCTGCGATTAGCCAGCTCCCGACCAATGGGAGAGCGGGGGCGGAGCCGGTTCATTGACAAACCAGGGGGAGTGGAGGGGGGGGTTGGTGGGTGGCCAGCCACTACCTCGGGCTGCTGCTCCCGGGGCGCCCCTCCCCCCCGCTGGGGCAGGGTGGGCTTCAGCCAGCTGGGGGGGAGGGAGGTTGTGTTACCCCCGGGGATGGGAGGCGGGCTGGGGGAGGTGGGGTTGTGTTACCTCTGGGAATGGGGGATGGGTCAGGCTGGGGGGGGGGGGAGGTTGTGTTGCCCCCGGGGATGGGGGCTGGATCCGGCTGGGGGAGGTGGGAGATTATGTTACCCCCGGGGATGGGAGGGGGGCTGGAGGAGGGGGGAGGTTGTGTTATCCCCGGGAATGGGGGCGGAGGAGGCGGCCTGGGGCCGCAGGGGGGAGCATGGGACAGACCGCTCAGGATCGGGCCCCCGCCCCACCCCACTGCTGCGGAAAGGCCGGGCGCCCTGATGTCTCCTGGCCACTCCCGCTGCTCCCTGCGCCGCTAGGCAAGCGCCCCAAAGCGCAGGCAGGGTCCCGCCAGGAGCTGCCGCCGAGCGACCCCCACTGAGCTCCCAGCCACGCTAGGACAGGCCCTGAGGCAAAGCTGAGATCGGGGGCGGGTTTTTTTTTCCCTCCAACTTTTTTGCCTCCAATAAAAGTGAAATCCCGCCCCCACACACCCAGGTATTTTCACTCCCAAGTTAGTGAGACGGCGGCCAAAACAAACAAACAAAAACCCACCATAGCAATTGTTTAAAAAAGACACTTTCACAAAGTCACAGAAGGATGCTCCCTTTTACCGAAGGAACCGCGAAATGAGAGAGGCGCGATAATGATCGTTAAATATACCGAGGAGCTCGCCGCCTCTCCCCGGCTGCAGAGCGCAGCGTACGACACACCTCACAAAGGAGATTCGATACCGTCTATTTTGCTGCTGGTTATTATTCTGCCTTCATGAAATCTGTAGTTATTACCGGATCTAGTTGCATATGCTTGGCAGAATTAAGGAACTGTGCCCTTTGTTAGATTTCTTCCCTCCTATGATAACTTTGTGCAGCAAGTGCATCATCAATAGGTGTTATAGGTGTGCAGATATACACCCCGCATGCATCGCTGTGCACATGAGAGTGAATATATTTACACAGACTGTATCTACACAGTCACACACATATATAGTTCTGTGTATAATTATATGGTACACGGAGACTCACATTTATACCACATGTAATTTATATTATATATAAGCTGTATATCGTACATACTATAAATTCTGACTGTGTCTCATATAATTATACACAGGAGAATATATATATTATAATGACTAGATAGGAGCATGTGTGTATATAGACACACACACACACACACACACACGACTCATATATATATATAAATGTATGTATGCATGTATATGACTCATATATATGCATGCTCCTATAATATAATATAATATATTATATGACATACATATGCATACTAATATGATAACATATTATATAATATAATATAAATCACTCTGTGTGTGAAGATACATATAATAGTCTTACACAGAGAGAGGAAGATGCAGAAATAATTCTTTCCCTGTCTGAAGTGACTAGCTGAAGCAAAGCACTGCCAAATTGTGTATTGTGGGTGTGAGGATTGGTTACTCCGTTTTGTCCGCTTGCTTTCCACACTAATAATAAGGGATCTAGAGCGGATAGGGAACCAGGGTCACTGGAGCAGGGAGGTTGTCTAAACCAGTGTGGCCCAGGCCCAAAGAAGGGATCGCTGACTCGTGTAGCTGAGGCAGGAACACGCTCCTGGGTATTTCCCGGGGGGCTCTGTCCCACCCAGGGTCTGGCCGGCAGAGGAGAGCCCCTGGCCTGCCCCTGGCCGCGCTCTGTGTGTTAGGGGCAGAGAGGAATAGCCCTGCTAGGAGGGGCGGCTGATCTGAGAGCCCCAGGTGAAGTCATGCGCGTCATGACCCTAAGCTCACTCTGCTGAGCGGCCATCTCGCCCAGGGGCTACTGGCCTCGGCACTATTCAGCCTCCCCCAGGCCAAGCCCTTGGCCTCCCTGCCTCGCACCGCAGCTGAACCTCAGACCTGTCTCTGCCCGGCCAGCTGCAATGCACGATGCTCTCTATTCTCTGAACGCTGAGCCCGGAGTCCGGAAACCTCTCCCGGCTGCGGGCAGTGCCCGGCCGCTTCGGGGCACGGGAGCCAGGGCGGGGTTTAGCTGGGAGTCTGCGCCTCCATCTACACGAGTCTGCTGGACGCTATTGCGCAGCATTTCCCAGGCCCCCGCTGCCCAGGGGAGAGGTCTGGAGAGACACAAACTGGTGCAGAAAACAGTGCACGCCCTTGGCTCCGGAGCCTGCCGTCGGCCTCCCCGGGGGAAAGGCCTGTGCAGTCTCACCCCCAGCCTCAGCAAGGGGGGTCTGCTCCTTAACCCACCCAGGCAGCCCATTACAAGGCCACAGGAACTCGCTTAGTCCTAGAGGGGGCTGTAGGAGCGAGTCTAGCCCCGGGCAGAGACCAGGAAGAAATGAGGTATTTCTGGAAAGTGAGAGCAGGTGCCCCAAGGACACTACAGAGAGGCCAGGCAGGCTTTTCCCCCCAAGGTCTCGCACTGCTTTGTGGTTTTCATGGGGTGAAGCCGCGTTTCCCTGGTCTTTTGTGCACAGGTATCTCCAGATCCGTGTGATCGCTGGCACCTACGCCAGGGCCCTGTGCACCCGGCGCTAACACGCCTCATGCGGGTGGACGTGTTCCCTGGAAGCCCGGTTCAAAGGCCGGCTTGCTGCTTTCTTCTGGCCAAGAGACTCGTGGAACAGTTTGGGAAAACCCTACCGGGCAGCTCTAAGCTTTGCTGAAGTGACTTGGGCTGAGCCGGATCACACAGACAGCGTCCACACAGCGCCTGGTCTTCCCAGTGCACGAACTAGTTTGAGCCAGAGCAGTGGGAGCCATTTGCCAAAGGGAAGCTGCAGCAGAAGTCACTGCCACAGGCAGCACTTTTATTCGGTGCAATACGCTGCTGGCATTTGTTATGACTAGTTTTGATGATGATGACGATGATGATGATGATGATTTGCTCTAAACGCCTCGTTTCTCGTCCTGACTCGCCACTACCTACCTCTACCACCTCCCTTTTTTCCTTCGGCCCCGTTGTCTTTCTAAGGGGCTGTGGGCTCGGCGCTGTACAGCTTAACGCCTAACACCTCTCGGATTTGCCAGCCCTTTCCCAAACAGCCCTTTCCTCTGGCTGGGATCCTCCCTGCTTGTGTTCAGGAGCTCTCCCCACGCGCTGCTGCAACCTTATGAAATTAACAGTAGGGGGAGTTCCTGCCTGGCAAACTCTGACCCTCTACATCGGGAGCACAAGTGTCTTATCCAAAAACCAGCCTCCTCGCCTCCTGCGAGCCTGACGTGTGCATGTACCTGGGACCGCACGCACAGCCCCTCTGGGCTCTCCTTTGGGCGTCGGGTGTCGTCCCGTGGCGTGCAGCTCTCAGGCTGTCCTGAACGCACGTGTGAAATACACCCAGGCACACACCTTTCCCCAGGCTTCAGGTTTGCGGTGAATCTGTCTCGCACACTCCCGCCCAGAGTCCAGACTCCGCTGTGTCAAACAGGGCTCGGCGCAGTTTGGGGAGGAAGGCTGGCCGCAGGGCGTTTACACGCTTAAAGCGAAAGGCTTCCCGCTATACACTGCACTGAACGTCCTCAGCCAGCATTAAGTGTATTCTCTCATCTTCCTTCGAGAAGTGCTAATCGACAAGGATTTCCAGGCGTGGATTTCCAAGCTCCAGGCCCTTAGCCGCTGTATCTCTAACGATCTGATTACAGTGGAGTGTCTGTAGTTGCTTTTGGTATCCATTGTCTAACAAAAACAACTTTGGAGCCTCTCCCGCAGCTGGCAAACACCTTCCTGTATGTGCAAATCTCCGGCTACAGAAACTGCCAAACTCGGAGCCTGTCCCACTTGCGTTCAGCCGCAGGCAGAGTCAAGCAGTGCTGACCTCACAACTTAGTTTTAGTGAAGGTCAGGTTTGTGCAGCGTCTTTCCCGCAGCTGGCCGGGGGTTGGCGCCTCACTCGGAGGGGTCGGTGTTTTTTCGAGGGCTAGAGAAGGGAGGGGAGGGGTCACGACAGGGTGTGTAGGGGGGTTCAAATTCTGACCTGATCATTTTCACTTTGCGCCCGGAGAGCGCTTGAAAATCACACCGCACTAACAACATGCAAAAATCTCCGCAAAAGCCTTTCGCGGTCGGTTTCAATCGACAAGGGAAATTTCACCTTCCGGGAGTTTTCACTGGGGAAAAAAATCTTATGGGTAACACCAATTTGGAGCACGCGGGACCCCGTAGCAATCTCGAAGCGCTGCAAGATCTCTTTGGCTAAGGGCGAGCAGCCTGCCCTGGGGCGCTCGGGTTTAATGAGCTGTAGCCAGCGTGTGCCAGGCACCAGCACGTTGAGAGGTTTGGAGAGAGCCTCAAAAGGACTCAGGAGGCGGGTGAAACTTGTACAAAAACACGAACAATTCGAGTGCATCCAGCCCACGTCGCTGGAGCTGGCAGGGATTTACTCTAAAACTGGCACAAAGTAGGCATCAAAGGCGACTTTTGCGAAGGACAAATGCATGGGAAGAGGATTTCCCTGTAACTTTCCATCAGCACCCTGGTCCCTTCCCCCCTGGCCCCAACTTCTGGAGACACAGTCCGGGGAGACTCCCCGCAGGCTTCATCGGCAGCATCCTTCCAGTACTGCACAGCCAGCTTTTTTGAGCAAATAAATCATGCTATGCAAATAATAAGGCGTTTCTTTAGGACCAGCCCATCCGAGGTTATTGCATCCAGACCCAACGATGCAAACATGCTCATCCCGTGGGACTGGGAAATATACATCTATTTACACAACTCTCAAACCCGGTGTGCAGAGATCCCCCCACCCCACGTGCTAAGCCACATGCAGTTATCAGCGACAAGGAGTCCTGTGGCACCTTCTAGACCAACAGAAGTATTGGAGCATGAGCTTTCGTGGGTGAAGACCCACTTCGTCACAGGACTCCGTCGCTTTTGACAGATCAAGTTCTCAGGACACCATTGCACCAGCAATGTTGATGGTTATTAACTATGTGTTTTAGAGGTTTGCCTGGAGCAAGGGATCCGCCTTGTTAGTTCTTATTTCAATCTCCCCCTCCCGTGATGTGCCCTAGTGAGGTAGAGAGTTTAGACAAAACCCTTCCCTCTCCTGAGCCCCCTCTCCCCTCTAAACCCGCGGAAGATAAATAATACAGTTGCCATTCTCGTGGCGGACCTCGAGGTCACTCGGCGCCCAGCCCCTTCTTTTTAAACCATCTCAGATAAAGTAGTGATGGGTGATGATGCGAACCCACCCAGGACGGCGAAAGCTGGGAATGGAAGCGTGAGCCCCACGTGTGAGTGTTTGAGGGTGAGATCAGAGTTGAAAGTAAACAAGTCTCTAGATTATTTCACGGGTTACAGAGGGGGAAAGCGCCTCCCTTAACAGGCTCTAGATTCAGTGGCCTGAGAAGCACCGGGAGACTAGATTGTCCATCAACCCTCGTTTAACCCCACGCACGAAAAATCAGGGGTAACATTCTCCCCCCTCCAGCCCACAGCTGCAGGTGTCCCTGTACAGTTTGAGGCGAGAAGATTTGAGTTGATCTGTGTTACTATGCGTCAGGTACCCCCCTGCCTCCCACCTCCTTTCCCGTCTAGATACGGAGAATGGCAAAGCATACTAGAGGATTTGAGGATCTACCCTGTTACCAGCCAAGTGAATACCTTTTGAGGCGGGGAGCGGGGAGAGGCTGCAGCTGTGATTGGATGTCTCTGCAAGGCAGGCCCCTCTTCCAGCTGTAGGCTGGGGAGACGGACACTGCTAGGCAGGGTGGCAGGTGCAATTTACAGACAGTCATTTAGATCAGCTCCATTTCCAGAGCAGACGTGTCCGTTTGAAAGCTCTGATGACGAAGGCATTTTGTTTCACACTAAACTAGGGGCCAGAATCTCCCCCCAAAGCCTCCACAATAAAGTAATCACCGAATGAAGGTATCTATTTCTGGGGTGGGGGAATGCACAGCTGCTGGGCGCAGTCTCTCGTGTTTAGAAGCACTTGCCCTCTGGGGCACAAGAAGGCACCAGCCCTTAAAGGAGGAAGACCAGAGAGCAAATGACAGAAATCGGTTTAAGGGAAACCAGTTGAGGGAGGCTGGAAGCAACAGGCCGTACAAAATGAAGCCGAAAATGACTTCCGCTGCTTCGTGTCACCTTTCTGTTTCGAGCCTCCCGCTGCGGTGTGTGTACAGACCGGAGTGAAACCAGGGCCGAGAGTCGGCCCGGAGGTGACGGTCTAGTCATCCTGCTCCAGCCATCACCCCCCGCGCCCGCATCTTTGCCAGTCCTCCGAGCAGCGCCGGATGCGCTGCCTGCCCTTTACAAAGCGCACACAGGTTGTGTTGTCTTCCCAGGCCAGGGGAGACAAGTCCGCGATTTGGCTGGAGGCATCATTGGAAGGGGACCCAGGAGCAAGCACAGAGCGCAGGGCGCTGCTCTCCGTCCAGAGTGAACACGGGGCACAAAGTTTAGGGCTGTAACTACAGCCCGGGCCTAGGGGAAAGCTCCCCCTCCCTAGGATTCTGGGGTTCCCGGCCTCCTTCCCCTGTTCTCCCGGGGGTGGGGGTCTGGGCTTTCCCCACCTGCCTGTGGCGTGGCTACGAGCCGGCTACCCAGGCCGGTTTGCCCTGGGTATGGGCCTGTCCCACCGCCCCCAGCCAGTTGAGAACAAAGATGGACCGAAGGCCTAGGACACAAACAGGCAACGCTTAATTCGGATCGTGCCGGGTCCGGCTCCTGCCCAGGTTGGGCGAGCCACCACCGAAGGGCCGGGCAGGCAGGCCCCGGAGAAGCAAGGCCCAGCCCCGACCAGGGGCGAGGGCAAAGGTTTGGCGGGAGCAGCCAAAACCTGGGGACCGGGGCAGCTTCTGGGCGCGGCTTAGGACTTCCCCTACCCCTCAGCGGGCTCCCCCTCCACCAGGGCCTTCCCCGGCCCCTCCCAGGGCCCGCAGCTAAGCGCAACGAAACGCGTTATCGATTAACCGATGAATCAGGCGATTTAACTAGTAAACGGCCCATCGATTGCTGCAAACTTGCATGATTTATAGCGAGCTTGGCGGGACCCGCTCAGGACTCCCCACTGCAGGGCAGATCCCTGCGCATCCCCCCCCCTCCCCCAGGCCATTCGCAGCGCCGGCTCGGCCTCCCTCCCAAACGCCCTGATCTCTAGCCCCTTTGCAGAGTGTGACAGTCACAGGCCCCAGCCGGAGCAGCGTCCGTAGCACCCCGGAGGACTGGGGAAATGGAGCTCGCCCGGCTGCTCCTGGGGGCGATGCGCTGGGGGGTGGGGAATTTCCCCTCCTGGGTCAGGAAGTCCGGAGCCTGGAGCTGACACCGCGGGGTCCGCGCTCTGTCTAGCCATGCCCCCTCCCCGGGACTGTCCCAAACCCCCCTACGCATCCAGCGATGGGACCCGCGCAATGCTCCTGATCGTGTTTGTGGCCGTACACTGAGCCTGCCCTACAAAGCTCTGGCCGCTGGCCGATTGTGTCCCCCCCCCCCCAAAAAAAACACAGCGTCTGGCTGGGTGGCTGAAACCCCTGCAGGAAACGCAAATGGTTGCCAGCCTTGTTCCCCGCACCCAGCGCCCCTGAACTCTGCCATGCCTGGCCCAAGTGTTGACTTTTGCTTTGAAAATGGTTGATCTCGAGATAATCCTTTTGGCTATGCAAAAGCTGCATCCCCAGGCAAACACAATGCGGCCACTTAACTCCGCGAGCAGCTCGGTACCTGAATGCGGGGCAGGGCAGCCCCTGTGCTGGTTAAACATTTCTTACCATCTTTTCTAAGCAGCAAGTCTCTGGGCTTCTAACCCACTGAAGCCCCTACCAGTACAACCAAATATAACCGCGTGCCTGTAAACCCAGAGCTATATAACCCTATCCCCATGCCGTGAGAACAGATCAGTATCACACTGCATGTTTAGACACCCACCTATAGATTCATATAGACACACACCGTATAGGAAAACTACTTGTGCCCAACGCACAGGCAGCTCTCGGGCTAGAGAGCGAAATTGCATATTTATTTACAGCTACTTTAAAACCCAGGAGCACAGTCCTACCTGTTCGGCCGGTCCTGGAAGTCATGTAGTTTTTCTCTAATTCCATTCTGATTTTTCAGGACTTGGTGAAATGGACAGAGAAAAAAAGTTTCCACTTTTTTTTTTTTTGAGGGTCTGCTTGCAGGTTGGAATAATTCAACTCTTCCGCTCCCCGTCGAGCCTTTGCAGCTGATCACTGAGCTGAAACTAAACGTTTTAGATGGAAAAAAAGCCTCCGAAGGAACCGTGAAATGATTAAGGAACTAAAGAGCTTCTCGCCATGTGAGATCATGTCCTGTTCTCTAAAACATCACAAGATGTCCCCAGACGCAGCCAAAAACCAAGAAACTCTGACATCTGTTGTAGCAGGAATCAAAGTTTGTTTGCAACCCAACTGCCTTAAAGTGTGACTTTAGCTGTTTACAGAGCAGCGTGCGAAAGGCGGAGGCAGAGAGACGCCTGTGACTTTACTGAAACAAAAACAGTCAAGGGCTTTAATGTATAGCTGGAAACATGATCAACTTTTCATCAAAACCAACTTTCATAGCGTTAAATGGGCAAACAACAGTAAAAGCTGATGGGGACACACCGGGAAATCATTTTTCCTCTTAAACTTAATTATTAAATATCATATTCCTGTTGCTTGCAATATTTGATCGAATACTCGCTTTAAAGGGAGTGGCACTTGTCTTTGCTTAAATATATCTGCGTGGATAATCAGACCAAAATTAGTCCCTTACGAAGGATCCTTTTGTCCTAATATCAGCTTCTTGCTTAGAAAGGCACCATTCTGCAAAACTAGCCCAGCTGATCATGAGCTAGAAGGAGCACCTTCAGCAATCATCTCAGCTTTGATTGTTTTTTAAAGAGGCGCCTAGGCTAGACTTTTCGAGGGGGGATTTTTAATTACACGGTGCCCTCCGAAATTATATCGAAGGACCAGTGGTAACAATAACGTCCCACAGGCCTCAGGAAAAAAAATTAAAAAGGATCATTCGATTTCGTGCAGCCAAGTACTTCGATTTGGGGTTTTTTTGAAGTAAGGCGTTAAGGAAAACGCTTCTTATTTTCATATTTTAACAATTCTGACGCCGGAGATATTTCAAATATTGTAACTTTACACAGGAGCAAGTCTTCGGTGGAAATACAGATTTTTCGGTGGATTTTTATGTTCACAATATGTGCGTCTCGTGTTTAACTGCCTCTATCCTATGCCACACACTAACATAGGCCTTACAATTGTGCTCAAGACGGGATGCTGTTCATTTGTAACCGAAAATTAAATATCGGACTCAAAATTATTCCGAAGAAAAGCGTTTGCACTTTAAGCTCCTTCGCTGTTGTAGTCAATCTGATTAGTTTGGAAATATTCATGCCTGTCGAAAATCGACTTGTTCCACGAGACTGCTAAGCCACCCACACTTCGCTATCTGCCATTACAGCTGAACTTGGTATCAAAATAGTTTCTAGACACCTTATTTTGTTTTCGCTCCCTGAGTGCAGAATATGCTTCAGTGGAGACAGTTTTAGCAAAGCGAAAGCCCCTCTCTAGCATATTTAGCGAGTGGAAAGGGGGGAATATGGTGAGAAGGGCCGATATCGATTTAATGGCAAACGATACATTTATGCAAAATATTCTTTCACCGTACAGAGGGTGGCAAAGGCATTTTTCTAGTGGGCTAAACGTCGACCTGTCTCGATTACAATTAAAAAGGCGAACAGGGAATCTTTAAGCTCCAGCTTTGACTAAAATGAGCACCCGCATACTCCAACCTAGCTTCAAGCGAAAGTAAACATCCTATAGCAGCCATATAGAATGAAAAGGGCTGCGAACGTTTCTCCTGCGAAAACACTGCGATTCCTGAATTCTCACCCCCTCGTTAATTTATCAGTGATCGCGATTACTATTATTTTCACCCGATGAAAATGCATTTAACATTTCCTCTCCTCCCTGGCTCAGTGGGAAGCGGTGCTCTGGGTAGAAACCACCTTTTGGAATCGAATTGACCTCTCCAAGGCACAGCTTCTCTCCTGACCTCTTTTGCAAAGAGAGGAAAATAAAGAATATGCATCTTACTGCGGCATATTAAGCTTATACATTAAAGAAGTATTAACGGTTATAGCCATAGGCAGATCCCAAAGGACGGGTTTACCTTCTTTCTCAAACGGTATTAGTGTTTTGGATGGGCCTGTAACTGCTTTGTGAACGGGGAGTGAAAAATACATAAAAAAAAAAAAAAAAAAAAAGAGGTTGAGGGGGGGGGGAAATCTTTGCGAAGACGAGAATCAATTCACAGGTGCGTTTTTTAAAAACCTCAACAAATATTTTATCCTCCTATCCAGGAACCCGGGGCACATTGTTGTAACCTCATTTCAAATCAAATACTTTCGAAATCGACATGTCGCCCATATACAAGATTTTCAACACCGTCCCACGGCCAGCAAAGCAGAGAGCCATCGCAGCCCGTCGCTTGGTCTGTTCTGGCCAATGTTTTACTCGGAGCGGGCTGCACACGCGTTTGGAGCCGCCTTGTTCGGCGGCCGCTAAACGGGCCACAGACACGACGAAACGGGCCGTTGAAATGAAGCAGCCCGAGCTGCCCGCTGCAGATTTTGTTTTGCCTTCAGCTCTGTGACTTCCCTTTTTTCCTAACGTCCTTTGCGCTCATTTGTTTGTATAAAAATAACCCCGCTGCAATAAACACTTCCTAGCCGCCCGCTGACCCCAGGGGCCGGGCTCTCGCTTTTCGCCAGGGCTCTTTGGTGGGACCGGGACACGAATCCGCGGGCCTGATCCTCCCGCAAACCCAGCCCCGCAAGACCGACCCAGGCGGGAGGGAGCGCGTGGCTTTCTGTGCTGGCCCACTGGGGGAAGGGCTGGGGGGGGGGGCCGGTCCATATTCCAAACAGGTGCAAGGGTCTTTGCTTCCCAGCCCGGAAGCGGAGCAGAGGGGGATGAATTAGCCCCCCAAGGCGGCATCAAAGTACGAAACAATCGCTTTGGGCACGGGGCGCCGCCGGGAACAAAGCGGGAATAAGCCCTAAGCTGCTGGACCCTTTCCAGTCCCCGCTATCAACAGAGCAGGGCTCGGGTCTGCCACGCAGCACCTGGGCTCGGGTGCGTTTCCTGGCGGATGGGTGCGTATGCTGCGCACATGCGCGTGTGGGTAGATGGACGTGTTACTGTGTGCGTGTGCGGCTGTGGATATGCTAGTGTGTCCGTGTGCATGTATATTTGTGTATGGATAGGGAATTGTATATATGTGCGTATATATAATCCGCAGAGATGCGTATCTATCTATCTATACTGGCCATGGAACAAGGTGTCTACAAATGTGTGCGCAGCCCGCTTAGATTAAAATATTAGCCTAAAAAGACAAAGATATATATATCGCGTGTATATAGGTAATGTGTGTGTATATATCTCTATCAATGTATATTTGTGTATTCTCAGCTAGCTATGAATGTTTATATACACACCTGTGTGTCTCCACAGAGATACACATGTATGTAAATAATCGTATTTTATCCTCTACTGGCACATACGCAGACACGTGTGTGCCTGTCTCTCTGTAGACACAAGAACGTGTGCACATGGGAGAGTTTTCTCTCTGTGTGTATATGGACGCGCACACACGTGTCTCTCCCGGGAGGCAGACCCCTGCCTGGGGATGAACGCGTGGCCGAGGGTGCATGCCCTTGCCCAGCTCTCTTGCGGGTGTGGGCGTGGATTTCCCCAGCCCTGGGCCGTGCCTAGCCCTTAGCTCCCAGCCCAGGAACAGAGCCCTGCACGCCCCGGAGCCCGCGGGCCTCGCACGCTTCAGGAGCGGGCTGGCGGCTCCTCTGGGCGAGGGAATGGCCCCGGAGCTGAGCCCCATTCAGACAACGGGGCCGCGCCAGCGCTCGCCCGGGGCTGGGTGGTTGGGGCCGGCTCCTGCCCTGCTTTCCCCAGGCAGCGAGCCCATTGAGGCAGCAGGGCCAATGCGGCCCTGCCCTCCGGCCACAGCTTGGGGGGCTGCGGCCATTCGCCCCCACACCCTGTCTTTGCTGACCCCTGACTCCTGAGAAGCCCCAGGAGAGTGGGGCTGTCCAGGAGAGCGGTCTAGGAGCTGCAGGCACTTCCCAAACTCCGCGCCCCCTCCCCGGAAAGGGGCACCGCCCGCCAGAAGTGCCTGGGCCTCCCGCTTCTACCGCCTGCCCTTCCAGGGCACAGCTTGGGAACAGAAGCCATGTGCATTCGCCCCGTACATTTAGAAACGAACGGGTTGTAGGAGAACAAATCCAGGCAGGAAAGCTCTGTCTGGTTCTGCCTCTGCAAGCTCGATGAAGCTCGCCACTTAATGCACTGAGTGACTGAAGTTAATGGCTCTCACGTGAAGACACACACACGCTGAGTCTGCAGCCCAGCAGGTGGAGAGACATGATCTGCTTATGCCACCCCTGCAAAGGAAGAGCAAAACCCTCCAGGCCCCGCCACGAGAAGAAATCAAGTGAAGAAAAAGAGAAATGCAGCCAGAGCCTCAGCAGTGCCTGGCCCCGAGCACAGATGTGGCCTCGCTTTGCGCGCAGCACAGACCTCTCCCTGGGCTGGGAAGCAGCCTCGGCCCCCGGGCGTGTCTGTTTCCTGACCTTGCGCCCAACCCCCGCAGCTCCTCCTCCGCGGCCCACCTGTCCCAGCCCGCGGCCAGCCGGGAATCAGATCCGATCCGGGGCCAGCTTAAAGGCTTTCCAGGGGCCGAGTGAAATCAATAAACACCAGTCCCCGCAGGCTCCGGACACGGGCTGTTCCTGAGGCGATGGGAGTGGGACACATCTGCCCAGCCCGCTCCCGGGAGCGAAAGCACCTGGCCACGTCTGGGCAAAGCGGTTCCCCGCGTTACACCAGGGGCAGTGAGCAGGAGACCAGAGTCCCGGGGACCGGGATTCAAACGACGCGGCGCGGAACTGGAGCCCGGGGTTTGCATGTCACACTGGGAGGGTCGCTGTCACTGCCCTGCGGGTAATATCCCCGACTAACGCCGTCAGCCCCATGCCTTACTGGGGGGGACCCCAGCGGGAACGGGATTACAGCTAAGCCAGGGCACTCGGGCGCGCTCAGGGACACCCCACGGGCAGGGCCTGGTGGGGACCCACCTGGGAGTCAGGGGTAAAACACCTCACGCCCTCCCCAGTCCAGGGCACCCCAGGACCAGAGAAACCTTCAATCCTCCACCAGCCGCTGCGACCCTCCTGGCTTCAGCGCCGCTGGTTATCGCGCCGTGCCTGGGGCCAGGGGGTCACAGCGTAACTCCATTGCCCCCTTCTCACTTGTGCCCTGGGACACAAGCAGCCCGAGCCGCCCAGAGCCTGCGGGGAGCTGGAGCAGAGACCCGCAGCTTATCTGCAGCCGAGGGAGGGAAGTCTGGCTGCATCCCCCAAGGTCATGGTCACTTCTCCCCGTCCCGCGCCTCCAGGGCAGAGACTGGACGCCAGTAACTCACAATAATGACAGCGGATCCCACTGGTTCCCAATCCCAGCCAGGCTGCGGCAGAGTTTAATACTAAGTACACAGCAAGGGGACAAACCAGTTACCCCCCTCTGCCCCCAGACCACCCCGCTGCAGCCCCCCGGCTCCGCTGGGAAAACCATTCTACTGTCGCAGGCCCACGGGAGTGTGAACATGCAACTTTTCCAAAGCCAGGTCCGGCCTGGGATTTAAAAGGGAAAGCGCTGGCACCTTGCGAGTGGGACAGCAACACCTCCCATCTCTCAGCGCTCCCATCATAGCCAAGCGGCCCCTGCCAGGACCTCCTTTCATACCTTCTTAAGGTGTTGCAACATGGGGCAGAGAAATGCAGGCAAGTGGGTTTTTTTTTAAGAGATAGGCGGGGGCTTCCAAGAACCTGTCACAATTCGCCAACCTTCTGTTCGCGAATTAAGTATTTCTCGTCCCTGAAAGACACCCCAAGAAAATGTTATTCCCACGTACAGCTTGAACCCTGTTGAGAAGGACCTGCTCGGTCCAGATCCACCAGAGAGCATCAAGCGATTCCATTGGAGCCAAATCCAGGTCTGTGTGTCCTGGGTGAGTTCTTGACAATTTCCACACAATTGCCTGAGCCTGGCACGTGTAAAAATATCACCCTCTCCACTCCTTTTTTGTCCCTTTCTTCAGCCCTTTTCCCCACGAATCCCCGCCTGCCTGCTCACCTGAGAGCGGAGTTTCTGAAACATGCGGGTGGGCACAGATTTGGGGGGTTTTAAATTAAACTTGAAAATAAATGTACGTTGAGGGCTTCCCTTGGAAATCACTACACACCCTTCTATTGGTCACACGCTTCTTTTTATCGCCAGGGCCCCTCATTCCGGCTAGTGTTAACGGCAGCAAACCGCGCTTGATGCAGATGTTGCCCAGCACAACGTGAGTTTTAGACTTCGATGGCAGAGGAGACTCCGGGGACCGATCCCTTTGCTCCCAGTGGCGATTTCCCTCAAGGGGGGCAAAGTGGAGGTAAGGTCCCGGTCCTGCTCGCATGAAACCGAGGATAAAACTCCTGTGGGGGTCAGGAGCAGGCCCTGCGTTTTACAACGGTTTAAGTGGAGAAATTAGAACTTTTTTTTAAACTAAGCGTTAGCAGAAACCTTAGGACCTTGGTCCCGGGCAAAACAAAATAGAACAAGCCAGCGGCGGGGCAGGAAAGGGGCCATTTCACGTGCTATATTCTTTTCTAGGAGCCTGCTCGCCCTGGGCTAGTTTTCTGGGATGCCTTGGGCTGGAGCCTACTCGCCCTGGGCTGGTTTTCTTGGATGACCTGGGCTGGAGCCTGCTCGCCCTGGGCTGGTTTTCTGGGATGGAATCTGCTTTCCCGGGGGGGCTGGGGCTGGCTCCAAGAGCCCTGGCGCGCCCCATAGACGTCTGACCACCGGGGATGCACTAGCTTTGCCAGAGAGGCTGAATTGAACCAGTTCTTTTCGCCCCGGCCATTCAAGATGTGTTTCCTGTTCATTGTGCAGGGGATTTTTTCAGCGCGCTACGAAGTCAAATCAAATCAAACCGAACCAGGGCTTTGAACGTCTTAATCCCCGCCTAAAACGAATCGGGACTGATTGAGCGGCGGGAGCTCGCTGCGCAGGATTTAAAGCCCAGCTGTAATTCGGATAGTTTCCGAGCCGGGTCCAAAACCCAGACAGAAACACGGGCAAGCGCAGGCGCCCTGCTCTCGTCCCGCACTGCCCCTGGCGCAGTCTCCAGTCATTCCTACAGTCGGGAGCTTGGCATGCAAACGGTGACAGCCTCCTGCCACTGAAATTAACAGCAACAGTCCGAGAGAGCAGGATCGGGTCCCGCGACCACTCCTGAAGGTGCTTTTAGAACTGGAGGTTTGCAAGTTTCTTTGCAAATATCTGCACAGAAAAAAGGAGACAGGTTAAAGCAGGTTTAAAAAAGAAAATTATATTCCCCTGCCCCCCTCCATCTTCTAATCAACATGTATAATCCTTTATTTCCTCTAAGCACCAGCGGCATTGGATCCAAAAAGAAAAGTATTAAAGACACCAGTCATGTATTTTACTGACTGACGAATTCTGAAATGTTAGGCAGCTATTTCAATTTTTATTCCTGACTTTTTTTCCTAAGCCACATCTTATCGTTAAAGACATTAATTCTTTCGATAGCAAAGACTGAGACCTTAGCAGCGAAGTACACACCTAAACCAAACAGATACATGGATTGTTTAGTCCTTTGTAAAATACAGAGAAGGAAATCCAAATATAGATGCCTAAAGTTCTCATCCATATGCAGGCTCCCCAATCCTTTATACAATAAAACCCACTCAGGGCTCAAACCGTCTTTTTCAAACTCGAGGAATAAGGAGAGAAAGCATCCTTAGCTGGCACTGTCTTGGTTTTATAAACTCCATCCTGTGTATCATTTCCCACATCGTTTTGTTTTCTGTAAATAGCCTGGTGTGGGGGAATAATGACAATACAAAGGAATTAAGAAGAAAATTGTTCTGTTTCAGGAACCTCATCCCTTTTCCCAACTATCTAAAGGACCCCTTCTATGGCCTTACTCCCAGGTATGCAGTTAGATGGGTGCTAAACCAGACTCAGCCTTTTGTCTTTTGACCTCTGATGCATGAAATTAGTAAAAGAAAATGTGAAGAAAAGGATAAAAACACATGGAAAAATATCTTACAATGCTCATTGTATCAGATCATAGCCCAGCTACTAGGAACATCCAGAACTATTTGTTTATAAGAACCTTTCCCTCCCCAACCACATGCTTGTTTTCATTTACAAGGACTCTGTATTCATTAGCAGGGATTAACCTCTTCTTTTGCTCAGGGAACAGGCAAAGGTATTATGTTGGAGCATGTACAGTTTAACTCCTTTCTCAAATCCTTTGCTTTTTACTAATTTTCCTGAAAAACCACACAACTCCCAAACTGCGGGACTCTCAAAGGATGATCCTCACCTCTAGCATCAGTAGCTGAAGGTATAAACAGCGGTTTTATTGTTGTCTCAGAGCTACATGTCTGCACTGCACATATGGGGCCATGATGCTGTTTATTTCACCTCTCTTCCTCATTTCATTTTAATTTCAACATGTGGATGAGCTGGTAGTGATTGTGACCTAGTATCTTCCCAGGGATAAAATTAAACCCTGGGATGGGCAGGCTAACTAGACTGAAGGTTTGCGCATTGGCCTGCTAAACCCAGGGTTGTGAATTCAGTCCTTGAGGGGGCCATTTGGGGATTGGTCCTGCTTTGAGCAGGGGGTTGGACTAGATGATCTCGAGGCCCCTTCCAACTCTAATAATCTATGATCCTATGAAGGAGCATTCCTTGGGCCTTCCTGAAAAGTTGATGGTATCATCTAATGTCCTCGGTGATCCTTAGAAAATTGACTGAAAGAAGTCTTCAGGAAATAAGGTTTAAAAGATGTTAGCTTGTGATGGATGCGTCCAGCCATCAATAACACATGCGAGTTAGACCCTGTAGAAGGTGACCCAGAACTAGCCCCTCTCCTGTTTTAATGATGATTTAATCATCAGGAAAAAAAGAACTGGCAGGTGCAAACATGCAAACGAAGTGCCTCGGTGGCAGTAATCTGATAAAATAGCTCAACAGTTTCAACAGTATTCAACATTTCAACCAAAAAGTCACATATGGGGGGCTTAAAAACAGTGCTAGTCATTTATCGTGCTTTCCCTGTTGTGGAGGATGGCCTTTCTCCCCTTCCCCCATAAGCTGGCTGCATTAACAAACGCCTCATTTAAACAAGATCTGTCAAGCCTCTCCAGACCCGTATACTGAATAGCCTCAAAACCAACATACAAAATTGCTCACCTCTACCATTTCAGGAGATACAGACCACCAGATTGTTGTACCCATTCAGATCAGTAGAATAAAATGTGGTTTACGAATGGCAAATCCAGATGATCATAGTTGCCTGCCTCCAACTATCATTTCATCTTCCTTTCATGTTTTGAAGGCTTTTCTTCTTCGAGACCACTCACCTGAGCACAGTGAGCAGGAGCTGCTGTTTTTATTTATTTCAGTGCAAAGATTTAGTCAAATTTAATTCACAAAGCGCAGGGCCTAGTCCTGTTTCTGCTGAAATTAATGGCCGAAGAGCCTACTGCTTTCAATGGGAGCGGGATCAGGCCCCAGTTATAGTCACTGGGTTGAATGTTTTGTTAATTCACAAAAATAATTTTTCAAAAGTTAATTTCTGAACAATTTCTGTCTGGTGACACTCTTACCTGGACCGCAGAAAACGCAGCTGTGCATGGCCGCCGTTGGCATATGCCTCTTCCACAAAGTTGCAGCAAGAAAGCTCAACATGTTCTCTGAGATTGACACTGTGGTGGAATGGGGCATGACCACAGGGACATCAGCATATATCACAGCCACTGCACATGTGTAAGTTGCTGCTTGGGCCAAGGAGTGGCCCTGACTAAAATCCTCTCCATGCAAATTAGCTGGAACAGAAGGACTGAGGGATATATAGGGCTGGTCTGAGGTAGGTGGCAGAGGGCAGTCAAACAGCCTCTTTTGAAATGGCTGTATTAGGAGCAGGAGCATGGCAGATGATGGGGTACGAGCACCACGCCTTGGATTAGCCAGCATTTGGCTGTGTTTTCAAATGCAGTATACAATCCGAGGGGTTCCTCACCAGCAGAAATTGCAAAATACTGAACTGAATGCAGTGGGTGCAGTGACATCACGCCTAGAGGCTCAGACCTAGATCAGGGCCACATTATGCTGTACATCCACATAGTAAGAGGCAGATCCTGCCCCAGGGTGCATGCAAGCTAAATAGATGCAGATTATTAGGCTCATTTTACAGCTAAGGATCAGAGGCATGGAGAGATGAAGTGACTTACCCAAGGTCACTCGGGGAAGTTGTGGCAGAGCTAGGACCTTTGAACACACATCTTCTAAGTCGCAGCCCATTTCCTTAAGTGCAAGGCCATCCATTCCTATTCAAACCCTATTCAAATTTTACCAGTGCAATTTATGTTGGTCAAACATGCTCACCAATTGTGCGTTTTTAAACAGGCAGAAAGACAATTTTGAAAAGCTTATGTTGTCTCTGCAATTTTGCTTCAAAGCATATTTTATGTTTGCCTCATTGCAACCCCCTTCCTAACTGTATTCTTTCCATAGACATTTGGAAATGCTGGGGCCATTCTGGGCAGGGGAAATGCTGCAAGGTAAGGAAAACTATGAATGATATTTTTCTGATGAGACTTTTTGCAGGAGACAGCTCAGATGGGCCTAAACAATGCTTGCTTTTTTCAGCCTCTAAGGTCAGTGTTGCAGCAAGAGAAGGGAAATTTCAACTCAAGTATATCCGGTACTGTAACTTTTGTGCTCACTGCTATTAAAACTCTGAAAAGGTCAAATTGATTCCATTGCTTCGGGAATTGCTAGGCTAAAAAGTAGATGGGAAGATATGACGTGAAATGAGTGAACAAGTCTGCCTCAGATGATGGCCGGCAAGGGGGCAAATACCATTGAAGTAAATAGTGCATTGATTAAGGTGATCTCTCCGTGGATAGAAAAGTGGAAACTCAATGCAACGAAAGAGAGGAAACTTAAGAAATCTAAGCTTTTCTCAAGGCACAAAAGGAAAGATGCTTAAGGTATTATTTATTTACTCTCCTAGATGCTATTCCAGGTCAGGAATTTGATTCTCCCTCCTTGACTGAAAGAGTCCTGTGGGTCAAAATCTCTGAGCACATGTTTAGCATTAACCAGGTGTCTGAGATTAGACTCTAAGCAGTGATCTGAGCCTGTCCCCCTCTGAGTTTGGGGTCTTTTGTATAGAGGTGAAAAGTCTGGGATTTCCTTCCGCCCACTTCCTATGAATCCTTTGACTGGTAGACAGGTGAATCTTTTTCCTAACACGCTGCCATATGCAGTGAATTCATACATCAATAAATCTCCCTTAGAGAAGAGTTTTTGATTCTAGCACATTTTACTAAGTGGCCCATATGTAGCTGCGGGAAAACCAGATATTCCCTGCATGTGTCTCTGGTAGATATCATAGCACATATTTCGTATGGGTGCATGCCACATATTCTGTGCTAGACTGGCATGCGATAAGAGGGAAGGTTCTCTCATGGATCGGTAACTGGTTAAAAGATAGGAAACAAAGGGTAGGAATAAATGGTCAGTTTTCAGAATGGAGAGAGGTAAATAGTGGTGTTCCCCATGGGTCTATACCAGGACCAGTCCTGTTCAATATATTCATCAATGATCTGGAAAAAGGGGTAAACAGTGAGGTGGCAAAATTTGCAAATGATACAAAACTATTCAAGATCATTAAGTCCCAAGCAGACTGCAAAGAGCTACAAAAGGATTTCACAAAACTGGGGGACTGGGCAACAAAATGGCAGATGAAATTCAGTGTTGATAAATGGAAAGTAATGCACATTGGAAAACCTAATCCCAGCTATACATCTAAAATGATGGGGTCTAAATTAGCTGTTACCACTGAAGAAAGAGATCTTGGAGTCATTGTGGATAGTTCTCTGAAAACATCCACTCAGTGTGCAGCGGCAGTCAATCATTGAGAAAGGGATAGATAATAAGACAGAAAATATCATATTGCCCCTATATAAATCCATGGTATACCCACATCTTGAATACTGTGTCCAGATGTGATTGCCACATCTCAAATAAGATATATTGGAAATTGGAAAAGGTTCAGAGAAGGGCAACAAAAATGATTAGGGATATGGAATGGCTTCCATATGAGGAAAGATTAATAAGACTGGGACTTTTCATTTTGGAAGAGAGATGATTAAGGAGGGATATGATAGAGGCTATAAAATCATGACTGGTGTGGAGAAAGTAAATAAGGAAGTGTTACTTACTTCTCATAACACAAGAACTAGGGGTCACCCAATGAAATTAATAGGCAGCAGGTTTAAAACAAACAAAAGGAAGTAGTACTTCACACACGGAACTCCTTGCCAGAGGATGTTGTGAAAGCCAAGACTATAACAGGGTTCAAAAAAGAACTAAATTCATGGGGGATAGGTCCATCAATGACTATTAACCAGGATGGGAAGAGATGGTGTCCCTAGCCTCTGTTTGCCAGGAGCTGGGAATGGGGGACAGGGGATGGATCACTTGATGATTCCCTGTTCTGTTCATTCCCTCTGGGGCACCTGGCATTGGCCACTTTCAGAAGACAGGATACTGGGCTAAATGGACCTTTGTTCTGACCCAGTATGGCCGTTCATATGGTCTTATGGACAGAAAGTCCTCCCTTCCAGGGTTTGATTTTAAAATAATTCCTGTTTTTAAGAGCAAAAACAGAATTCAAAGCATCTATTTCTTTAATTTAGGTTTTAAAATCATACTCATCAGCAATGTGGGCCAAGGTGCACTTCATTAAATACAGGAGTCAGTGAACTTTCACCCAAAAATAAAGAGGTAAGCCCAAATTAAGCTGTTTAAAAACAACAAGTATTCTTCATTTGCACCCTCCTCAGGCAAAAGCCTCAGCAAATGGGGAGCTTCAAAAATATTCAGACAAGGGCACTGTCAGACTGACGGAGGAAGTGATACATTCCAGAATCCTAGGCTCTCCACTCACAATGGCAGGTCCTCAACAGGTGTGACCTGGAGCTACAGCAATTTAAACCAGCCCCAAGATGTCCTGCCAGGATGCTCTAGTCTGCAGAATGGAACTGGGACCTTCACTGATCTCAGCTGTAGCCTGGAGCATAAGAAAAGGGGTGGGTTCTTAGGCAGGTGAGGCTTGCACCCAGGGCCAGCACTACTATTTACGCAGCCTAGGCAATCGCCTAGGGAGCCAGGATTATTGGGGGGGGGTGGCATTTTGCCAGGGGGGCGGCAGGCGGCTCCGGTGGAGCTGCCATAGGCATGCCTGCGGAGGGTCGGCTGCTCCTGCGGCTCAACGGACCCTCTGCAGGAATACCTGCGGCAGCTCCACCGGAGCCGCAGGATCAGCACGAGGGGCGGTGAAATGGCCATGTGCCTAGGGCGCGAGAAACCCTAGCACAGGTCCTGCATGCACCATAGAGGGCTTTACAAATTAGTATCAGCGTTTTGAATCGCACTAAGCAGCTAGAGAGTGCAGTCTTGGAAGCACTGGTGAAATATTCTTTCCCGTTGTCAATGACCCCAGCAAGCGAGTGGGTGACCCGGTTCTGCACCAGCTGTAGTTTCTGAGAACTGTCCCAGAATAGCACCTGCAGCAGGTCCAATGTGGAAATCACCAGGGCACAAGAGAATTTGGCCAGGTCCACATCAGAGAGAAACATTTCGAATCATGATGGGGAACACGGCTGACAAAAGGCACTTCACACCCTCAGGCCATCTGGGACCCGGAAGCAGCTCTGAATTATGGAGCTCATTGCCAAGGGATAAGTAATGCCCCTTAGTCACTGCTCAGTCACCATTCTTTGGTTATTATTAATCGTGTGCATGACCTAGGAGCCCTAGTCATGGGCCAGGACCCCACTGTGTTAGGTGATGTACAAACACAGAACAAAGAGATGGTCCCTGCCCTGCTACTACGCATTCTCAAAGCCAGGCCCATGCAATGGAAACTTGTTATGTCTTAGCATTTCACACACCATTGCTCTGAGCATTTAATTTCCCCCACTGAAATAGATGAGGGAAATACCTGATAAAAACCACAAAAAGTTCCATTTTCTGTTGTGGGGCTTGAAAACCAAAACAAAGCTCTGTCAACAGAAGCGATAGCGAGACCTCAACTAGCCAGTACACAGCACATTTAAAGGCCTGTTGGAAACAGTGCTGGGAGCAGGCTTACAACAAAGGACATTTACAAGAGACACGGCCAATCCGACCTGCCCGCGGTGTATCAGGCTTGTCCTCCACCAAAACCGTTCCAGCTTTCTACAGCAATCTAAAGACAAAGATCGCTGCACTGAAGTCCAGGGGAGCTGTGACAAATGATGCCTGCTAAGGATCGGCCCACGGGTGCACCCCGAAAGAATAGAAAAGAAGAATCTGTTCTGCACAATGATCATTCTGGAGCCAGCCATCATGAGCATTTAAAAATGGACATCAGGAGGTGGATGCTGCAACACTGTACTCCCAGCCAACCTACAAGTGACACATTAAAGTGTATCAAATATTTTTTGATTGTGATGCATTGTGATATTGGAAGCCACAGCTCCAGTGCTGGTGGGAGAAAAACTAGACTGTGGTGAGGCAGATGGTAGGGCTGCTGGTAGTTTGCTAAACAATTCCTTCATATGGAATTTAAATAACTCTTATTGATTTACTTATATAGAATTATAGATCCATGTGTGGTTCTGATACTGTGTTTTCTTCAGAGAATAATTCTCATCAGATCTTTGCTCCCTCCCCCATCCACTTCCCTTTGGCTGTTTTTGAGTAGTTTTTTTAATTCTTTCTGTAATTTTTGCAGGGCTGAGTTCAGAGCAGAATTATAAAGAGCCCCGGTTTAAGATAAAAAACTGTGAATTGTAGTTACCTGAAGACTTTAAGAACAATGCCGGGAAACAATACTTAACAGAAATCTATTTAATTAATTCCAGAAACTGCTTAGCTCCAATTGGACAGCTGTATGAAAGTTACTAACTGTGAAATATAAAAAGGTTGCTCTGTAATTGGAACCTTTTTCTGGGGTTTATTTTTAGTTAAATTTTGAAATCAATAAAAAGAAAATTAAAAACAGCAATTTGATAACACCCTGTTTGCTCAATATATAGTCATCATCACTGTGGAAAAAGTCATTTACTTCTGTGGTATGTTCTCCAGTGAAAACTGAAGAATTTCCTTGCTTGCTTTTTAATAAGCCACCCCAAGACTTGTGTAATATAGTTCAGTAAAATACAGGCTCATGTGGTCTGGTAGGACACCCTAGCACAAGATGCTGCCTCAGAAAAACAAGTAATTCCTGACTATTGCCTGGTCCTCGCTGCAGAGGGAGTAGTGAAGCCCTGGGTGGGGACTACCTCCCCTTGCTCTGCTGCAGGGGTCTAGGAGCAAGTCACCTCAGCACCCCTTGAGGAGAAAGTGAGCACCGGTGGCTTTCTGCCACCTTTCCACTCAGTTGATCCTGGAGTGACAGTTCCACGGGCTGGAAGTTGAACAGATGTAGACTGGAAATAAGGTGTAAATTATGAGTGGTGAGAGTAACTCGATCGCTGACGTTTAAGTCAGAACCGGATGTTTTTCTAGAAGATCTGCTCTAGGAATTAGTTTGGGGCAGTTCCCTGGCCTGTGCTGTGCAGGAGGTCAGACTAGATAATCCCAGTGGTCCCTTCTGAGTCTGGCCCCCGGCAAAAGTTAGAGCAGCCTCAGGCTGATCTGACTTACATTGGCAGGACAGCCTCAATGGGCCACTCTGCTGGCCTAGGATTGCTAGAGTAGTGTCTTCTAGCTATGACCTGGCCTGCTCCCAACATGTCCCCCACATCAGGGGGACCAGGAGTGGGTGGCATAAAACCATCTTTGCCCTCTTTATGCCACCACTTAGTGAGACCCCCACAGTTGCCCAAACTT
This sequence comes from Chelonoidis abingdonii, assembly GCF_003597395.2. Lineage (NCBI taxonomy): Eukaryota > Metazoa > Chordata > Testudines > Testudinidae > Chelonoidis > Chelonoidis abingdonii. The sequence continues at coordinate 129,478,055 of NC_133774.1, forward strand.
GCCCCCTTAGCGGAACAAAGTATCTGGAAAGGAGAAAGGAAGGACCCTGGTCCCTTGGGCCAAATACAGCCTGTAAATTGTCAAGATCCCTGCACTGAAGACTATTTGGGCTGTATACCACCAAGCACACCTCATATAGGGCCTGAGTAACCCCTCATGGCCAGGGCTGGTTCTGCAGCACCCTGGCCTCTGTTTCCCCTCTTTTCAGGGCTCTCTCAAACCACCAGAACAAAATCTTCTCTGGTTCAGCAACACGCCTCCTTAGTGCTGGATCTATTAGTAGTCTAAAAATAAAGTTCTCCAATCCTCATCAAATCCATACATCCCATGTTTCCTGCAGGGGATTGCCCAGTTCTTCCCTGTCTGGAGCCTTTCCCACTGAAGACTGAGGATTCCCTGCTGCAATTTACTCACCATCACAACCATGCCCTGCCTTTGCAGGCTTTTGCAGCCGTCTCTCACTCAAGCTGCCTCTCCTCTACCCCAGCCCTTTCCTGCTGCTCTTTATAGGGGAATCAGCTCCTCTCAACCCAGATAGTTCTGCTAATTAAAGGTGGGGAGGACTATTTGGACAGGGCTTACTGGCTCCAGGCCTCCAGCCCTTAAAGGGGAGGCCAATATCTTTGGGCATGGTATAAACAATAAAGAATAAATTATCATCATCAGCCCAACCCTCCAGCTGGCCTAAAGCAGCAATGATGGGCCTTGGGGGGAGCTGTCTTCCTTGGTCAGAGAGATCGCTGTGGCTGGGGAAGCAAAGGGAGTCCTGGATTGTGCAAGACAATGCACAGCTCTGATAAGGTCACTTCTAATCACCACTGTATGTAGATCCCGGTTGTGTGAAGTGCTGAGCCCCCTCCATGCCTGGTCACAGTGAGGAGAAGATCCAGAACGTGTGGCCAGGAAATCAGTGACAAACTCTTGCAGTTCTAGCTTTGTTACATGGGAACTAAACGGGGCTTTAGCAGTTGCCAGGTTTTAAGGGAATTTCCCACACATCATTATAGTTTGTTTTGTCATTGGACTGACTGATTATCTCATTCTGTTTCTTATGCTAGTTTATCTTGAGGAGGTTTAGTTTTTGGCCTGTAGGAAGTAAATGGAGACAGGGATTTCCAAAGATTGTCTTATAAGGCACATTTTTCAGTGGGTTACATAGGACAGCCACTCAGTGCTCTATTTAAATAGCTGCTAATTTCCACAGGGGTGCAGCTCAGTTCAGAATGATGGACAGCATCAGATCTAGATATTCTGGAAAACCTACTGTTGGAAGATGCACAAAATATTTGACGCAGAGGTGCTCGTTCTTGGCAGGAAAAGAAGTCTTTGGTAGCACGCCACTGTTTGTTTCTTTTGTTGATTTTAAGACCAGAAAGGACCGCTATGATCATCTGGTCCAACCTTCTGTACCACACAGGGCAGAGAATTTAACAGAGTGACTCCTGCACTGAGCCCAATGTCTGATGTGTCTTTCAGACACACTACAAGGGTCCCTAGATTTAAGCCCTGTTACCAGACCCTCCGTGGGATCTGAACCCAGGACTTTGGCACCATAAACAAGCCCATACTCCCAGGCCCTCTGGCAGCTTCTTGTTCCCACCTGTGAAAGAAAGAAGCAAATTGCTCCACTGCACAGTTTGATTTAAAAAACAAAAAACCCTTTGTACAACCTGCCTGTGCTGCCCAGAGCTGAGCATTCTATAGTATGAGAAAGGAAGACCGGGGAGACGGAGGGGGAACTTGATAACAGTCTTAAAATCTATCAAGGGCTATTATAGGTGGGACAGTGTCAATTGTTCCCCATGTCCACTGAAGGTAGGACAAGGCCCAATCTCCAGCATGGGACACTTAGAAAGTGCTTCCTAATATCTAACCTATCAGTAAGGGCAGCTCAGCTCTGGAACAGGCTTCCAAAGGAGGTCATGGAATCCTGATCACTGGAGGTTTTTAAGAACAGGCTGGACAAACCCCTGTCAGGGATGGTCTAGGTTCTCTTGGTCCTGCCTCAGCACAGGCGGGCTGGAGTAGGTGACCTCTCGAGGTCCCTCCAGCTCTACATTCCTATAGTGTGGATAACGAGCACTCAGTTCCCACTCTCGGTTTCTCATTCAGGGAGTGTCCATGTTGCACAGTTAACTTAGGCTCTTACAATGGTTTTAGCCTTAACCCTCCTGCCATCTACACAGGAAAACCTCTGACGTGTTTGAGGCTAGCGTACCCGGTGGGAGGTGGGGTTAGAACTCAGGCTCCCATTTCACTCTGGCTGGACCCTGCTGACTTTGCACTGAGGATGCAGTTTAAACCCCTTGAGTGCCCATAATCTTCCAAAGCCTTCCCACAATCACCCCCAAAGGACAGACAAGTTCTCCTGCAACTGACTGGGAAAGAATCCTAGAGCGTCTCAGCTCAACAAACCATGGGCTGTGCCAGAACCATGGGGGAGGGGGAGGCTAGGCTAACCCATGAGCTCAGACCTGGCACCGATCCTCTGTGTGATCTATGCTGTGTGGACATGCCCTCCCCTGCTGATCAGGAAGGCAGGAGCACTCACTATGAAGTGATCTCACTGTCTATTAAAGAGTGAGGGTGACATGCTATGAAGGGAGTCCCATTCAGTCCCGAGGGGGGGAGCTGTTGGCTGGAATGCTGGGCAATGGGGGAGATTCACAAGGCTCCCCAAAGAAAGTGAAAGACTTGCATCTGAACCAAAACAGGCTTGATCCTGAAGGCTCAAATCTCTCCCTGACTTCAGTGGATGCTGAGAACTCTCAACGCCTCATTAGATCAAGCCCTATGTGAGATCTAAGCCAACACACACTGAAGCAATGGAAAGTTGCAATGAGAACAAGTGTTACCAGCTCTTATCATGTGACCGCAAGTCTCACCATATTTGGTATGTTCCTTAAAACCCCAGCTCTTTGAAAATGAGAATCTCAGCGAGTTAAAGAGAAAAGAACGTTTCTAGCCCTCATGGTAGCAGAGAACAACTTGTGAATGTGATCCCCTAAAGATTCAAAACCCAGAGGGCAAATAAAGAGACCCTAAACTGATTCTTTTTTCAAATCTCATGATTATTAATCCAATTAATCTCACGACATTTGGGGTCCAGGCTCATTAATTTTGAACGCTTGGGGTTGGCAAAACTGCACTACTCAGATAAGTAACCTTTATATGAGCAGTTCCGTTGCAACTGATAACACAGTTCACATAAATCAAGACTCTTCACTAGAGTAAGAGGTGCAGGAGGGGTCCCTAACGAGACCTTCTCCTTACCAAATATTGAAAAGATGAAAGTCTGTATAGACTAAACAGTAACAATACATATATTCTATATGAACACACACATGTTCATTAGTTCATGCTTATAATCCAATTTCTTATTTATTTATATTACCAAAGCCTGGTAATGAGCTAGGACCCTGTGGTGCTAAATACTATAAAAACATGCACCGAAGATGTGTTTTATGAGTGCTAAGTTTATTATCGTTGCTGTTACTTTAACAACAATAATTTCCATAGGTAATCTGAGAGGAGACCAAAACGTAAAAAGATCTATAGAAAGCAGTTTCTAGAATTCCAAGCTCTTTCTTTGTTTCAGTGAACTTTGCTACCTGGCACTGGGTGGTTGTATTAACATAATATATCCATCACCATGCACAGAGAAAAAAACAGCTTCATCTCCTCAGCTGAAATATTTATATTTTAACATGTAAATGGTTCACATACAAAATGCGGCCTTTAATCCAACCTTTTTTTAAAAAAAAATCAAATTAATGTTCTAAAGACATAGAAAAAGGGTTTTTCTATCTATTTATCTGAACATTGCAAAGGATCTCAAAACAGAGCTATACATGTATAGCAGATATCATTGGAAGTAATGAGTGTATTTTTCTAATCTTTTCAACGCCAACTTAACAACCCATTTCCAATATCATGCATAATAATTAATTTGTTTTCCATATAGTAATAAGATTAACAACTTTGCATGTACAAGGGGTACTGAGTCATGTTCAAATAAAATAAGTTCTAATGAGAAAAATTGGATGTGGCAGCAAATCAATGTTCCACTAAGCAATCCAGGTTTATGTGTGTTTGTCTGTCTTTTCAGCATGTATTTTTGTCAAGATTCCACTGTAAACAAGATAATTTCTTTCATGTTGGGTTAGCCTGGGTAAATATGTTTAATGAACAACAAATGTATTGTAAATATTGAAATAAATCTCAGTGCCTTACAGAACAGCTGTGAATCTATAAGGTGCTTTAAAAGATAAACGATATTAAATATGTAGACTACGTTTAATCAATGAGGTGCACAGTGTGAGGTTACATGAGCCATGCACAGAGAGTTGTTTTAGAATCATTCTAACATGGCTTGCTTAAAAACAAAAGAACATCATATACAATCGATATATTTTAAAGAAGCCCTTTTGGGGCAAATACTTCTAGATTCCACAAGGAAGTGGTAAAATATTGCAATGAATTTACAGAATTATGTTATAGAAAAAGACGTAGGTTCTCTTTCTTTCTAATATGTGATAGCTGTGCAGATATGAGTTACTCTGAAAGTACCTTAGCCTAGCTATTGGAGTGCATCTCAACCTGCAAGGTCTCCCCTACGTAGAAGAGTTAACTCACGGCTGATGCGCCCCCTTGTGGCTGGGTGTGGGTAACAGACCTCTCTCTGGCACCCTCCTGCCAACAGCCAGTCCAGTAGTGGTCTCTCTTCTTGCAACTGGGCCCTCCAGCCAGATCATGTTTTAATTCCACTGCTTCTGGGGTAACAAGGGTACAACTAAAAGTCCCCAAATGTCCCAACACAAAAGATCCTGCTGCCCCTTTTGGGCTTTATCTTGGCCTGACTTTGAGGCTGAGTCTTCAGCCCCACCCTGGGCTCCGTAATGCTTAAATTGGGCTTGTATGCCCTATCTTCAGGGCTGGCAGGGGAACCCAGGCCCGTCCTCTCCTCCAGGTTGTGGCCCAAGGGCCCTATATTGAGCAGCTGGGTCTGCTCCTTCAGATGTGCTGCTGCTTTCTCTGGGCAACTTCCTAGCTCCGAGACCCTTGCGTGGCTCCCCTGCACCCTGTGCTTAACAAAACTCCTCCTCTGATTCCCAGGCCTCTGGCTTCTCCCTAGGCTCTCCCCACTCCTCCTTTCTCGGCTGGAACGCTGCTGCCCCAGGACTGCCTTTCTGTGCCCAGCCCCCTTGCCAGTGCCCACCACAGGGGTTAATTCGGTGCCTGGGGCCTTCTGCAGCCTGTCTGCCTCAACCCCTCGTTAGACAGGGGCAACTCCCAGCTCAGAAATCAGGGCCCACAGCAGAGCTAGTCTCCAGAAACCTAATGAGCACAGCTGGCCAGTGGTAGGATGCCTGATTAAGCCCAAAAGTAGCCGCAGTTCACAGACAGCTCGAAATTTTTGCTTCTGTCTTGGACCCTGCCCTGCCTCACTCCAGGTAACTTGGCTTTGACCCTCAGCTCTGATTCCTGGCTCCGGCTCTGGTTCCTGACTCCAGTTGACCACCCTGGGCTCTGACTTCTGACTCTGACCTGTGGCTCTGTCACCTGGTCTTGGACTCCATCTCTGACCTTGGGATCCAATTTCTGGCTACTGACACCTGCTCTAGCCCCTAGGCATGGCTTCTTCTCTAACCAGTAGGTATAACCACCTCTATGCCAGTCACTGACATCTGTCTTCTGGGTTTCTCTGCCCTGGGTACCTCTACTGGACATCTCTATAGCTTTTGTTACCTGCTTTGATCAAGTCTGACACACCCTCCAGGCGCAGCAAGGTGAGCTAACTGAGCTTGCAGGCTCCTGTTAACTCTTTGTTCACCTGTGTGGGGTAGACACTCACCAGCATGCCTAACACAATCATTTCTCTTTTGGCAGGGCCTATGTTTCAGGACACGCTATGCTTCTAAAACAACAGAGTAATGTGCTTTCCAATTGGAAACAGTTACACGCATGAGCTGTTTGACTGAGGTGAGTTAAATATTCACATGTATAAGCTGTGTCCTCTCATTGATGCCTCCACTTCTACCAGCCTTTTGTGTCTAAAGGATGGCCCTGACTATAGGCCACTGATGTGAAATGAAAACCAAACTCTCACAACATTTTACAGTCTAGGAAGTGTGATCAGACGCTGTCTCAGCGATATCTGTAAATCATAGTGGGCCCTGGATGACCATGTAACTTAAAGTCCACTGAAGTCCCATGTTAAGGATTTTTAGGGGACGTGAGTGGCACAAGAGCCCTGAACCAAAGTGCATTTTACACACTGCTAGTTTGTTGCCATATCTTGGGGTCCCATCTCCCTTAGGCTGGAACAACTCACAGAGGGGAGAGGAGCCATGAAATTCAATTCATGATGTTTCCTGCTCATTCTTCCATTAGGGGCAGGGGGTTGGATCTCTCCCTATCTCTGCAAAAGAAGCCAGTGGTCCAACTTCCTTCTCTTGTGAATCCCTCCAGAGCTGCACATACCTCAGGGGATCTGACGGAGGTAATGGGTATCCATGCCTCCTCTTTCCTGTCCAGCCCCACCAGCATCTCCCCAGCCCTGGACAGCAGAGCTCTTGCAAGAGCTTTGTTTCTAGGGGCTCCCATTACCCTGATAGCCCCTGGGGTGTGTGGACTTCTTCAGCATGGAGAGAAAAGCATTGCCAGTTAACACAACCTCAATGTGTATTAGCCGGGGTTCTTTTCCCCATAGGTTTGGAGGTGCGTGAGAATCTGGAGGAGCCCAGATCAGCCCTTTGACTTGTCTCCTCCAGCTCCGTGGAGCTGGAATCCTGTGAAAGCCCTATGGAAGGCAGAGAGAAGGGGACAGCTTTGCCACAGAGTTGAAACCATCCCTTTCACAAGAAAGTGAAATTATCCCATTGCAGCACAGATAATGGACAGAAAAATCCTGGCCCTAATGGAGTCAATGGGTGCAGGATTACCTAGAGCGTGCATGGGCCTGTTAATTTTTAGCTTTGGGGGCCCAGTTCTGCAGTCCAGCTTAGGCAAAACTCCCAGTGAAGTCACTATGGCCCAGGTCCTCAAAGAATTTGGGTCTGGGCCTGTCATACTGGAGTTGACGTCAGTGGGAATTTGACTGATGAAATGTAATTGGTGCGGTTAGAACTCCCATGTTACACTAAAAGCAGGACGGAGAACAGAGCGCTTAAAAGGGCAATGAACTTAAAGATCACGGATACTGGGAGAGTTTGAAGCTGAGAAAGGTCAAGTACTTAACCCAAAGCAAAACATAACTGACAATTATGCCTTCAAAAAGCCCAGTGTATAAAATACAGGACGCTGTAAAACAGATCAATCCTGCCTACAATATATTTCATCCTTCATCGCTCTTAGGTGGATTAGTACAAATTAAATTTCACGTCAACCTGCACAAGGCTGGAAATGCTCTATTAAGCGGTAGCCTGGTGCTTCCTAATCGTTGTGGTCCTGTGACCCACCGATCACAAATATAACCATTTCCTGACCCAACATTCTGACAAACCATCCTGGAACTCATCCAATATGAGGAATATACACAACCCAGTCTTTACCTTTGACAATGGCTGTCATTGCTCAGAACCCCAGCTCGCAAAGCTATAGAGTTGTTAATGGAAGTAAGTGCATCACGCCTTATTAGCAAGAGGTGGGTACTCAACCCTGACGGAACTCCGACATTCAAAGCGTGAGCCTGTAAATCAATTTTCAGGATAAGAAGAAAAAAAAATCACCAGATTATCATCAGAGAGTTTTACTGCTGAGGCCAGCCTATGCAAAGGAGGCCACTTCCCCTTTCCTTCCAATGGGTTAGGGTCTGAGGGTCTGATGCTCAGCAGGTACAAACTGCTGCAGCTCCATGGACCACAGTAGCTGAAGGTCTAGCCCATTAACCACATACACCAAGGGGATAGACAAAGAATAGGCCCAACCAAGAGAGAAGCTACACTACTAAAAATACCTCACCCAAGTCATCCTTAGTGTCGTTCTATTGACTTCCTTGAGGAATTTGGTCCCAAATGTAGTAATTAAGCAGTGCTGAGTTATCATTGTCATTTATAGTGCAGTACCCATCGTGCTAGATGCTGTACATACATGCAAGAGACAACCTCTTGCCCCAAGAACTTACAATCTAAATAGACAAGAGGTGGAAGGGAAAGTGACTTGAGCAAGATCACACAGGAGGCCTGAACCACACTCTTTCTTCAGTAATATCGTTGCTCGATTATTCGCTTTCCTCTTCAAACTGCATGCCTCATCCTCTGCTCCTCATCCTTTCTTCCTTTAGCTGGAGTCTGTGGCCAGTATTATTAATTCTTCAAATAGTCCAAGGTGAGGCTCAGCAATCCAATCCAGTACTTTGTTCTTGCATTTCATTGTATATTACAAAGTGTCTGAAATGCCTCGTCCTCCTCATTATGAGAGTGGGGCAAATAATGGATTTGTCAGTTTGCTGGCAATTCTGAAAAACGGGGTGGGGGGTGGAAATTCACTTTGGGTTGACTTCCCAGCTTTTTTTTTTTTTTTTTGCTGATTGAAAAGTAAAAAAAGAATTCTGGCTGAACAAAACATTTCGTTTCAGTTTCAAGCACCTTCTTACATTTCTGAATATTTAAAAAATAAAATGGACATATGTTTCTAAACAAGAAGTCATTTTGAACTGAAAAACACCGCCCCTAAATGTTTTGACATTTGGGGGATTTTTTTTCCAGCCTAAGCAATTCAGCTCCACTGGTACGAATTTGCAAAATGTTTCAGTGCCTCTGAAGCTGCATTTTTCACTGAAAAAAGTTTTGGCCAGAAAATGTCCCCTAGATCTAATTGTGACCAAAGTGCAATCAGACGGTGACCCCACGGCTTGGCCCCGCTGCTGCTGGGTATGGAGGTAATTGCTTTAAAATATATACTTGGACTGTTGATGATATTTGTGCGGCTCATAAAGAGTAGTGTTATCACAGCTGTCTGGGGAGAAACGGGGCGTGGCATTTGAATGACGACTAAGGCAGACAGCTGTATAATTTATTTAACTATCACCTAGGAATAATTTACAAAGTAGACCCAGCACTGATGCTGTTCTAACCAGGATGTTCTCTCTATTTTACACTCCCTCCTGTTTATGTAAATGTAACCCAGGCCTGCTCGGTGTGGCGCTCAGTCTCCTCTCGGGGCACCTAGCCCAGTTGGAGATCGATGAGTCTGCTACAGCCTTAGCTAAGAGGTGGGTGTTTTTTAGCTCATGCACTGGAGCAGTGGTTCTCAACCTGCAGCCTGTGGGCCACTTGCGGCCTAATCAGCACACAGCTACGGCCCATGTGACTCCTCATGACCATACAGGTAGTATATATATATATGCTGACCACATTTCCCAAAGGGAAAATGGGACACCATGTGGGGCTGGCTCTTCCATTCCTCCCCCCGCCACGGGGGGCTGGCAAGAGCCCTCCCAAATTGCCCACACTCCCCTCCCACTGAGAGGTTGGGGTCACGGCTCGATCGAGCCCTGCCTGCCCCTTGTGCAAGGCTGGGGTCGCTGCTCGCTTGATCCCTGCCTCCTCCCCAGCACCAGGCTGGAGTCACCCCTCAACCCCTCCATGCATATTGCTTTGCACCACACCCCCTTTTTTTGGACAAAAGTGCGCATTTGTCCCATTTGCTCTTGTCAACTGATCAAGTCAGCAAGAACAAAGGGGACAAATTCCCACTTTTGCCAAAACAGTTGGGCCAGACAAGAAAGGGCTTAAAAAAGGGACTGTCCTGACCAAACCGAGATGTATCGTCACCCTACATATATATTGTGTGGTTGCAGCCCACCTAACACGTAGAGAGCTGCATGCCCTGCCCACAATGGTAAATAAGTTGAGAACCACTGCACTAGAGGCTCATGCATTTAGCTCCAAGGTCCCAGGTTCAATCCTGCCCACCAACAGTCAGGGGTCTGTCAGCCTTACATAAGCCAATAGGAAATGTGGCTGTGTGGAATGTCCTACAGGAGGTGCGGTAAATCTAAACTTTCTGCTCAAGCTTAGCCCTGGATCGCAGGGCAGTTACCCAAGATGCAATTCTGAGCATCTTTGGGGTGTTTTACAGCTGAGGGACAGTTTCAGTTGGGGCCTGAACACTCTGACATGATATTTGGCTTCAATTCAGCTTTTAGGAGTGGCTGTGGTGAACTTTGGACTTCAGAGAAAGCTACCAAGACAGGAGATTGGAGTCACAGATCATGGCTGTCTGCTCTGGGGCCACTGGTGGAAGGACAATGAGGCAGATTCAACCCTAGGGCTGGCACAGGAACTAAGAGGAGGTGAAGTACCTCTTCAGGCTTCAGCTGTCCGCAGCTGGGGCCAGAGCCAGGGCTGTGCATCCCCCTGCTTTGCCCGCTATGGCTGCGGCCAGGGCTGTGCACCCCACCCCATCCCCCGTGCCTGCAGCCGGGGCCAGAACCAGGGCTGTGTGCCCCTCTCACCGTGGCGGTGGGGCTTGGGCTCTCAGTCCCCCCACTCCCGCTGGCTGGAAAGCATTGCATAAGCCTAGCTAACCTAGGGACTTTTGAAAATCCTGCCCTTCGCAGCCCAGCATTAGGCTCCTATTCTTGAAAATCTCAGCCTCGGCCCTTATGAATCGTGCTAAGTTCTTCACCTCAAAAAACCTTTTTGGAGTTCGCTCTGTGAGGTACCGATGTGGTATATCAAGAAGTAGTACTTTTTAGTGCTTTTAAATTTCTTGTCTTTAAATTTCATTGGGTGTATGGGGCCTCTTATTCTCTTAGGAGAGAGTAACTGGGAGTGTCCATTGCTTCCTCTTTACCATCTGCTATTTGGGATGCCTCTTGTCTCCTCTGAAAACTAGAGGACTGACCTTTTAAAATCTCTCCTTGTATGTCTCTGATTAATCTCATCACCCTCTACTGAACCACCTCTAAATCCATGAAAATTAGGAGCCTAAATACCTTTGAGGATCTAGGTATGTCCTTTTTGACTTGAGGTGACCAGAACAAACCATGCAATTCACCATGATGTGTATCATCTATCTAGATAGTGGCATTATAATATTTTCTGTATTATTGTCTACACCTTTCTTAATGCAGCCAAACATTGTATTTGTTTTTGGAACACCACTTTATAAGAGCAGAGGTTTCCACTACTGTGTTGAGCTGGGAACAGTGAAGCTACTGACTAGTCCTTTAACTGGATCCATTATCAGATGGGAAGCCAGTGGACTGCACAGAGCACAGGCGAGTGACTTGATCAGCAGCCAGCGAGTGGGACAAGCTGGAATGCCCTGGGTAGTAGGCATTCAATAATCCAAGCGAGAAGAGACAAACACTTGGTCATTTGATCATTGTTCAAGAAGAATTGGTCCCATGGGGATCAGTTCTTGGCCCTACACTATTAGACATTTTTATCAATGACCTGAAAAAACCAAACACCTAAAATTATCACTGATAAGGTTTACAGCTGACACAACAACTGGGGGAATGTTAAATAATGAAGACAACAAGTCACTGAATCAGAGTGATCTGGGTATCTTGGTGAGCTGGATGCAAGCAAACAAAATGTTTTACAATATAGACAAATGTAAAATCATACATCTTGAAATAAAGAATGTGGGCCATACTTACAGGATGGGAGACTATCCTGGGAAGCAGTGACTCTGAAAACAATCTGGGGACAGGGGGTTAATGGTGGATAATTACCCCAACATGAGCTCCAAAGGGGATGCTGGGGCCAAAAGGGATAATGTGATCTATGGACATAGAAACAGGGGACTATCGAGTAGGAGCTGATACCTCTGGATGTCTCACTCATTGCATGCTCTTCATTTTCTGTGTGCCCAACATGGACAACATCAGGATATTTGAAGCTGAACACAGCAACTGCCTCCATCAGCATTGACTCACTTTCAGTGGCTTTCTTGGTTTAGACAAACTTTTTTAGAATGGACGACCAAAGAATTCTGAAGTGTGTTTACCGAGAAATGCTGCTCCGTAACACAGCGTGTGATCACATGCATGCCAAAAGCTTTGGTAGGATGATAAGATTGCCAGTGATGGATATACACTATATTCAGTCAGACCAACTTACAGATCTAGCCAGAGATCAACTCAGCTGATGCTTGATCTGCAAAGAGGCCACGTCCCTTGGGGATCTGCCTTGATAATAATGATTTGGCACTGGCACAACTACTGCTGTAATCTTGGGTCCAGTTCTGGTGCCCACAGTTCAAGAAGGATGTTGATAAACTGGAGAGCGTTCAGAGAAGAACCACAAGAATGATTAAAGGATTGGAAAATCTGCCTTATAGTGATAGACTCAAGGAGCTCGATCTATTGAGCTTATCAAAGAGCAGACTAAGTGGTGATTTGATCAGTCAGTAAATAGATGCCTATCTGGGAAACAAAATTTGATAATGGAGAGCCCTTAAATCTAGCAGACAATGATATAACAAGACCCAGGGGCTAGAAAATTCAGATTGGAAATAAGGTATATATTTTTAACAGTGAGGGTAATTAATGATTGGAATCTTATCCAAGGCTGTGGTGGATTCTTCATCACTGAAAATTATAAACCAAGTTTGGATATATCAAAATGTCAACAGTTACTACTGAACTTTAAACAGGAATTAAATCAGGGAAGTCCCATGGTCTGTAATGCAGGGGGTCAGATTAGATGATCACAATGGTCTCTTCTGGCCTTATGATGTATGAAATCTCAGATTGTCCAGAGATGGGAGAAGGCATTGCTGGTGGCTGCTATCTGGATCTCAAGAAGAATACTCCAGCGGTGAATGTTCCTTTGAGACATGTGGCTGGTGAGACGAAGGCACCTGGGAGATTAAAGAAGCTAGCCAGCTGAGTGGACAATAGAGGAAGGCAAGGAGGTAGGATTTAGGGTTGCTAACTTTCTAATTGCACAAAACTGAATACCGTAGCCCTGCCCCTTCCCTGAGGCCCCTCCCCTGAAGCCCCAGCCCCTGCTCACTAAATTCCCCCTCCCTTGGCGGCTTGCTCTCCTTCACCTTCACTCACTTTCACTGGGCTTGGGCAGGGACTTGAGGTGCAGGAGGGGGTGAGGGCTCTGGCTGGGGGTGCGGGCTCTGAGGTGGGGCTGGGAATGAGGGGTTTGGGGTGCAGTGGGGGCTCCACACCGGGGCTGAGGGATTTGGAGTGGGGGAAGGAGCTGCAGGTTGAGGCAGGGATTTGGGAGGGAGTGAAGGTTCTGGGCTGGGGGTGCTGGCTCTGGAATGGAGCTGGGGATGAGGGGTTTGAGGTGCAGGAGAGGGCATGGGCTCTGGGGTGGAATGAGGGCTTTAAGGTGCAGGAGGAGAGGGCTCCAGGTATGTGGGAGCTCAGGGCTGGGGTAGGGGGTTGGGACATGGGCTTACTTCGGGCAACTCCCGGTCAGCAGCACAGCAGGACTAAGGCAGGCCACCTGCCTGTCCTGACACCATGTTGTGCATGCTCCGGTAGCGGCCAACAGGTCTGGCCGTAGTAGGTGGGGACAGGGGGAGAGGAGGTGGCTCCGTGTGCTGCTCTCGCCTGCAGGCATCTCCTCCCCATCTCCCATTGGCCAGTTCCCGGCCAATGGGAATGCAGAGCCAGTGCTTGAGAGGCCCATCCCGCCCCCATTTAGGAGCTGGACACACTGGCTGCTTCTGGGGCGCAGTGCAGCACCAGGACAGGTAGGGACTAGCCTGCCTTAGTGCCACAGCACCACCAACCAGACCTTTAATGGCCCAGTTGGTGGTGCTGACCGGAGCCACCAGGGTCCCTTTTTGACTGGGTGTTCCAGTCGAAAACTGGACACCTGGTCACCCTGGTAGGATTGCATGTTGTTACTTTCCTTCTTCTGCTAGCTCTTCTGCCTTTATCTGTGGGGACCCCACTATTCTGACTCTGGAGGTTAAATATTAGGAATAACTGTCTAAGTATACAGGTAGTTAGTTCTGAAATAGATTTCCAAGAGAGGTTGTAGGATCCCCATCATTGGAAGTTTTTTAAAAACTGATTGGACAAACTTGTCTTGGATAGTCTAGATTTACTCAGTCCTGTCTCAATACAGGAGGATGGACTAGATGACCTCTGGAGGTCCCTTCCAGTCGCCAACCCTACATTACTATGATTCTGTGAGCAGGTGCTATATTCCCTTTGCTCAAGAGTACAACTATGGTCTTTTAAAGCATCTCTAGTTGCTTACCTTTTCCTACCAGCCCTGCTTTTATCTTGCCAGGGCTGGGCTTCAGTGAGTTCTTTTCAACTCTCCCAATTTCATAGACACTTAAAATGTCACCTACGTCAACTTTAAGAACTTTAGAGAAAACTATCTAAACAAAACCAAAAAATGCTCTTCCAAAAATAATCATATATTGCAACACTCACAATGGAACACATTTACCACCCTCACTATCAGCAACAAAACAAAACACATTCTCTGGAAAACTTGTAAAAAAAAAAATGCACCAGATCCTCAGCTGGTGTAAACTGGTATCACTCCAACAAATACCAGCTGAGGATCTGGCCCAATATCTTTGTTTAAGCATAACAAGATTAAAAATAGCAATAAAGTAAAAAAAAAATCTAGTGTGATTTATTACACTTACAAATTTATTTCTCCTTATTTTGCATTAAACATGGTTATGCAAGTTTCCTCAAGCACAGGTGACATGACAATGTAGATGTCGCCCTTTGAGAGGTCAGAGTTTAAGGAAGTAGAATAAATCTTGCATAGGAGAAAAGAACATAAATTGGATTTATCCTATGCAGGATTAACTTTACACCTGTATTTGTGAAAACAAACAAATATAAATTGCCCATTAGGTCAAGAATGCCCTTTTACCCTCACTTCAGTTAGTGCTGCTTTTCTGTACTCTGCCAGATACACTTCTGATAAGCCACATATGCACACGGAATATACAATTACAAGATCATGATATTTGTACAGTTATAGACCATTCCACACAGAAGGGGCAATATGCAGTCCTTGCTTAGGCAAAACAACTATTCAAGCTGCAATTTTTACTTCAGATTTTGGCTCTAACAAAGAAGATCCATGGCCTTGTGGAGGATCCTGGATGGGAAGCTTTGGTTATTATATATGTCGGTGTAACCCACCTTGTGTTGTATGTAGGTTTTTTTTCACATTCTGCTGAATCATCAGGTGTGAAGGCTGCCAAGAGCACAACATCCAGCTAAACACATCAATGGTCTGATGCAATTTGGTCAGCCCTATCTCCCATGGATTTTGAGAGCAGTTGTTTGGCTGAGGCCATAAATCTGTGCATTTCCCAGTCAGTTTTAAGTGCAGATGGGCAGCTAAGCAAAAAGAATAGAGTGACAGTAACATGTTAAACCTAGTGAAGAGGAGAAACCTGGGCGTGGGACAAATAGGCCTCTGAATATTTCCGCTCTCCCCCTGCCTGGGCGTATAGCAGACTGTACCTGTTTCATCTTTTCTTTGGTTGAAAGAGCTTTTACCCCCACCTTCTTGAGTTCTTAAATAGAAAGCTGTGCTCAGCCCCAATTACAGAATCACTAACGGGCCTAAAAAAACACAAAATAAGTAAAACTATCGACCTCTCTCAAAGTAATGAATCTGACAGAACAGGTGGTGTGCATGGCTGGGTGATACTGGCACACACTGTGTTCCTAGCCAGGGCGCCAGAACCTTTGTAGAAGTGTGGGGGGGGGGGCAGTGCCAAGGTTCTGAGGCTGGCTGCTCATGCAGTGAGCCAGCTGCCCTCTCTTCTGGCACCACAGCACCTCCCCAGCAGAATCTATTATTTTGCGTGGGGGTGGTGGAAGAGAAATCTGCAGCAGACATGAATTCTTCGCTTATGTTTCTTTTGTTAAAGTGTGGGGGAGTGTCATGGCCCCCTGCCCCCCACCCCAAATTCTGGCACCAGTGGTTCAATTAGCTTCAATGGGCTTTGGATGTCTTTCCTCAATGGATCAGGCCCATAGAAAGGCCCAGGGTACACTGCAGCAGAGTGTCTCACTGCGTATCAGAGGTAACTACTGCAGACCCTGTAATGAGTCACTTAGTCTCTTAGGCCTTGGCTACACTGGCGCTTTACAGTGCTGCAACTTTCTCGCTCAGGGGTGTGAAAAAAGTTGCAGTGCTGCAAAGCGCCAGTGTAGACAGTGCCCCAGTGCTGGGAGCGTGGCTCCCAGCGCAGCAAGCTAATCCCCACGGGGAGGTGGAGTACCTGCAGCACTGGGAGAGCTCTCTCCCAGCGCTGGCACCGCGACCACACTCGCACTTCAAAGCACTCCCGCGGCAGCACTGTACAGCTGCAAGTGTAGCCATACCTTTAGATGGAGATTTAAGACAATAAAAAAAGCCATGTCATAAGGCATTTAAAAAGCTTTAGGAGTCAGATCCTCAGCTGGCATAAATCATGATAGCCCCTTTGCAATCAATAAATTACACTGAGCTAGGCTGAGTTGTGCTAGCTGAAGATCTGGCCCTAAGTGGGTAAATACATAGCACTGACTGATTATAAGAGTGTATTATTTAAAGTGAATAGGAAAAAGCAGTAGAGGCTTAGGACAATCAGTGTGAGCTGAAGTTGGCACTTTGGACGGGGTGGTGGGGTTCTACGCTACAAAATTAGGTCTATGTAAGCTGCCTGGTGTCAACTTAGCTGTACACACATCTACACTTAAATCTGTCTCTCCTGATGTAAGTTCCCCATTACAGACACTCCCCGGGTTATGCAAACCTGACTTATGCAAACCCACACTTAACGGAAAAAGTTCCCTAAGCATTTTGGGTTTTTTTGGCATAACTGTTGGGTATATGTCCCC